>NC_139459.1:9387500-9847500 GCF_057233095.1 Heloderma suspectum | reverse complement strand
CACCCCCCGGAATCCTCCCCGGAACGGACCTACCTGGCTCTGGTGGTGGCGGCTTTGGGTCATCTTCCGGCCACTGCCAGGCTGCTGCGGCTGCAAATGGCGGCCATTGTAATGGCTGCCATTTGCATCCTTGCATTAGGCTTTGATAGGCTACATAAGTATTTACGTAGCCTATCACGGCAAAAGGCAGGGATGCAAATGGTGTAGCGGCTGCCATTTGCATCCCTGCCTTTTGCCGTGATAGGCTACATAAATACTTACATAGCCTATCATGGCCTAATGCAAGGACGCAAATGGCGGCTGTTACAATGGCTGCCATTTGCGACCGCAGCAGCCCGGCAGCGGCCAGAAGTCCGGCTGTGACTGGCCCCAGCCGGCAGCTCCGTGGCCTTGCCACAGAGCGGAGCTGACTGGGGAGGATTCCAGGGAGGGGGGGACGGATCACCTCCCCCCCACCAGCGGACCCAGGCAGTGGACCAATAAATGGTATTCATGCATCCCTAGACATGGGTTTTCCTGGAATGTTCCCCATTTTGTCACACGCATGAAATGTTTCCGTCTATTGGGGGGAGGTATAAGTGCATAGACACACACACAAGCTAACACATGGACCTGGCTTTTCATGTATTGGACTAGCCCTTACTTTGATACAGCAAAGCCTTCAATCAAGTTACACAGCTGCAAGAGTTTAATATATTGTGCTTGTCCCATCAGAGTGAAGCTATACCCAATGACATCCCTCTGCCATGGGGTCTACCTACTCCATTCCCCTGAGGGGAATTCCTCCTCATAGCAGAGGGAGGTACACCTATGTAACTTGGTCCTTTGGACTGCCATCTAGTGACCGAAACTGGCACTGCAGGCTTCGAACTATGGATTTGTTCAATCCATTCCATCTGTATTTTGTGAATCATCAGGTGCCTTTCGTTCCATCATCCATTCATTGATGGAATTAGATTTTTCTCAATGTCCTGAACTTGTGTTTATGCACACTTGCACAAATGTGCACTTCCCCCAAAATGTGGAAAACCCCCAAAATGTGCAAATCCCCTCAAAATGTGCATTTTCACTCTTTAACCTATGGGGGGGGGGAGCACAATTTTGGTTTTGGTTTTTGTTTTTGTTTTTTGTATTTTTCTATGACTAAATTCGTGTAAAATTTAGGGATGGCAGAGAATTCTGCCATGGATCTTGGTGAGGCCAATGCCAGTGCATTTGGCCCCCCGAACTCCATGTCGGAACGGCCTGCCACCCCCCCGCCCCCCCGGATCCCCCCCAGATGAGACTTACCTGGGGCAGATCTTCTGGGCAGCGGCGGCTCCAGCAGCGGCTGCGGCGGTGGAGGCTGCGGCGGCCAGTCTTCCGACCGGCTGCTGCTGCTGCCGCCATTTCCAGTGTTAAAAAAAAAAAAGACGTTGATAGGCTACATAAATCTTTATGTAGCCTATTACGTCTGACTTAAAAAACAAAACGTGCGTACGCAAATGGCGGCAGCTACGGCCGCCGCCATTTGCGTTCCTTATTTTGGGCCATCTTAGTCTACATGAATATTTACGTAGACTAAGATGGCGAAAATAAGGGGGAGCGCAAATAGCGTCTGCTACGCTATTTGCGTTCCCCTTATTTTCGCCGTCTTAGTCTACGTAAATATTTACGGAGACTAAGATGGGCCAAAATGAGGAATGCAAATGGTGGCGGCCGTAGCCGCCGCCATTTGCGTACGTGCGTTGTTGTTTTTTTAAGTCACACGTGATAGGCTACATAAAGATTTACGCAGCCTATCACGGCTGACTACAGGGATGCAAACGGCGGCGGCTACGGCCGCCGCCATTTGCGTCCCTGCTAGCCGGCTGGCCAGGATTCCGGGGGGGAGGCGCGGAGCACCTCCCCCCCGGTGAGGATTCTGGGGGGAGGGACAGAGCACCTCCCCCCCCAGCGGAACCCAGCGGAGACAGGTAAGGGCAATTTCGTACATCCCTTGTAAAATTCCAGAAAGTTTTTTTAAAAAAAAATGGGCTGCAAGTCCATGTGACATGGGAGAAGCCAGTCCGCTGCAGGATCTGAGGGTCAGATTCATAGAAATCTAGGGTTGGCGGAGAATTTCTCCCCGAAACTTCGGGGGGCCAAGCGCCAATGTGTTCGACCCCCCGAAGAAGTTTCGGGGAGAAATTCTCCGAACCCCCCTGCCCCCCGCACCCCCCCCGGGACGGGACTTACCTCTCCAGAATGTTCCTCCCGGCAGCAGGTCCCGGCGGCGGTTCGTCGGGTCTTCGTCAGGGGCGGGGGCGGCAGCTGATCTTTCGACCGGCTGCCGCCGCCGCCATTCCAATAAAAGTAAAAAAAAACACAACTCCCCCGTGATAGGCTACGTGACGATTAACGTAGCCTATCATGGCTAGATCTGCAAAGTCAGCCGTGATAGGCTACGTAAATCGTCACGTAGCCTATCACGGGTGACTTAAAAAAAAACAAAACGCGTACGGCTAATGGCGGCCCCCATAGGGAGCTGCCATTCACGTTCCTTATTTGGTCGCTGTAGTCTACGTAAAGATTATGTAGACTACGGCGAAAATAAGGGCAACGCTATTTGCGTTGCCCTTATTTTCGCCGTAGTCTACGTAAAGATTTACGTAGACTACAGCGACCAAGTAAGTAGGGATGGCGGAGAATTTCTCCCCGAAACTTCGGGGGGCCGAGCGCCAACGTGTTCGGCCCCCCGAACAAGTTTTGGGGAGAAATCCTCCACACCCCCCTGCACCCCGCACCCCCCCCGGGACGGGACTTACCTTCCCTGAATGTCCCTCCCGGCGGCAGGTCCGGCTGGTGGTTCATCCGGTGTTCGAGCGGGGCGGGAGCGGCAGCCGGTCTTTCGACCGGCTGCCGCCCCCGCCATTGCAATCAAAGAAAAAAAAAAAAGTCCCCTGATAGGCTACGTGACGATTCACGTAGCCTATCACGGCTAGATTTGCAAAGTCAGCCGTGATAGGCTACGTGAATCGTCACGTAGCCTATCACGGGTGACTTAAAAAAAAAAAGAAGTGTGTACGGATAATGGCAGCCCCCATAGGGAGCCGCCATTCCTGTTCCTTATTTGGTCGCTGTAGTCTACGTAAATCTTTACGTAGACTACGGCGAAAATAAGGGCAACGCTATTTGCGTTGCCTTATTTTCGCCGTAGTCTATGTAAAGATTTACATAGACTACAGCAACTAAATAAGGAACGCGAATGGCGGCTCCCTATGGGGGCCGCCATTCGCGTACGCGCTTCTTTTTTTTTTAAAGTCACCCGTGATAGGCTACGTGATGATTCACGTAGCCTATCACGGCTGACTTTCCAGATCTAGCCATGATAGGCTACGTGAATCGTCACGTAGCCTTTCAGGGGACTTTTTTTTTTTTTTTTACTTTCGTGTTCGCGGCCGGGCGAGGCGGGAAGCCTCCTCCCCGGCCTGAATTTCGGCCGGGCGAGGTGGGAAGCCTTCCCCCCCGGCCTGAACTTCACCGGGGGAGCAGCGAAGCGCTCCCCCCCACCGCGAACAAGCTGCGAGAAAAGGTAAGTGACTTTCGTCCACCCCTACAAGTAAGGAACGGGAATGGCAGCTCCCTATGGGGGCTGCCATTATCCGTACACGCTTTTTTTTCTTTTTTTTTAAAGTCACCCGTGATAGGCTACGTGACGATTTACGTAGCCTATCACGGCTGACTTTGCAAATCTAGCCGTGATAGGCTACGTTAATCATCACGTAGCCTATCACGGGGGCATTTTTTTTTTCTTTTGTTTGAATGGCGGCAGCGGCAGCCAGTCAAACGACCGGCTGCCGCTCCTGCCCCGCACGAACACCCGCCGAACCGCCGGCCGGACCCGCCGCCGGGAGGGACATTCGCCAAAAGTAAGTCCCGTCCTGGGGGGGGGTGGGGGGAGCGGGGGGATGAGGAGAATTTTTCCCCGAAACGTGTTCGGGGGGCCGAACGCGTTGGCGCTCGGCCCCCCGAAGTTTCAGGGAGAAATTCTCTGCCAACCCTATGCATTGCCAATTGCCTGTCAAACAGAGCCAAACAGAAACTATGAGTGCATGACATGTATAATTTGTTGAAAAGCAAAGGAAAGAAGGCATAAAAAAGTGTGTGGTGTAGGGAGATGAAATCTCAAAGATGCACAAAAATAAAGATATTTATTGGCCCAATGAATTTTGAAATGTAGTTCTTATTTGGTTACAGAGCACACTTGAGAACAGACTGATTTGCTGTTTAAGTACTGCCAAAGAAGTACATTTCAAAATCTGCTGGGACCCAAAATATAATAGTCTACTTTTGTGCCCCCTTGAGATTTCTTTTCCTTCTTTTTTGCCCATCTGTAAAACATTGCCAGTTATGAGCTATAGAAATGTAATACATAATGAAATAATGAAATACTGCTGCATGTTCACAATTAACCTTGCCCCCCCCCAAAAAAAATATTGTTGCATGCTGGTGATGAACTATGAACTTGAGCACACTCCGGGAGAGAGCGGAGGACAGGAAGGCCTGTCGTGCTATGGTCCATGGGGTCACGAAGAGTCGGACACGACTTAACGACTGAACAACAACAAAATGCTGAACTACTGTTAAGTATGAAATGCCTTATGTGTCAGATTTCATATACAGAAATATATCCTACATGCTATTAGACATCAACTTATTGAATTCTGCCAAATATCAAATATCATAGGATGGCGGATAGAGACATCAGATGTTCAGGGCGTATTTGGAAAGTATGCCGAGAATAGCCGGAAAGGCTTTTTCTATCAACATTCAAAAAAGACACCTTGGAGGAGAATTTTCCCGGGCAAAATTGTTTCAGGTGTTATCCCCACCCTTGTTAACAGGCATCTTGATTCTCATGCACACTGTTCCTCCGTAGTCCACTATAACTGGGTGAACAAGATGTGTGCCCCAATTCTCGCTTCAGCTTAGCTAACTAGGGATGTACGGACTGTGTAAAATCCGCTCCATCTGTATTTTGCGGATTGTCAGGTGCCTTTTGTTCTGTCATCCACCCACAGACAGATGTGAATATTTTTTCCATCATGCAGAAAAATATGGAAATATTTGCATAAGTATTTATGCAAGTATTTACATAAGTATTTACATATTTACCCCAGTACGTAACATTTAGCGTATTGTCCCCTATTCCATTCTACATTTCCTCAGCAGAAACTTATGTATTTTTCTATGGATTTATATGCATAAATTTCAGGAAAGTAAAACAATCATCCGAAAGTCCACAGACTCCGCAGGGCCTGAGGGGGTCGCTCTGCAAAGGATTCCATAGGTCGGATTCTTCGAAATCTGAGCTCATTTTAATCAGTCTCAAATTTCTCCAGCATCCCTAGCTAGCATTGTCTTTTTGACAGTCCAACCCAACGTCAGTGGATCACCAGGACATAATGCCAGTGTACCACTTGTACCATACCACACAGTGTACCACAGTGTACCATAATGCCAGATCTTCCACTTTCAATGACAAATTTATTGGGGGTGCACAACCTTGTTGGCCCCAAGGGTGAAATCCAGTTTTGCAGCTTTTGCCAGAGGGTCCAGGGGCTTCACGTGTGTGAATGAGCACACCTACACATGCATGAAGCATTGTGGGGTGGGGTGGGGGAGAGGCGGGCATGCATGCACGCATGCACACACACTGTGTGGTGGAGGGAGACACCTCCCACACACACCTGCCCTTTCCCAGCACCCACAACATGATCCCTGCTTTACCACCACCATTAGCAACAGTAAAGAAGCAATCCCAGCTGCTTTGGGAATGCTGGGGAAGGGAGAAGGCAGCAACTTCCTCCCAACCCCAGTCCCCCTGTGATCACTGTTTATTTCCAATCTCTCATCAGAGACTGGCTATCAAGGAAGGGATTCCCTTGGTAATGCCCCATGGCATCAGATGCCAGGGTTCTGATGGGCTGCTTGACATTGGATTTCTAGAGATGGGCTGCACTTTTTGCATCCATGAACTAGGGCATAACAACAACAACAAGCCAACCGTTGTCAATTTCACCACCATGGATGGTACTGGATATGTAGATGTACCTGGAAGCCTTGGTTGTATTGGAAGTTCAGGAACAGACCACTATCTTGTGAGAGAACTCTATGCCCATCTCTCCATTTATGAACTGAAGGCAAGTACAATTGCCCCAGGTTCAATCCCCAGCTTCATAAGTAAGACATTAATAATGGCTTCACTAGATAGAAGAGGGATAGAAGGGGAGGCTTTTTCCCAGACACTGCCATAACAGACTTTGTCAGAAGATGCTGGATCAGGTGATGGCCTTCTCAGTGAAAAACCTTCTGGCTCTGGACTGGCTCAACCCACCCAGACTGGTCATTGGATCCTTCTGGGCAGGAAGGAGTATAAAGGGCTTCCTGTTTGAGCTGAGCATTGCTTCAGTTTCAAGATCTCCCTGATCTTTGGTGTGTTTCTGCATCCTTTGTTATTATTTGATCCTGACTTCTGGCTTGCTTCTTGACCTTGCCTCCTAGTTTGTCCTTCCGTCTTGACTACTGGCTGGTGGTTCCTAGCTCCGGGCTCCTTGGTCATCCCAGACTGATCCCTGTGGCTCAGCCCTGATAGGCTTTCAGGTGCAATACTATCTTTTCTGATTGGCAGCAGCATTCCTCACTCAGAAGTCTTTCTCATCTTTGCTTATTTGAGATCTTCTCAACTGAAGGTGCTAGTGATTGAACTTGGGACATTCTGAATGCACTCAATTCCTTAGACTACCACCATGTTTCACCATGAGTCCATTCCATGCTGCTTTTTGTGTGGATTGGTGCATGTGTGTGCACACATGCGTGTGGACATAAAGCCATACAGATTTTTTTAAATTACTTGTTCACATTTTCCATATCATACACATTTTATACACATTCATTGATTCACTAAAATGTTTATGCACTTTTTTAAAAAAATGCACAATTCTTTCTCCTCACACCTTTCAACAGTGCACATTTCATCAGATGCATGTTGTTGTTGTTGTTGTTGTTGTTATTGTTCCATGAAACACATCACAAGTCCTGAAATGTATGGATTTTCAGACACAAAATGCATCCAGTCCATGTTAGTTTTGGGGGACTTCAAGTGGAAGAAATCCTTTTAAACTATCCATCACAGTGGATCCCTCACACATCCCTATATTCAAGGCATATGCTCAGCTGGCAAGCTATAGGCCCTTCATGCCTTGAGGATGAAGTATAGTACCATGTGGGGCTATCTTTGAGGACTGTTCAGGAAGTTCGGATATTGTATGATGGTCGAACATGTGTTTGGGAGCAGGTGACAGAGAGCATATTGCATCACTTGTGATGGAGCCCCACCATGGCTCACATCAGGTTGGCTTGGTGATAAACCAAGCTACTTCCCCCAAGGCAGGAAGCAGCTTGGCTTGAGCCACTTCACCTTTCCCCCTCTTGAGCTCCGCTCTTGAGCTCAGTAGGTTGAATCACCCCAACTTTAGTCTACGGAGTGTCAGCAAATTGCCTAACTAACCCATCACAATGGACCACCAAGGATTCAAAATTATAATTCTGAGGAGACCAATGAAGAAGTCCCTTACTACTCGGAATATATTTGTGCAGATATCATTGTGGTGGAGGAGTATGGTCTTTCTGCTGTTAATATCATGTCTGTTCCTACATGCTAACTTTCTTTTTAGCACCCTTCTGTGCCTACTGCACTCTCAAGTAGGGCTTTTTGAAATGTTCTTCCATCTATCACTGTGTCGATTCCTCATTAAAATTTATCCTGCCTGGACAATAATTAATCTCTTTTTTTTCCTCTGTGTGTGCTTATAACTAAATGCAGGACAGGGTAAACATTACCCACAAAGCACAGTTGCCATCAATGTGTTTTCTCTCTTCTATTGGAACAAGGGCATAAGTTTGCCCCCTTCTTCCTTCTTCGCCCCCAAAGAGCTTGCTGCCTATGAAATACAGATGGAGAATATCAACCCTGCAGCAAAAGAGACAGCCGTGGCAAAACTGCAACAGTCTCTTGGCTTTGCAGTGTGGGATCATTTACTGGAGCAATGACACTTGTGCCTATGCCAAAATCCTTCTTTCTGGCTTCAGAACAAATTGAAATGGCCTGCCTTTGTCCACTGGCACTAATGAGAAAGTAACTGAAGAAAAAGAAACATTATATTTGCTAGCATGGAAGCCAAGTGAGAAAACTTTGTACATACCAGAAGAATACCAACTTTGTTTGTGGACTCTGAGAGGAAGAAAACCTGAGTCAAAGCCCTGTGTGTATGCTGATGGATTCAAGGAGCAGTTCTGCACACCAAATACCTGATTCATTTCTGAAGAATGCCCTCAGATAGGAAAGCTTTCACAGTTCTGCTGCTTCCACTGAAATTAATGGAGCCCTCAACGACATTGGATATCTCATACCAATAAGAAACTAGTTGAATCCAAATTAAACAGAGATGCCACAGCCTGGTGATAGTGTGACTGTTTTGCATGTAATGGCGGTGGAGGTGGGGTCCAGCTTGTGAGTGGAGCCAAATAATTGGGTCAAAATAGCTCTGCTGGAGCTGTTGACCCAGCAAAGGTCTGAGAAAGACTTGGGGGCTTATATGCTGGCTGTCCCTGATTCACCAGCCAGAGCTGGGTCTGCCTCATCAGCAGCCATAGCGTAATCTAGTCCAGCATTCTGTTCACACATTGGCCCACCAGCTGTCAGCCAGGAGCCCACAAGCAGAACAGCTTGGTCTTCTTTCTTCTGTCCTGAGTAAACCCTTGCTCCTGAGTAGACCCTCATGAGTATACCATGGGTGACATTAGATGGACACTCTGGTGACAGCTCTGAGCATCCCACTTGGTCCGTTGCTACTGATGCCCTGGTGATTTATGGGCAGAGGGAGAAACGGCTGAGGCCATGGCTGCAACTGAGTGATGCAACTGAGTCCTGGGTGATGGCTCTGGAAGCTCCAGCCTATAAGCTTTCGCTTTAGACCTTCTGCTTGCTGGAACAATGTGCTTCTACAAGTACCAGTCCCTTGAACCCTTGCTTCCCTGACCTTGCTTTGTGGCTGTCCCACTCTGCTGCTGACTTTTGGACTCCTGCTAGACTCTGCTCTTTGGACTCTGTTTTTGTTGGATGGCTGACCTGTGTTTTGACCTTGGTCACGGCTCAGAGCTTTCTCTTGGACTTCTTCTTTCTTGATTGGTAATACTGTGCCCTTGATCTTTGCCTGTGTACTGACCTCTCCTGCTTTGAATTGCCCTCTTGCTGGACTGATGCAACTGTGTTTGAGCTTTTTGCCTGTTTGCTGACTTGCTATCAGATGTGCCCCATAGCTAGTCCTAGAGCTGAGCCTGGCCCAGCAGGACACTCACTGATTCTCCCTTGCAAATCCCCCCATTATCCTGGCAGATGGGCTTGCTTGTGATTTTGGTGCCCAGTTGAGGGAAAACAATTTAGAAGGCTGGAGTGGGAAGGGACAGAGTTGCAGGGGAGTGCTGGTGTGCAGGGGAAGGCTTGGGACAGGGCTAAAGGGATGCTTTCCTTCAGTCCTCAGGTGGGACATCCCTGCCACAGGACCAGGTTTCCTGAGGTCCACTATAGGTGAGGGTGGTGCTAGGGAATCAGACTCCTCCCCCCTCAAAGAGGACCCCCTTGGCTTGAGACAGAGGAGAACATGACAGGGGATCTCATATCCTCTGCAGTTAAAGCATCCTTCCCCAACCTGGCGCTCTCCAAATGTTTTGGAATGCAACTCCCATCAGCCCCAGTCAGCATGGGCAGTGGTCAGCATGGCCAATGGTCAGGAATGCCGGGAGGGCACCAGGTTGGGGAAGGCTGAGTTAAAGGATGGTCAGTGCAGTGGAGGCTGGTGGCTCTGATGTCACAGGGTGGAGAATCTGCTCAGGGTTCAGCTAGACCTCTAAAGGAGCTATCCAAGGTGCTGAACCCCACTGATATTGGAGCCACCAGCCTCCACTGTGTGGGTGGCTGGGTTGGGCAAGATCATTGCTTGAGAATAGAGGTGGACAGATCCATCTCTGTTGGGAGCAGGGGGAGGAGTCGACAAACTCCCCCCCCCCCAGCTTGTGCAGCCCGGACCCGCTCGGGGAGCCTCCCTGCTCACCCTGCCTGCCCACCGAGCTGCAGAAATTTCCTCAGCACATTGAATCAGCCCAGTTTTAGTCTATGGAGGAAATCAGGACGTGTGCACAACATTGGGGAGATTTGGGCAAATCACCCATTCAATCACTGCTCCATTTGCACAAGTTTCCAATTTGCACAGACTGGGGCGTGGTCACGATCATGAAAGGGAATCTGACAGGAGACAAGTGGTGAGACAATGTTTGGAGAATCCTAGCAATCTTGAGCGTCGCTTGTTCTCCCATCCCTAAGATGGTTCTTTGGACTCTCATTTCTTTGTTTATTTGTTTGAGGCGGGGGGAACAACAAGCACCAGCTCTCCAGCTATCAGGTAAAAAAAAAAAAAAACTGGATGTGGATGATGAAGTAAGGGGCAATCATTCCAGGGAATAGTTATTGCTGGAAAATTGGAGAGCCATGACGGTTGTGATAGGGATGCTGGAGAAATTCGAGATGGACTAAAATGAGCTCAGATTTCTAAGAATCTGACCTGCAGAATCCGCTGCGGAGCGACCACCTCAGGCAGCGTGGAGTAGGGATGTACGAAAGTCACTTGCCTTTTCAAAGTGTGACATTTGCGGTGGGGGGCAGGCGAAATTCTCTCCAGCTGGCTCCGCTCCGTGGGGATTCCGCAGAGCCGCCAGCCGGGGCCACCCGCAGCTGGACATCCGGCCGGTTGGCAGCCTGCAGGGATGCAAATGGTGGCTGCCATACCTGCTGCCATTTGCGTCTCTGTATTTTGCTGTGTTAGACTACGTAAGTATTTACGTAGCCTATCACGGCTATAGTGATGAAGTGAATGGCGGCTGCGGACGCAGACGCATTCGCAAGTTAGCACCAATGGCAGCAGGTAGGTGTCCCATTTTGTGCGCCTTTCACAGGGTGGGAGGCGGGGGGGCTTCGTTCTGCCATGGATTTCGGGGGGCTGAATGCACTGGTATTCGGCCTCACTGAGATCTGTGGCAGAATTCTCTGACATCCCTAGCGTGGAGTCCGTGGACATCCGGATGATTTTTTTTTTACTTTCCCAAAATTTACACATATAAATTCATAGGAAAATATGTAAGTTTCTGCTGAGGAAACGTTGAATGGAATGGGGACAATATGCTAAATATTACCTACTAAGGTAAATTACGTAAATACTTACGTAAATATTTGGGTAAATATTTGCGTATTTTTCTGCACGATGAACAAATATATATTCACATCCATCTGTGGATGGACAAAGGAACAAAAGGCACCTGACTATCTGCGAAACACAGACAGAGCGCATTTTACACAGTCCGTACATCCCTAGTTGTGAAGGCTCAGGCTGATCATTCTCCCTGAAGATAACACAGAACCTGGAAAGTCCCCACTCCCAATCAAAATAAACGTTAAAAACTAGAGCTTATCACTGAACTGTCTTTGTCTGGTTATGGAATAATACATAACTATTATGGAATAATAGAGACTGCTGTCAGAGAAGCAGTCCATATAGCACAATAATACTGACTGGCAGTAGCAATCCAAGGGCACCGGTAGAGATCTTCCCCTACCATGATCATTTCACCTGGAGATGCAAATGCTTGAACCTGGGACCATAGGCATACACTTTTGATATGTGCTCTGCCCCTGAATTATGGAACATACTAGGGAAATAAGAATGACCCAACACCCAAGGTGATCTTAAGGCAACAGACAGAAATCATTGAGTGTCTTTTTTCCCCTCCTTTTCTTTTCAAACAAGGATGTTCAAAAGCAGGTCAAGGCAATATATTTTATCGAACACCCAAGGAGTTGGAACTGGAGTCTTCTTTAACTTCTTCCCCAAATCTAATGATTAACCTCCTCAGTACAAGCACCACCCCATCCCGCTACGTCAGTTCTTAACAACAACTTTCCTTTTGTTGATGTTGTTGTGCCAGCCAGGCAATAGTAAGCAACCATCGTGCTTATTTGGGTTTTGTGCACAAAGAACAGTTGTTGGCATGGCAGGTGCATTTTGTCCAACATCACTACAGCAAGAAGCAGCAATTAAATGGCTTATTACACAAACCTCAGGAGACGTGAAAGTCTGTCTCAGCTGCTGGAAGCACTAATGCTGCTGAAATGGTCATCAGACCCATGAGTCTTTCAGAAGGTAATTAGAGGTAGGTTAACTCCCTCTCCCGGTCTAACTCGTAATTTATCGGAAGCGGGGGGGACCATTAATTAATTGAACGTCTGGTGGATGTCTGAAAAATCAACCATTTTTAAACAACGTTTTCAAAGATGAACTGCATACCAGCCTGCAGGTATCATTGGTGCAGGGCAGGCCTAGACCAAGTGTTGGCAGAAAGCCAATGAGGATCTGCTGGTAGATCTCTGGGTCATTTGCAGTAGATCTGCAAGGGTTTCTGACTACCAGTAGTTTAACAATAGGAAGTAAAATAGAAAGTTTAATAAACATGTATTTGCCATGGCTAATACCAGTCATGTATCTCTTAGCATCAGTGTCCCTCACCTGTCAAGTAGGAGCATTACTGCATTAGTATTAATTAGTTGCCTTTGACTAGGTCTTTGTGCACAACTCTAGTACTAGGTACTTTGAGAGTAACTCAGATGCCAATTTATACGTATGTATACATACACAATGTATCATTCATTGAGAGCAGTAGGTAATTGACTCCACTCCTCAACACTACTGTCCCCACCATTATTGTGCATCTGGACCTCTAGGGTTTGAGTAAAATACAAAGTAGATCCTGTAAAAGTTGGCATGCGGGATTTGTCAAGCATCTCGCTTGTCACAACTAGGGTTGTTGGAGAAATCTGCAATGGAATAAAATGTCTTCGGATTTCTATGAATCCAATCCATGGATTCTGCAATGGACTGGCTTTTCCCAAGTTGCATGGATTCTGTGGACTTGTGGACCAGGTTTTTTTTGTTTCTTGGTTTCCACTTTCTGCAATTTTACCCAAATTTTGTCATAGAAAAATAGGTAAAATAATTTTAAAAAACACCAGCCAAAAATCTGCATTTTCCCCATAGTTAAGCATGAAAATAAACATTTGGGGTGGGATTTGTGCAGGGGGGTTGCACATTTTGGGTGGGATTTGTGCATTTTTGCAAGTGAGAATTTGTACAAATTTGGGGAAATTGAAAAAAAAATCGGATTCCATCAATGAGCAGACAACGGAATTAAGGCACGATAGTCCAGGAAACAGGTGGAAAAGATTTTACCAAATCCATACATCTCCAGTCACAACAAATGTCTTCTGAATTTCATTTGGCTTGATGGGTCTCAGGTTTTTTCAGTCTGCCTTGAGATAGCTACCCTCTGTTTGTAAGTTGTGCACATCCCCTACTCCCAGCAGCCACCACACCTCTTTACATGTCAAAACTAAAAAGATTGCTATGAATGAATTGGGTCTCTCTGCTACCACAATCTGTTGCTGGATGTGATGACATTTCTCCAACATATCTTTTTTGTTGTTGTTTATGCGTTAGCCCAGGTCCCCAGATTGGAAGCTGATGTTCAGAAATCGTTCTGAGTGTCTGGGTAGGCTGTTGTCATCAGAAAATGTCACTGGAGGAACAGATCAACACAATTATCCCCATTCTTCTTTGTTCCTCTAAGGAACATTTCCAGGTTGTACACACCTATTGTGCATGCTTTGGGAATAATGAAAGCCATTAACAGATTGTTAATGTGACTTGGTAACAGACCAAGCAGAGGCTTATAAAACAATAAAGCTTCCCAATCAATCTGATGTGTAACTAGGCACTGATGGAGCCTCCTCAAAGCCAGTATAAAACCGCTCAGGGACTAATCTGTGGTCTCAACAGCCCACCTGGCCTCTATGAATAGATATTCTGAGACCCGTTAATTTCCTGAACCTTGGAGGCAATTTTTGGATTACTGAATCTTACCCAAGGTACTGCTGGAATTAAAAGCTTTCAACATAGGAACACATAAGGCAATTTTCTTACTTAAGGTTTTTAGTCTACAATGGTTTGGTCACTGAGCTGACCTTAATTTGTTATGCCCACATCCAGGTGGCAAGTCTTCTGAGGGTACTTGTCAAGAGGACTCAAGACAGTGCTGCAGGTCCTTCTCACGGACAGCGATGGGCAAAAATTTTGTTTCAGTTTGTTTTTTGATCAGAATTCATCCAATCTTCACCTCCTGCTGGAACCAAATGCAGTCTGCGGTCTACAGTCTCTATTTCTGAGCATGATGCAATTCACACAACAAAAAGGATATTTGAAAAATGTGTACATTTGGCATATGTATAAATTATAAAAAAAAATACATAGAAACATGCTTAAGTCAATGTGTGAAAATGTAATATAATATAATATTACAAAAATGTGCACGATTGATGCGTGCATTTTGGAAAATGTGAGCGTGCTGGGGCGCTATGGAATTCCCAGCCACTCACTGAGCTCTGAGGCATTTGCAGATGGAGACGGGTCTGTCAGCACCGCAGGGCTCAGCACAGGGTATGGGAGGCTGGATTGGCGGGGGGGAGTCCATCAGACTTCAACCCCTTTTAGGGATATACGAAAGTTACTTACCATTTCATGGATCTGCTTCGCGGTGGGGGGGAGGCGCTCTGTCCCTCCCCCCGGAATCCTTGATGGGGGGGGAGGCGCTCCGTCCCTCCCTCTGGAATCCTGTCCAGCTGGCTCCGCTCCGTGGGGATTCTGCAGAGCTGCCGGCCGGCTCCACCCACAGCCAGACATCCGGATGCTGGGCAGCAGGGACGCAAATGACAGCGGCCGTAGCTGCTGCTGTTTGCGTTCTTGTACTTAACTGTGATAGGCTATGTAAATATTTACGTAGCCTATCACGGCAAAGTTAAAAAAAAAAACGCGTACGCAAATGGTGGCGACTATGGCCACCACCATTTCCGTTCGCTATTTTTAGCCGTTCTAGCCTACGTAAATACTTATATAGGCTAGAACGGCTAAAAATAGTGAATGCAAATGGCGGCCGCTGTAGCCACCGCCATTTGCATTCGCTGCACCCAGCAGCACCCGCTGCCGCCCCCGC
Organism: Heloderma suspectum; assembly: GCF_057233095.1. Taxonomy (NCBI): domain Eukaryota; kingdom Metazoa; phylum Chordata; class Lepidosauria; order Squamata; family Helodermatidae; genus Heloderma; species Heloderma suspectum. Next base: position 9,832,329 of record NC_139459.1, on the reverse strand, counting down.
TCCCACCACCGCCGCACCTGCTGCCCCTGCCACCACACCTGCTGCCGCTGCTCCTTCCGCCGCACCTGTGGCCACCGCCTGCTGCCGCTGCACCTTCCGCCTCCGCTGCGCTGCCGCCATGCCACCGCCGAAGCCGTTGCATCCGCCACAGGTAAGCTTCATCCCGGGGGGTTCCGCGGGGTGGGCGGGGGGCGGGAAGCCATTCTGCCATGGATTCCGGGGGGTCGAATGCCAGTGCATTCGGCCTCACTGGAATCCGTGGCGGAATTCTCCGCCATCTCTACCCCCTTTCGAAATCCTGCACCATCCTTATGCTGGATAACAAGTGTGTGTGTGTGTGTGTGTGTGTGTGTGTGTGTGAGGGGGGTGCTATTGCACACATATTCTGCTTGTGGTTTCCCAAGGGCATCTGGTTAGCCATGGGGGAAGCAGAATGTTGAATTAGATAGGGCTTTTTTTCTTTTCTAATCCAGCGTGGCTCTGCTTATGGCGGTAACCTGGGGCAGGTAAATGAGCAGATTTCACTGTCTTTATTGTTATTGTAACTTAATATGGCATGCTCATTCTTCATAGTGCTTTACAGAGGACAGCCGCATGGCCCAAGATGTTTACAGTCTAAATTCAATATAGGTAAAGCAGTAGAGGAAGGAAAGTGAAGGCAGGGGTAAACATCTTTTCTGGAATGGTGACTCAATTCTGGAATGTTCTACCCAAAGAGCCCCAGGTGGCAACAGCACTAAAATCCACAAGGTTAAGATCTTTCTATTTGCCCCAGGCCTTTTAGATAAAATTTTGTGATTTGTTTGTTTGTTTTTATTATTTATTTATTTATTATTAAATTTTATTTTATTATTAAATTTATTAATCGCCCATCTGGCTGGTCACCCAGCCACTCTGGGCGATGTACAACATACAATAAAAACAGTTTAAAACAATAAAATTCTACAATAAAAACATTTTCTAAAATATCCTAACCCACCCCAAATGCCTGCCTGAACAGCCACGTTTTTAATGCATGATGGAAGCTCATTAAAGAGGGGGCATGACGGAGTTCCCTAGGGAGGGAGTTCCACAGAGTGGGGGCCACCACAGAAAAGGCCCTCTCCCTCGTCCCCACCAGTCTAGCTGTCCTGGAGGATGGGACAGAGAGAAGGCCATCCGAGGCTGATCTTGTTAAGCGGCCTGTCTGGTGCTGCTGGAGGCGCTCCTTAAGATAGGCTGGGCCGGAACCATATAGGGTTTTAAAGGTCAAAACCAACACCTTGAATTTGGCCCGGAAAACAACTGGTAACCAGTGCAACTCCTTCAGCACTGGAGTGATGTGATCTCGCCGGCGGCTGCCTTTAATCAGGAGAGCCGCTGCGTTCTGTACCAGTTGCAGTTTCCGAACCGTCTTCAAGGGTAACCCCACGTAGAGTGCATTACAGTAGTCTAAACGAGAGGAGACCAGGGCATGTACTACCGATGGGAGCAGATGGTTGGGAAGGGAGGGGCGCAGCCGCCGTATCAGATGGAGTTGATACAGCGCTGTCCGGCTCACAGCTGACACCTGAGCCTCCATGGACAGCTGGGAGTCCAAAATGACCCCCAGGCTGCGGACCTGGTCTTTCAAGGGTAGCCGTACCCCATTCAACACCAGGTCAACATCCCCCAGCCTCCTCTTGTCTCCCACCAAAAGTACCTCGGTCTTGTCAGGGTTCAGCTTCAGCCTATTCCTCCCCATCCAGCCACTCACCGTCTCCAGACATTTGGACAGGGATTCTACGGCCAACCTTGGTGAAGATTTAAATGAGAGGTACAGCTGCGTGTCATCCGCGTATTGATGACACTGCACCCCAAACCTCCTGATGATAGCCCCCAGTGGCTTCACATAGATGTTAAATAGCATCGGGGAGAGGATGGAACCCTGTGGCACCCCACAAGTAAGTGGCCACGGGTCTGAAACCTCCTCTCCCAGTGCTACCCTCTGGTACCTGCCGGAGAGGAAGGACCGGAACCACCGCAAGACGGTGTCCCCAATGCCCAACCCCTCCAGGCGGTCCAGGAGGATACCGTGGTCAACGGTATCGAAAGCCACTGAGAGGTCGAGGAGAACAAGGAAGGAGCATTCACCCCTATCCAGAGCCCTCCTCATATCATCTACCAAGGCGACCAAGGCCGTTTCTGTCCCATGCCCAGGCCTGAAGCCCGACTGAAATGGGTCTAGATAATCAGTTTCTTCCAAGTGTTTAATTTTCAGTCTGGTTTTATTTTGCTTAATTAGTTTATGTAGTTTATTAGGAATATATTTGTTGTGTGTGTGTGTGTATGTATGTATATTTGTGTGTGTGTGTGTGTGTATGTATGTATATATATATATATATATATATATATATATATATAATTTATTACATTTATATCCTGCCTTTTTTCCTCCAAGGAATTCAAGGCAATGTACATACTCCTCCTCCTCCTCCATTTTATCCTCACACCAACAACCCTGTGTGGTAGGTTGGGCTGAGAGTCTGTGACTGGCCCAAAGTCACCCAGTGAGCTTCCATGGCCGAGTGGGGACTAGAACCAACCCAGATCTCCCGACTCCCAGTCCAGCACTCTAGCCACTACACCACACTGGCTTTCTATATCTATATTAACCTGGTGCCAACCTTGTCATCTTTTTGGCATCAGGATTAGACTTCCCTCTACTTCCAGGCATTTGATGGCATATCATGGGGCTTTTTAATGTGAGTTGTGTTTTGTGGGGTCATTGAATTGTATTGCTATTGTTCTAGCTGTTCCAAATTGTTCTAAATTTCTCTGTGTTAAATGTTTTATATTATATTTTAGGGATGGGCAAACAAGTGGTGCTTGCATTCACCCAGATTCTCTGAACATCAGCTTGATGTTCATCTGTCCTCGATTTCCACTAGCATGTGTGATCTCTGTTCGATTTGTGTGAATGGGAAAATTGTGCAAATCGAATGTGAGGAAATGGGAAAATTGTGCAAAAAAGAGAGAGCTTACTTTCCAAAGTTGCACAACTTTCCACCATGGACTAAATCATGAAATTGTGGAATTTAAAAACAGTGCACTTGTGAGCTGCTTGTTCACTAAAAAAAAAGAAAAAAAGTGCAGCCATATGTTCATGAATTTGTGAACATTTTCAATGAATGCATTCTCCTGCTCGTTTCTGCATTCAGGGTTGTGAATGGGGCAAGTTCAGGTGTTTTGTGGACACAAACAATATTCTTGTACATACTTATTTTTAATATGCTGTATTTTAGGGTTCTGATTTGTTGCAAACTTCCCAGAGGGCTTTGGCTATTGTGTGGTATAGAATAGGGATATATGAGAATTTTGTTTATGCTCTCAAATCAGGCAAACATGTCTTGTCCACATCCCCAAACGCAAATACGAGCAGGACCGCATGTTCTACAAAAATGTTTGCAAATTCCCAAACTTGTGTTCCATGCTTGAAAACATGTCAATTTTTACATGCTATTCTATGGAGAGAAAGTGTGTATTTTGGAGTATATATATATGACTATTTTCCTCATATGAAATGCACACTTTCCCTATTTAACTGAATCAGAAAATGCATGCAAATGAATGCAGGAAATAAATTTCATTTATTTATTCATTTCATTTCTATACTGCCCAATAGCCGAAGCTCTCTGCGTGCTTCACAAAAATTAAAACCAAAAAGTGAAGGATAAAACAATATAAAATATGAAAGCATTAAGACCACAATGTAACAATACCACCAGAATAAAACCTAGCAGCAATGCAGAGATTTAAAATACAGATTTAAAACACCAAATCTAAAAGACTAGGAAGCTAAAATGCTAAAGTACTGGGAGAATAAAAAGGTCTTCACCTGGCACCGAAAGGAATACCAACGTAGGTGCCAGGCGAACCTCTCTAGGGAGTTCATTCCACAGCCAGGGTGCCACAGCAGAAAAGGCCCTCTTCTTGGTATCCACCTGCCTCATTTCCTTTGGCAGGGGCTCAGAAGGACTGCTGAGCATGATCTTGGGGTCCAGGCAGGCACACATGGGAGGAGGCGATCCTTCAGATAACCTAGCCCCAAGCCGTTAAGGGCTTTGAATGTTAATACCAGCACTTTGAATTGGGCCCGGAAATGGACTGGCAGCCAGTGCAGCTGGAAAAGTACTGGTGTAATGTGATCTTGATGGTGAGACAAGCTTCACACTGGCATACAGAGAATATAGGCAATAATGAAAATGGCTTGTTTGGACATCCCTAGTATATAAATTCAATGAATGAATGAATAAGTGAATATGTTTTAATCTTTTTTTTTATATTCATCCTTTTGCACAGCACCATGGGATTCCTTTGATGAGGAACAGTCAAGAAATATTTCAAAGAAATAAATAGCAAAGGAAAATGCATCAACGACGGGCATAGTTGGCCTACACCCAGCTGGGGCCCACTGACAAGAGACTCCACTTCACCATTCCAACATGCTTCACCATTTTTAACCTGTTTCTTGCTCTGGCCCAGACAACAGTGGTGTAGAGAAGGAGGAGCAGAAGATGCCACTGCCTACTGTCTCACTGGCTGTCTGCCTGTGATGCAAGGAAGTTGTAGGGATGATGAGAAAGAGGAGGAGCAGTAGCGGCTTTCAACAGTTGCAGCAGGAAGGTAGACTCACTGAGGGAGGGGACCCACTGAGGATGTTTTTCATAAGGGCCCCTAAAACCTGGATCAGGTACTGATCCCACACACATAAATGCCATACAGGGCATCTCTTGTTGTTGTTCAGTCGTTCAGTCGTGTCCGACTCTTCGTGACCCCATGGACCATAGCACGCCAGGCCTTCCTGTCCTCCGCTCTCTCCCGGAGTGTGCTCAAGTTCATATTCATTGCATCCGTGATGCTATCTAGACATCTCATCCTCTGCCGTCCCCTTCTCCTTTTGCCTTCAATCTTTCCCAACTTCAGGGTCTTTTCCAGGGAGTTTTCTCTTCGCATTAGGTGGCCAAAATATTGGAGCTTCAGCTTCAGTATCTGTCCTTCCAATGAGTAGTCAGGGTTGATTTCCTTTAGGATGGACTGATTCAACCTCCTTGCAGTCCAGGGGACTCATAAGAATCTTCTCCAGCACCACAGTTCGAAAGCATCAACAATTATTCGGCGCTCAGCCTTCCTTATAGTCCAGCTCTCACAGCCATACTAAAATCCTGCATTTAAAATGGGGCTTTCTGCTTCCATTTTAATGCAGGATCATGACGTCTCCCTTTTTCACATGCTTCCTTCTCCTCCACCTCTTCCCCCCTCCTTCTCCCCCATAGCTGAGCCTTCCATTATCTTTCATGGATCTTGCTCCTCTTCTTGCCGCTTTTACTCTTTTCACGGAGGAAACTGAAGCGGAACACAACGGGGTGATTTGACAGCTCATTATCTGCGATCTATTTAAAAACATAGCAAAGGGTCTTTAGTCCAGGAGATGCCTGGGGTGATCACTGCACCACGTGAATTGCCCGCAAACTTGCGTGAAGGAGCAATCTCAATCGCAGGATTAAAGCCTGATGAGAAGGAGCCCACATTGACTCCTCTCAGGACTTTATCCTTGAATAGTAATGGGGGATTACATTGAAATAAGAGAAAGAAATAATATGGTTTCTAAGTTGTTGATTGTTTTCCCCTTATGAAGTGCTTAGATGATAGTCCTGTATCTTTCTTTGGCTTTTCATAAAGCATTTAAATGATGTTGTATATATTTATTTCTCAGGTTGTTAAGAAAACAGCACAAAATGAGGAAATCTTGCCATATAAAAAAGGAAAGAAACAAAATGCAATCATTTACTTTGGATTCATTCAGTGATAGCTTATAAAAGCTGGGGGTTTATATGAAGCTTTTAATTCATCACCTACAGCCTTGCCTTTCTCATTGAAAATACATTTTTTTTCCTGAACTGCATTTTAAATTATTTAGTATTTTTTTATAGGCAGAAGGTGATCAGATAGATAATGTAGCATGGGCACTCTGCAAAACAGCCCTGATGTGTTCCAGTTTCTGCTAATTAAAATCACACCATTCTTAGTGAAATGAGAAAGGGTGGGGGGAGAGATAAAGGTTGTTCCTTTCCTCTTTTTATTATACTGCATGGGTTCATCCTTTAAAAAAACCTGGTAAAAATAAAGGTCAGCCATTAATTAGTGGCTTTCTGAAAGTATCCATTAATATTACATAAATTACAGGCTCAAAAATCCAATTAGAATCCTGGGCTGTATTGGAACTAAATAGATCATTTAATTTTTGGGCCATGGTATGAAATGAGTTCTATGGTGGAAATCAATAGTGGCTTGGAAAAGAAACCTACGTACTCTCTCCTTTTCTGTCCCTCCGTTTCTCTCTCCACATCCTGAGATATGAGTGCCAAAGGAGCGGGGGGGGGGGGTCCAAAGCTGTTACAGCTGCAATTGGTGCCATAGACCCTGTTTACATCTTACCTGGAACACTGACATTGCCTCTGTCTCTGTGGTGCCTCCATTGCTCATTTGGATAACATAAACGTCTTCCACCTTTTATCAGGGTACAACATCCACACTACTCTGTGTGTGTTGCCACAATGACACACAACACAACCATGTCACAGATGCTCGCCACATGGGCAGAACATGTAGCGATTACCATTGTAGGAGAGCAAGCACAGAGAATGAAGCACAAATTCCATATCCCATTCAGAACAGGCTTATATTTAAGTAAGCAGAGAAAGTCTGCTCATCTATTTTTATTTTTTATTTTTTTTCGGGTGCACAGACACAGAATGAGTGGCACCAGGCTTCACAGAAGTACATAAGAAAGGGATCTAGGACTTTTAGTAGACCACAAGCTAAACATGAGTCAGAAGTATGATGCATCAACAAATGTATAGTGTCCAGATCAAGAGAAGTAATGGTGATACTCTCTTCTGCTTTGATCAGCTTTCACCTGAAGCACTGTGTGCAGTTCTGGGCAATGCAATTTAAGAAGAATATTGAGAAACTGGAATGTCTCCAAAAGAAGGTGATGGAGATGGTGAGTGAGAAGATGGCTGGAGACCAAGTCTTATGATTTAAGGTTGAAGGAGTTGGGTAGAAGCCTAGAGAAGAGCCAATTAGGGATGTCGCAGGCATCGGGTTGGGGTTCAAAGCTCACCGGCTCGGTCCCCCAGACACCAGTCTGTGGATCCCTTTGCTTGCTTGGCTCAGCGGGACCTAGTCAGGCAAGTGCTTGGCTGCCCACTTGCTTGCTGAGCTGCCATTTTGCATAAAAAACGGCTGCTTGCTTTTTTCATAAATAACCATTCAAGCACATGGCGGCCATAAAGCAGCCATTTACACATTGCAGACACCATTTGAGTTATTTAGAAAAAAGGCCAAGCCGCCATTTCTACGCGCCACTCTCCAGTCACCTGTGGACCACCTGGGGGCTCATTGCATGAAGTGAGCAGGGTCGGGCAGCTGGCAGAGGTCCAGCGAGAAGTGCGCACAGTGGGAAATGGTGAATGGCCCATCCCTAGAGACAATTAAGAAGTGTTACAACTTCCACCTTTAAATATTTGAAGGGCTATCACATAATTTGAGGGTGGGAGGCAACCCCTGGTCCAAGAGCATAATCTGGCCCATGAAAGTTGCCCATCCAGCTAGTAGTGCCTTTCAGGATTCCTCCCTTGGGTGGGGCATCCCTTGTGTAAAGCGCTGCACAAGGAATCCCTGCTGTTAACTCCAATCAGATCAAAGATATCAGTGCCTCAGTGGGGGTTCTGGGCAGGCAACTTGGACACTGGGGAAACTCCTACATGGGCAAAGCATTGGGAAGGAGCATGTCTCCAGCCACCTGTCCAGTTCCTAATGCTTCACCTGCCCTGCACCTTCTCCCATAGGAGAGAGGGCACAGGGTAGGCAAAGCTGCCCAACTCAGCCAGCAACTGGAGGAACATTCCTCCAGCCACTGGCTCAGCCATGGACTGTTTGCCCACAAGTTGGCTTCTCCAAGCCATCAGGGAAGCTGTTGCATGGATGGAGACACCTGACTGATCCGGTAGCTGAAGGGGTGCTCCTCCAGCTGCCAGGTAGCTTTGCCTATCCATGGCCTTTGTTCAATGAGAGAAGGGCTCTTTTTGAAGTCAGGGGTGTGGCCACAGTCTTTGATGCCATTTGGCCCATGGATGATTGGTTGGGCAGTCATTCCCCCCCCCCCAGTGTCTGCTCTCTCTTGCTATAGATGATGGAGTAAATTTGTTTTCTGTTGCTCCTGAGCATAGGACCGGAACCAATGGGTTCAAATGAATCACAGAATCATACAAGGGTTGGAAGGGGCCTATAAGATCATCAAGTCCAACTCTAGGGTTGGTGGAGAATTTCTCCCCGAAACTTCGGGGGGCCGAGCGCCAACGTGTTCGGCCCCCCGAAGAAGTTTCGGGGAGAAATTCTCCACACACCCCCACACCCCCCCCCCCGGGATGGGACTTACCTTTCCCGAATGTCCCTCCCGGCGGCGGGTTCCAGCGGCGGTTCATTGGGTCTTCGTCAGGGGTGGGGGCGGCAGCCGATCTTTCGACCGGCTGCCGCCGCTGCCATTCCAATAAAAGTAAAAAAAAAACAAAAACGCCCCATGATAGGCTACGTGACGATTAACGTAGCCTATCATGGCTAGATTTGAAAAGTCAGCCATGATAGGCTACGTAAATCGTCACGTAGCCTATCACGGGTGACTTAAAAAAAAAAAAGCGCGTACGGCTAATGGCAGCCCCCATAGGGAGCTGCCATTCACGTTCCTTATTTGGTCGCTGTAGTCTACGTAAAGATTACGTAGACTACGGCAAAAATAAGGGCAACGCTATTTGCGAATGGCGGCTCCCTATGGGGGCCGCCATTAGCCGTACGCGCTTATTTTTTTTTTTTAAGTCACCCGTGATAGGCTACGTGACAATTTACGTAGCCTATCACGTCTGACTTTGCAATCTAGCCGTGATAGGCTACGTTAATCGTCACGTAGCCTATCAAGGGGGCGTTTTGTTTTTTTTTTAACTTTTTATTTCCTGGCCAGGCGAGGCGAGCCGCCTCCTTTCCGGCCTGAATTTCGGCCGGGCGAGACGGGAAGTCTCCCCCCCCGGCCTGAATTTCAGCCGGGCGAGGCGGGAAGCCTCCCCCCCTGGCCTGAACTTCAGGGGGAGAGCAGCGAAGCGCCTCCCCCCCACCGCAAAAAGCTGCGAGACAGGTAAGTGGCTTTCGTGCACTCCTATCCAACTCCCTGCTCAGTGCAGGAATCTAAGTCAAAGCATCCCCGCTGAGGAGAAGAGGGGCTAGACACCTTACAGCTGTCCCCTCTTCTGGTTCTTCCCCCAACCTGATGGTTCCTGGCAGCCTTACCAGTCTGCCCTCGGGTCTGGTGGTGCTGCTGCTGAATGCCAGGTCGGCCCAAAATAAGACCTCCCTCATCCATGATTTGATTGTGGATGAGGGGGCTGAGCTGGCATGTATTACTGAGACCTGGGTGGGGGAACTGGGAGGGGTCACTCTCTCCCAGCTGTGCCCTCCTGGGTCCTCGGTGCAGCACCAACACCGACTTGAGGGTCGGGGAGGGGGGGTTGCCGTGGTCTATAGGAATTCAGTCTCCCTCTCCAGGCTTCCTGCACATTCAAGTGCAGATCTTGAGTGTTTGTACCTTTTGTTGGGTACCCGGGACAGATTAGGGATTCTGTTGGTGTACCGCCCACCCCGCTGCCCATCAGACTCCCTGCCTGAGCTGACGGAGGTGGTCTCAGACTTGGTGTTGAGGACCCCCAGGATGGTGGTCCTGGGGATCTCAACTTCCATGCCGAGGCCGCTGTATCCGGGGCGGCTCAGGACTTCATGGCCGCCATGACAACCATGGGGCTGTCCCAACATGTCATCGGCCCAACGCATATAAAAGGACACACGCTTGATCTGGTTTTCTCGACTGGGCAGGTGGATGGTGATCTGAAAGTGGAGGAATTAACATCTGCCCCTTTGTCATGGTCAGATCACTTCCTGCTGAGGTTTAGACTTCTGGCGGCCTTTCCCCTCTGCAAGGGTGGGGGACCTATTAAAATGGTCCGCCCCCGGAGATTAATGGATTCCGATGGATTCCAGAGGGCTCTGGGGGACTTTCCTGCTGGTATGGCTGGTGCTCCTGTCGAAGCCCAGGTCGCTCTGTGGAATGCAGAGATGACTCGGGCGGTTGACACGATCGCGCCCAAGCGCCCTCTCCCTCTGAGCAGAGCCCGGCCAGCTCCTTGGTATACACCTGAGCTGAGGGCAATGAAGCAAGAGGGGAGACGGCTAGAAGGCAGGTGGAGGAAAACTTGTGCTGAGTCTGACCGAACACAGGTAAGAGCCCACTATCGAGCCTACTCTGTGGCGGTGAGGGTGGCAAAGAGGCAGTTCTTTTCCACCAGCATTGCATCTTCTCAGTGTCGTCCAGCAGAGCTTTTCTGAGTGGTTCGCGGCCTGTTACATTCTGGGCCAGGGAGAGAGACGGTGGAACCCTCGGTAGCACGCTGTGACGAGTTTGCGCGGCACTTTGAGGATAAAGTTGCTCAGATTCGTCATGAATTGGACACCACCATTAATGCAGTTCCATTGGTAGAGGCGTTCAGAGCACCGTCTGGTCCAGTTTTATTGGATGAGTTTCAGTTATTGAGGCCTGAGGATGCGGACAAGGTGCTTGGCCAAGTCTGATCGACCACTTGTGTGCTTGACCCTTGCCCTTCATGGCTTATTAAATCAAACAAGGAGGGGTTGTCTGGCTGGGTCCAGGAGGTTGTAAATTCCTCCTTGAGAGAGGGAGTGGTGCCTGCCGCTTTAAAAGAGGCAGTAATTAGACCACTCCTGAAAAAGCCTAACCTGGACCCAGAGGATGTTAACAATTATAGGCCAGTGGCCAACATCCCCTTCCTGGGCAAGGTGCTTGAGCGGGTGGTTGCAGGACAGCTCCAGGCACTGTTGAATGAAACGGATTATCTAGATCCATTTCAATCGGGCCTCAGGCCTGGTTTTGGAACGGAAACTGCCTTGGTCGCCCTGTGGGATGACCTCTGCCGGGAGAGGGACAGGGGGAGTGCGACCCTGTTGATTCTCCTGGACCTCTCAGCAGCTTTCGATACCATCGACCATGGTATCCTTCTGGATAGGTTGTCTGGGTTAGGAGTTGGAGGCACTGAACTACAGTGGTTCCGCTCCTACTTGGATGGCCGATTCCAGAAGGTGGTGCTGGGGGATTATTGCTCTGTGCCATGGCAATTGTGCCATGGGGTTGCACAGGGCTCTATTTTATCCCCCATGCTGTTTAACATCTACATGAAACCGCTGGGAGAGGTTATCCGGAGGTGTGGGCTGAGGTGCCATCAATATGCAGATGACACCCAGCTCTACCTCTCTTTCTCATCAAACCCAGGTGAGGCAGTGGCTGTTCTGAACCAGTGCCTGGGCACGGTAATGGACTGGATGAGGGCCAATAAACTGAAACTCAATCCAGACAAGACGGAGGTACTGTTAGTGGGTGGTTTGTCTGCCCGGCTAGGTGATATTCAACCTGTTCTGGAGGGGGTTGCACTCCCCCTAAAGGATCAGGTTCATAGTTTGGGGGTGCTCTTGGATCCAGAACTGTCACTTGAGGCACAGGTGAACTCAGTGGCACGGAGCACTTTTAATCAGCTTAGGCTGGTATACCAACTACGCCCTTATCTGGACAGAGATAGCCTAGCTACAGTTATCCATGCTCTGATAACTTCTCGTCTGGATTACTGCAATGCGTTATACGTGGGGCTGCCTTTGAAAACGGTCCGGAAACTTCAGCTGGTCCAAAATAGGGCAGCAAGATTGTTAACTGGGACTGGCCTGCGAGCTCATATTACGCCAGTACTTTTCCAGCTGCACTGGCTGCCAGTCCATTTCCGGGCCCGATTCAAAGTGCTGGTGTTAACATTTAAAGCCCTTAACGGCTTGGGGCCAGGTTACCTGAAGGATCGCCTCCTCCCATATGTGCCTGCCTGGCCCTTCTCCGTGAGCCCCTGCCAAAGGAAGTGAGGCGGGTGGCTACTAGGAGGAGGGCTTTTTCTGCTGTGGCACCCCGGCTCTGGAATGAGCTCCCTAGTGAGGTTCGCCTGGCGCCTACATTGTACTCCTTTCGGCGCCAGGTGAAGACCTTTTTATTTTCCGAGACATGTTAGCATTTTAGCTTTCTAAACTTTTATCTTTGCTGTTTTAAATCTGTATTTTAAACTCCTGTACTGCTGCTAGGTTTTATTGTGGTTGTATTGTTATATTGTGGTTTTAATGTTCTATATATTTTAAATTGTTTTATTGTGTGTTGTTTGGTTTTAATTTTTGTGAACCGCCCAGGGAGCTTCGGCTATTGGGTGGTATAGAAATAAATAAATAAATAAATAAATAAAATCCCTGACAGATGGCTGCCCAGCCTCATCTTGAATGCCTCCAGTGTGGGAGAGCCCACCACCTCCCTAGGTCATTGGTTGAATTGTTGTCCTGCTCTGACAGTCAGGAAGTTTTTCCTGATGTTCAGCCAGAATCTGGCTTCCTGTAACTTGAGCCCATTATTCCGTATCCTGCATTCTGGGATGATTGAGAAGAGATCCTGGCCTTCCTCTCTGTCACAACCTTTCAAGACAAGTACTAGAAGAGCACTATCACATTCATATCTCCCCTCAGTCTTCTCTTGTCAAGGCTAAACATGCCCAGTTCTTTCACTCTCTCCTCATAGGGTTTTGTTTCCAGTCCCCTGATCATCTTGGTTGCCCTCCTCTGAACCCTTTCCAGTTTGTCTGCATTCTTCTTAAAGTGTGGTGCCCAGAAATGGACACAGTACTCCAGATGAGGCCTAACCAGTGCTGAATAAAGGGGAACTAGTACTTCCCAGGATTTGGAAGCTATGCTTCTATTAATGCAGCCCAAAATAGCATTTGCCTTTTTTGCAGCCACATCACATTGTTGGCTCATATTCAGCTTGTGATCGACAACAATTCCAAGATCCTTCTCGTTTGTAGTGTTGTTAAGCCAAGTATCCCCCACCGTGTAACTGTGCCTTTGGTTTCTTTTTCCTAGATGCATAACTTGGCATTTATCCCTATTAAATGTCATTCTGTTGTTTTCTGCCCAGTGCTCCAGTCTATCAAGATCACTTTGGATTGTGTTTCTCTCTTCCAAGGAATTAACTATCTTGCCCAATTTTGTGTCATCTGCAAATTTGATCAGCATTCCCTGCACCTCCCCCTCAAAGTCATTCATAAAAATGTTGAAGAGCACTGGGCCCAGGACTGAGCCCTGCAGTACCCCACTCTTTGCCTCTCCCCAGTTTGAGAAGGTCCCATTGATAAGCACTCTTTGAGTCCGATTCTGTAGCCAACTGTAGGCAAATGAGAGGAGACAGGTTTCAAGTCAACGTTAGGAAGAACTTCCTTCCACTATGAGCTTTTTGACAGGGGACAGAGTGGCTTGGGAAGGAATGGGCTTTCCTTCTTCTAAGGTTTTTATTTAATCAGAGGATGGATATTTAAACATTGGGGATGTTGTAGTAGTAGCTGCATTGGCAGGGGGCTGGACTACATGATCTTTGATGTACCTTCCGAGGCTGTAGGCTCTGATGTCAGTGGGGCAATGAATCCTCTCTGAGTTTCAGTCATAACCAGTCAGAACTCTAAAGGTGCTACCCAAGGTGCCAAACCCATTTTGGGAAAAGGGCTAGGAAAACAGCTAGGAAAATGGAACAGAAAATAGAATTTGAGCTGCCTTTTCACACATACTTCAGATTCTTTCAGGCTAGCACTCACTGGGCAACTGAGAATCAGTACCCTTCCCTCTGTATTCATTTCCTGTTTGTTCACTTCTTATTTTCCATTAGACAGACAGCTGCCTGGGGTTCCAGTCAGTCCCACCTACGTTCCCCGTATGGCCCTGGCCCCTTCCCTTGGCCACACCCCCTTTCCCAAACACAAATTGTTTTGTGATGTCCCGGCATTTGTGCAGTTTCCCCACCACCACCACTACCCATTTGGAACAGCCGAATCTCTCCTAAGGCTTAGTTACCGGCGGCAGTAAGATCTTTCAGCTGAAATATAGTGTCATGCCAACAATTTCTCCCACATTTTTTCTGACCATTCTCATTTAATTTGATAAAAGAGAAATTGCTTTCGGAAAAAAATTCAATGGTGAATAAATTTCAGATAAATAAATTCTGATGTGTTGGGTTTGGGTTTCTTGGGCTTCACTTACTTAGGAGGTGGCCGAGGAATGAGCACAAGTGTCCTATTTTTCATTGTACAAACATCTATCTGGCTGCCTGTTAGGGATGTACAAAATCCCCTTACCTGGAGTCTGCAAGGGGTCCACGGGGGGGGGGGGGGCAAGGCGATCCATTCCTCCCTGCTGGAATCCTTGCCGTCCAGCTCTACTCCACGGTGAGTCTGCGGAGCCGCCATCCGGCTCCGGCCACTGATGGACTTCTGTCAGGTGCCGGTCTGCGGACGTAAATGGCGTCCACTATGCCAGATGCCATTTTCTTCCATGGACTGGCAGTGGACAGCAGCAGACGGACTGGACCCAGCCGTTGGCAGGTAGGATCCGTTCTGGGGCAACTTTGTGGGGTGGCGGAGGTGGGTGGTCCATTCTGCCATGGACTCCAAGGGGCCAGATTCTTTAGAATTGGCCCCTCGGAAATTTAGAATTTCTTTAGAAATCCGTCCGTGGCGGAATTCTCTAACATCCCTACTGCCTGTAGCCACCTCAGCTTCCCACACTTCAATGAAACCCCAGCTTAAGGCACCATGAGGTAAATCCACCCATAGGGCTTTTTCAGATCAGGATGTGCATGCAGCCCGGGAGGCTAGCTGTGATTAGGTAAACTCAAGAACAACACAACAATAAAGTATAAAGCATCCTGACTGAGGCAGAACAATGGAAGCCTCTTTTGGGGGGAGGGGGTGGCAGGGGGAGAAACATTTCGGGAAATTGGAGGACAGATTTTGGCAGAGCACAACTCCACCTAGGGATGTACGAAACTCACTTTTTCATGGAATTTTTCATGGTGGAGGGGGGAGGCGCTCCATCCCTCCCCCCAGAATCCTCGACGGGGGGTAGGCGATCCGGTCTTCCCCCCCGGAATCCTGCCCGGCCAGCTCCGCTCCGCGGCAGCTCTGCAGAGCAGCCAGCCAGGGCTGTCCGCAGCTGGATTTCCGGCCGCGGATGGGCTGCTGTAGACGCAAATGGCGGCCACCATAGCAGCCGCCATTTGTGTCCAGCCAGGCTGCCGTGAAAGGCAACTTAAGTCTTTACGTAGCCTATCATGGCAACCCTCCAAAAAAATGGCGTACGCAAATGGTGGCAGCTACAGCGGCCGCCATTTGTGTTCCCTATTTTTCGCTGTTCTAGCCTATGTAAACATTTACGTAGGCTATTACGGCGAAAAAAAGGGGAACACAAATAGCATAGTGGGCGCTATTTGCGTTCCCTATTTTTTGCCATTCTAGCCTACATAAATACTTACGTAGGCTATTACGGCGGGAAAAAAAGGAACACAAATAGCGCCCACTATGCTATTTGTGTTCCCCTTTTTTTTGCCGTAATAGCCTACGTAAATATTTATGTAGGCTAGAATGGCGAAAAATAGGGAACACAAATGGCAGCCCCCATAGCCGCTGCCGTTTGCATACGCTGGGGTTTTTTTGGGGGGTGGTTAGCTGTGATAGGCTATGTAAATACTTACATAGTCTATCACAGCTGCAAGGACACCAATGGCGGCCGCAGCAGCCCAGCCATGGCCAGCCAGGAGACCAGCTGCTGGCAGTGCCGGCAGTGGAATCACCGCTGCCGCATCCGCCGCATCCGCCGCATCCGCCCCAGGTAAGTTTCGTCCCGGGGGCATTCTGTGGGAGGCAGGGGGACAGGAGGCCATTCCCTCACTGATTCTGGGGGGCCAGATTCTAAAGAATCCGGCCTCACTGGAATCCGTGGCGGAATTCTCTGCCATCCCTAACTCCACCTCATCCCTGGAGGTGGAGCCGGACACAACACTGCTCTCACCTGCATTAAGGTGGATGCAACCTGGGGGCTGGCTTGCCAAGACAGTTGATGCCATTGCAACACAACCCCACCCCCCACCCCCAAAAAACCCTTACCAAAAAAGGAAAAAGCTGTGCTACAAGCCTTGCCAATGGAGAGGCCTAGCTGGGAGAAATCATTGAGAATTTCTCCTCCCCTTGGAGAAATATGGTGAAATTGTCTTTCAAGAGGTCATTTGCACACAGCTCTACCAAAATGTGCTGAATTTGGCCCTAAGGATGAAAATGAAAGAGGTTCCAACACCTCTGCTTTACAGACTGAAAGTTTGTTCATGTCAAGCTGATACCAGTGAGTGTTTTGAAACATTCTAACTCTTACAATTCTGGTATGATCCCATCCTCTGTGGTCATGGTGCAAGATAAAATTAAATCACTCTGCAGATTCCTTTTAACGCCACCCTGGTACTTAATGCATTCCCTTCCTGGGCTTGCTAACACCTTGGAGAGAAATAAGAGCAGAATGCAATGGCAGTTTAGAACTAACAAGTCAATAAAGTTGCATTTACACTGCTTTTTTGTTCCCGTCCTTGGTAGGGGAGCAGCTAGTTAGGGGAGTGAAAAGAGTACAGAGATGCCATTTTTTCTTACAATTAGCCTCCATAATGCCCCTCTAGAATAATGAGTGGCATGACAGAAGAGAGCACGGAGTTTTTTTAAAGCACGCTAATGAGGAGTGAGAAATGCACTGGTTCCCTTAGCCAGCAGCTACAGAGAACATGCCTAGATGGTGAGACACGGAGGTCCACATCAACAGTGGGGGCTTCTGATGGTTCCGTATTTCACTGGCAGGCAGTACCGAAATAAGGATAGCAAGGATGCATGGAGAACTGTGCAGAAACAGCATGGGAATCCAATTCAGGAATTTGGGGTGGCGTGTGGATCTGTTCCTCCATGTGCTTAATCCTTATCCACTGTCTCAGGCCCTGTTTCAGTGTTTCCAACCAGGAAGATTGTCTACTGCTTATGCTGACTAACTGACCCAGGGCACTGTCCCTGCTGTCACCACCTAGGGATGGTGCAGGCACCCATTTCAGTCCAGGAGTCTGGTGGACCCCCCCCCCCGTCTGCGCCCCCTAAGCTGTGCCTGCCGAGCCCCTGCCTCCACTCGCCCCCCCCATTTATGCCTGTAATCTTGCACATATGGGCTATTCATGGTACCATTTTGTGTACATCTAGATGTGCGCATATCACGATTGCCATTTTTCTCACAAAATGGTGATCACAGCACTCAACAACGGGTCTTTGGTGAGTGTGGGCAGCTCAGCGGGGGGCCGGGCATCAAGCACAGGTCCGGGGGAGTGCAAGCGGGGGAAGGGGCTGGGTGGGCGCCTGAAGAACCTGGATGGGAGGGCAGACATCCTTCCCTATCACCATCTTCCTAGCTGCTGCTACTAAAAGTAATGGTGGGTTTGTATGTATGGCTGCAGTACAGAAGCAGAGGCTGAGATATATGGCTGATCCCATTAATGAGCACCATACTGCCACCATGTTAGATTCTAAACAGCAACCATGGACAGCATATTTTAAGGCAGGCTTAAGTCCCCAGAGGAGGTTAGAGTGGGCAAAGACTGAATGTCTGAAGTTTCAAACATGTAACATACAGATATCTTACCTAATCTCACATGCACGGGATTTAATGTTAGAGATCATACAGGTGGGACCTAAAGCAAACTGTTACACTGTACAGTTTTCCTGTTCAGGATTCCAGCCATTCCATTCCATGCCCACTCCCCTCATTTTTTTCCCCATTTTTAAAAATGTTTTTTCTTCCCCCACACACACACTTGGTCCCCTTTTGGTGTGCGCATGTATGTGTATTTTTTGGAGAGGGGCCCTTTTGCAAACTTTGAAGTTTCCTGGGGCCTGCTGAAATCTCACTCTTGTGTGTGGATGGAGACTGTATAAGTCTGAGGCCAGGAGTCTGATAGATTCCCTCCTGCTCGCACCTCTGGGCTGCATCCGCTGAGCTGTTGTGTGCACTTGTGTGTCCCCCCCCCATGCTTCCTGAGCTGCCTGCACCAACCCTGAGCCATTTGTTACAGCCTGTTGTTCCTGCGGTCGCCATTTTGTGAAAAAAGTGGCTACTCGGGAACTTCCAAAATTCAGCATTGCACACATGGTGGCTGTAAAATTCCCATCTATGCAATATTACATTCATGAATGGGCCATTTACACTTCTAATGTTGCATAGATGCGGCCTTTATGGCCACTGTGTGTGCAATATTACAGATATGGAAGTTCCCAGGTCACCATCTTTTTTTGCAAAATGGCGACTGTAGGAATGATGGATGCTAGCAAACAGCTCAGGGTAGGCGCAGGCCGCTCAGCAAACATGGGGGTGCATGAGCGAGTCTGGGGGTATGCAAGTGGGGGCAGCAGCTGGGTGGGTGCCTGGAGAACCCAGACAGGGGCCATCTGTCCATCTCTATACATAAGCAATGGCACGCATAAACCTGACCACTGGAAATAGTGCTGGGCAAAGTTCCAAATCACCTCAGAAAACACCTCATTTTTTTCTAAGCTTCTCCCCACAAACCCCCCCCCCCCCCACACCTCAGGTAAACATAAACAAACGGCGGGGGGGGGATTTTATAAAGGCAGAGTGGATAAGTCATTCTAAACTGAATTAGGCGGCATAGAAAACTAGAGATCCCATGAACCACGGCAGGAAATGTAGGAGCCTCATTTTCAATTAAGCAGAGGTCTGCGAGATATCTTCTAGCTCCACCAGCAAGCCAGGTTTGCTTGAAGGAAGGACTGAGAGGCAGGGCTGGTTGGCAGTGGAGGAGCTGTACCCCATTCTGGATTAGGCCCCCATTCAGAGGAGTCTGGGCCTGATTCATAATGGGTTCCATCATTCCAAACTCCCCCAATTCTGATAGCACCCCATCAATATTTATAAACCGAGCTCCCTATTACAGGGTGAAATACTTGCCCTGCTGTTCAGACATTCAGAAAGGGGTTAAAATCAAGTCTCTGCAGCCTCACCTCTCTCCCTCATCATGTTTTCTGCCCTCACTTGCCTGAATAAGAGAGCCCCCGGTATCCATGGAGTCTCTCCACATGATCCAGAACATGGGTTTGTCAGCCTCAAGTGGACAGCCAGCATGAATACAGGTGGGTCTCTTTTCACACTGTCACCCTCCACAAGTTGAGGGTGACAAATACAATCAGGGAGAGGGGCAAGGATGGAGTTCTCATCCTTCTCCTCATGCATGGATTTTAACTCCTTTCTGAATGCCTGCATAGGCCATAGGGCTACAGGAACATGGTTATTTATTCCACTCTGCCTTCAGAGAAGCTCATAGTGCCTTATATAGCTCTCACAGGCCACCAAATAAGCAAGAACAGCCTTAAACTGAAAATCCCACCTTCCCAGAAATCCTGAGAATTGAAGTTCCAGGGAATGGTGTGATTGATCTAGAGATGAGAATTATTGGCACCACATCAAACTCCAATTCCTGGAAGTCTTTGGAAGAAGCCATGAGAATGAAACCAAGTTTCCAGCATGAGTTTGTCAGTAGGACTGTGATCTCCCATTTAGCAGGAGGACCACACCTGATCTGGATTAGCTTCATCAATGCCACACTGCCCCTGGCGCTCAATTCTTCAAGTCTGAAAAGTGGTCTTGCCATTTGGAATTTCATATTCATTATGATTCCGTATGTATCTGTAATAGCTACATGGAGTGGGCTTGGGCATTGCTGTCTCCCTGGAAACTGAACATGCCAGAGTAGAATTAATTCAGATTGATGGTCAGAACCATCTTATGATCCTGGGAGGTCATCATCCCATGGACCATAGGAGCGTGTGACTTTGGAAGAGTGCACTGATTGTGGAGGGAGGAAAGAGAGCATAGCCATGGACAGAGAGGTGAGAGGAGAGACGTGGATCTGCAAAATTTACAAGCCTGTTCATCACCTGTCCTGGCCACAGCAAGGTTAGGTAAGTCATCTGGATGGGTTGAGAGGTCCATCTAGGTGAATATGGTTTTAAAGGTGGAACAGGAGGTGAAAATGCCTGCTGTGAAGGTTTGAGGCCTACAGCGGCAAAGGGAAAAAGGGTCAGGCTTAGAGGCCTGGAGTTTTCTGTTGGGAGGAGGTAACCCTGAGAAGAGTAGTTTCTTTTATTTTCTTTTTTCTGATTAAGTGTCCGTTTCACTTCTCCAGTTAGGTTTCATTTCTTCAGGTTTGAAGCTGTACTTTTGTTTTTGAGGGAGGAGGGTATATAAAGAGAGCAAGAGAGCCAGTAAGAGAGAGACAGCCAGAGCCTGAAGTGAGAGCAGAATCTGAACAGTGCGCAAGAAGAAGCAGCCAAGAAAATTCTAAGCACGACTAGAGTAAAGGAACTTGCATTTTGCGACCTTTATTTATTTTCTTTTAATGCCTTTTGTATTGCTCAGCTCAATTGTGTAAATACCTTTAGTTGTGATTTGCTTGCTTTAATATAGCACTAAACTCTTGCGGTTAAACCTTGTGTCTAGAGTGTCAGTCACCCAACGTCTACAGCCTAAACCCCACATTATTGGAAAGGGGAAGGTAGAAGAAGGAAGGTGGGACAGGTAAGGAGGCAAGTGATCATTAAAGAGTTGCTCAGGGGGTCCAGGTCAGAAAAGCAACCCTGACATCTCCATTGTTGCACCCACCTTGCCTGGGCCTTTCCAGCAGGGCTTTGGATGGGTGGAGAGCTCCAGTCCCAGAGCCCTCTATCTAAACAGCAGTCAGGCCAGAGAGTGCACTGTAAATTGCCTCTTTAATTAGGGAGAGGCAAATGTTCCCTCCCACCACCTTCACATGAAGCTTTGTTCCCACATTAAGGGAACATGGGCTTTCAGGGTGGGAGTGGGGTTTGGATTTCTGGTCGAGTCCTTATTCTCTCTACTGCACATACAAGATGGCCAAGGGTCTTCCCTCCTTCTTCTGTCTTTGCTTAAAAAACTCATGTGTGCACACATGCGCACACACAGAAGGCATGCTCTGCTTCACGTGGCTGTGAACAAAGTGTTTCTTGGAGTACTGCTGCCACCCAGAAAAAGGGGACTGGAAATGCCCTAGGGAAGCTACATGGTTCCAGGGGCATTTCCAGCCACCATTTTCAAAATGAACCTCAGAGGCAATGGGGCTCCCAGCCACACTTTGAAGCTACCTTGGTTGTCTTGCTTGGCTTAAACAGAAGAGAAGAGAAGAGAAGAGAAGAGAAGAGAAGAGAAGAGAAGTTGCACATTGCTCCAAGTGGTTACAAACAAACTGCACCTAGTAGCTTCACTGCTTTGAAAATGGAGGCTGGAAATACTCCAGAGAAACTATGTGGTTAACAGTGGAGGCTGGTATTCTTTGGCATTGGTCTGCTGTGGTTCTTAACCACCACCCCTGTGTTTCCGCACCACTATTTGTCGAGCACCAAGAAGGGAAAGAACATCCTTAAGCACATGCAGAGTGCTACCATCACCTGCTATGAAATGTCCGCTATCCTCTACTCGCCCAAACAGGGGAATGGCTTCCGTGTAAGAAGGCACCAGAATGACTTCAGACAGCTTCAGCTATTGGGTGGTATAGAAATGTAATTGATGATAGATAGATAGATAGATAGATAGATAGATAGATAGATAGATACTTGCAAGATTAGAAATTTATACATACCACAAGACATATGTTTCTTTTAAAAGAAGAACATACATATCCATTGCCCCAAACTGGGGTCTCTGGTGTGGTGCCCATGGAGACCAATGTGCCTATGGAGATCTCTCTTCATGCCACCAGGCTCCCTGCCCCTCCTGATTTTTATTTTTTTAAGATTTTTTAAATTTAATAATAATAATAATAACAACAACAACAACAATAACAGGTAGGCTGGTAGGCTATAAAGCAAAACAAAAAGGCCTGAAAAAATCAGCTGGTCCAAAACAGGGGAACAAGACTGTGAACAGGAACTGGCCAACAAGATCATACTATGCCAGTATTTTCCCAGCTGCACTGGCTGCCAGCCAGTCCCTTTCCATGTCTGATTCAAAGTGCTGGTATTAAAATTCATAGCCCTAAACGGCTTGGGGCCAGGATATTTGAAGGTTTGCCTCCTCCCATATGTCTGAATCCTCTCCAGCTTGTCTGTATCCTTCTTAAAGTGTGGTGCCCAGAACTGGACACAGTACTCCAGATGAGACCTAACCAGTGCTGAGATCGTTGTTTCAGGTTCAGGAAAAAAAAAAATGGCGGAGAATTAGGGATGTCAGAGAATTTCTCCACGAATCTCGGGGAAGCCGAATGCCAGCGCATTCGGCCACCCAAAATTGGTGGAGAAATGGTCTGCCCCCCGCCCCCCCGGGATGGGACTTATCTTGTGTGAATGTCCCTGGCGGTGGCGGCGGCTCCAGCGGCGGTTCGGCAGTGGCAGCTGAGGCAGCCAGTCTTCCGACCGGCTGCCGCCACCACCATTTCCAAGTTTAAAAAAAAAAAAAAAGTGATAGGCTATGTAAAGATTCACGTAGCCTATCACGGCTAGATTTTTAAAAAACACCATGATAGGCTACATAAATGTTTACGTAGCCTATCACTGCTGAGTGAAAAAACAAAACAAAAAACCGCACGTACGCAAATGGCGGCGCCCATGGGCGCCGCCATTTGTGTTCCTTATTTTGGCACGTGTAGTCTACGTAAACATTTACGTAGACTACGGTGAAAATAAGGGGATCACTATTTGCGTTCCCCTTATTTTCACCGTAGTCTACGTAAATGTTTACGTAGACTACACATGCCAAAATAAGGAACGCAAATGGTGGCACCCATGGGCGCCGCCATTTGCGTACGCGTGGTTTTTTGGGTTTTTTTTCACTCAGCCGTGATAGGCTACGTAAACATTTACGTAGCCTATCATGGCTGACTACAGGGACGCAAACGGCGGTGGCTATGGCCGCTGCCATTTGCGTCCCGGCAGGACAAGATTCGCGGTGGGAGGGACGGGGTGCCTCCCCCCTGGCCAGAATTTCGGGGGGAGGGATGGAGCACCTCCCCCCCACCGTGAATCAACTTCGGGTTCAGGTAAGGGACTTTCGTACATCCCTACGGAGTATAGGGATGGAGGAGAATTCCGCCATGGATTCCAGTGAGGCTGAATTCTTTAGAATCCGCCCCCCCGGAATCCGTGGTGGAATGGCCTCCTGCCCCCCCATGGAATCCCCCCGGGACAGAACTTACCTGGGGTGGAGGCGGCGGCGGCTGGTCTTCTGGCCGGCCACAGCCGGGCTGCTGCGGCTGCCATTGGCGTCCTTGCAGCTGGGATAGGCTACATAAGTATTTACGTAGCCTATCACGGCTACCCCCCCAAAAAAAACAGCGTATGCAAATGGTGGCGGCTGTGGCCGCCACCATTTGCGTTCCCTATTTTTCGCCGTTCTCGCCTACGTAAATATTTACATAGGCTATTACAGCGAAAAAAAGGGGAATGCAAATAGCGTAGTGGGCGCTATTTGCACTCCTTTTTTCCCGCCGTTCTAGCCTACTTAAATATTTACATAGGCTGCCATTTGCGTCCACAGCAGCCCATCCGTGGCCGGAAATCCAGCTGCGGACGGCCCTGGCTGGCTGCTCCATGGAGCCGCCGCGGAGCGGAGCCGGCTAAGCAGGATTCTGGGGGGGAGGACTGGATTGCCTCCCCCCCATCGAGGATTCCTGGGGGAGGGATGGAGCGCCTCCCCCCCCACTGCAAAAGATACTGCGAAAAGTGGGTTTCGTACATCCCTAGTGGAGAAGCCCCAATTCTGCGAGCATAACGCCTTAATTTTTTAAAAAACATCCTGAGCGGGGGATAGGAGGGTGTAAAACCTTGTCTCATTTGAAGGGATAGAACAACCCTCTGCTCAGTGCAGGAACAGGAAGCCTGATTCCCAGGCGGTCGCCCATCCAACTACTGACTGGGGCTGACCCTGCTTAGCATCTGAGATCAGACAAGCGCGTGCAGGAAAACAGCAGGAAAACAGCACAGCGCTCGAGTGTGAACCGAGCTCACACATTCAATGAAGCACTGCAATGGGGAAAATGGGTGAGTGTGAATAATCATGTTTTAATGCGAGAGCGTTTAACCCGACGGGACTCCAAATTCATTGCGATGGCGGGCGCAATGTAGATTGCCCCCACCTCTGCCTTGTACTTTGGTTCTTGGGAAGGGCCTTTTAAAAATTTCTAAGTCTCACCAGTTTGGCTTTTGGAAAATTAATGTTCTATGACTGGCCATGCTCAACATGTCAGCCATTTATGAATGTGTAAGGCACTCCCATGGCAACCATTTTGTGAGAAAATTTAACACCATTGAATCCTTTCAGATTAGGACCAGGATAATGTTTTGAATATGCACCAGGATAAATCCGCCAAGGCTCAACCACTTTGGGGTGAGCAGTGGAATCCTCATTCCTCCCGTCACTTCAGCTTCAATAATGGCCACATAGATGGCCCCCAAAGTCTGACATGAATGTAGTAAACAGATTCAGTGCAAAGTAGCCATCCTGCTGAGCCTCATTTCTCTGACTTTAATGCAGGAGGAAAGAGAAGGTGTATTAACTATCATTTTGCATTTCGTTGTGCTGTGCCTCTTCTTTCACGTCGTGATGTACTGTCATATTCCCCACAATTTGCTGAGAGATTGCTCCGTATCATGTTGCATTATAATAGTCTTTTTCCAGAGGCATTAATTCCTACCTGGACTGAAGTGGTAATGCGCAGATGACAAAAGCTTCTGTCATTATGCACTCAGGAACATCTCCAATATAAGGCAGAACATTTGTACCACTCTGGAAATTATTATGTGGTGCTTATATTTCCAGGAATGCATATTAAACAAGACACCTCCAATAGCTCCCTTTCTCAGCCTATATTTTCACAAAACCATCCCAGTCACCTGGGTAATTGAAATTTTAAATGTCTCTGAGCATTTTTTTTCTCTCCCAAGCCATGCATCACCTCATCCTTCTCCACCAAACTGGACTGCACTGTGGCTAACGACAGAACATTCCCAGGACAAGGGAAAATGTGAAAGATGTATTTATTTCAACTGAAAATCCCAATGTATACTAAAGGCACAGTGGTGATTAAAAACAAAAAACCTCTTTCATCCTCCTACCAATTTTATGGGGCAAGTCCCTACTACATCCATTTTATAGCTGGGAAATGGTGACTGAAGCCCAACAGTATGAGGACCTGAGTGATTCCTTCCCTCAGAAATCAATCAAGGCCCTGTTCTATCTGTGAAAGATCCTTGCATGATTTAGAACCGGGAAGAAAATCTGGGTTCTAGTCATTCCAGAAGCCTCTATGAACAAGGAAGGCTTCATGCTGCAGAATTATCACTCAAAATGTAAGGGGCTGGGAGGACCTCTGTGACTTCAGGGGTGGGACTAAATGTCCTGCACACCTCTTCTATCCATTTGGTATTGTCCTTTATTCATGCAATGCCTAAACAGGGCCCCTGCCTGAGTCAATATGATGGTTAGGGCTGATGAGAGTTGTAGGCCAAAACATTTGGAGGGCCACAGGTTGTCCATTCTGGCTTATAAGCAGAGAGAGGCTGCTGGAACCTGGCCCTTCTCCAGGTCAAATTAGTAAGAATGTAAGAAGAGCCTTGCTGGATCAGACCAAAGTTCCATCTAGTCCTGCACCCTGCATTCCATGGTGACCAACCAGATGCCTCAATGGGAAGCTCACAAGTAGGTCATGGAGGACATACATATCCTCTAATGTT
Source organism: Heloderma suspectum (assembly GCF_057233095.1). Taxonomy (NCBI): domain Eukaryota; kingdom Metazoa; phylum Chordata; class Lepidosauria; order Squamata; family Helodermatidae; genus Heloderma; species Heloderma suspectum. The sequence goes on along the minus strand of NC_139459.1, from coordinate 9,806,518 downwards.
GCTGCATCCTTTTAACTGGTATTCAGTGATTCTATATAATCAGCATGACTAATATTCATGGGTAGACCTATTGTCCATGAATCTGACTAATTATGTTAAAGCCATCGAAGCTAGTGACCAGCACCATACCTTGTGCCAATGAAGTCCATGAGCAAAATTCCTTCCTCAAGTTGCTTTGTTTTATCTATGGGGGAAGGATGTGGAGTGTCCATGTCTCCCCCCCCCCCATGGCTTTGGGAGATAATTTTGAGTTGAAAAATGACCAGAGGTGAAATAATTGATCAGGTCTACCTACCTAGGGATGTGTGATTCTGCAAAACACGAGCTCACTGAAGTTCTCCAAATCCCATCGCAAAGCTCATTCTTACTCAAGTCCATATTAGATTGTGAGCTTTCTTTCTTTTCACATGAAAATCCATGAGTATTTTTCCAAACGTATGCATCAGTTGTATGCATATTTGAAACGTATGCCTTCTTCTCCCATTGATAAAAGTTTATCTGTGTGAATTTCCAAAAGTACATATTTTTCCATGCACATTTTTCAAATGGATGCATGCTGTCAAATGCATTTTCTTTGCTCTGTGAATCACATTGCAAGCTTGGACATGTATGGCCTTTGACCACAGATTGTGTCTGAGTCTGTGTTTGTTCTAGAAGGTGTGAAGTGGGTTAATCTTGATAAAAATGAACTAAAATGAATTTCTCATACATCCCTACACTTACCTTTCTTCTGCTCAAACCTGTCCTGCCCAGGTTATACTGATGGTTAAAAAAGAAAAGAAAAAGTGCAGTTAAGCATTACAGAACTCTATGGAATGTGTTTTAGCCTAAACACAGTTCTAGAAATTTAGGAATCTGCAATACTGCATCCATGTAGGCCAGAGCCAAAATTAACTGAAACTAGTTCCATGTACCAAAGGTACCCTTGCTTTGCTTGAACAGCTGCTCCCCACCCCTCACATCATACGCCAAACCACTTTTGAAGCTGAAGGGTTGACAAAAAAAGTAGCATGGAATCTGGTGCCAAACGTCAACTGACCATGGGTGGGGGGGGCAAATTCCATGGGGTGTTACAAGCCCATGACAGAATCTAAAGTAGTTCTTCAGATCTCATCAGCTATGTCTTCTATGGCACAACCCAGGTGTTGTAGCAGCTTGAAGGCATCTCATAGAATCCACATTGAATTTGTATTCGGGCGACAAACCAGGCACGTCTCCAAAAAGTCTCTCTTGAACATGTTTGATGTGCTGAACAAAAAAAGAAAAGAAAAATCTTTGTTATTGTGAACTTTGAATTGGCAACACTTCAGGTTCTCAAATATGCTTTCTTAAAGCTCTCATGATTTAATTGTATCTACTTTATTATGGTTTTGTTCCTCTCATTTAATTTATGTTTTGGCTCGCTAGGGCTTCAGATGGCAGAATGAGTACTTGTGTAAGTTAGAAGGAGGGGGCAGGAATCTAGGGATGTCAGAGAATTTCGCCACGAATCTTGGGGAGGCCAAATGCCAGCACATTTGGCCCCCCGAAATTGGTGGCGAAACTGTTTGCCCCCCAGCCCCCCCCCCCTGGGATGGGGCTTACCTTGGGCGAATCCTCCTGGCGGCGGAGGTTCGGCGGCAGTGGCGGCGGCAGCCGGTCTTCCGACCGGCAGCCTGCTACCGCCACCATTTCCAGTAAAAAACAAAAAACAAAAACGTGATAGGCTACGTAAATGTTTACGTAGCCTATCACGGCTGATTTAAAGGGGAAAAAAATGTGCGTACACAAATGGCAGCGCCCATGGGCTCCGCCGTTTGCATTCCTTATTTTGACACGTCTTAGTCTACGTAAACATTTACGTAGACTAAGACGGCGAAAATAGACGCTACGCTATTTGCGTTCCCCTTATTTTCGCCGTAGTCTACGTAAATGTTTAAGTAGACTAAGACATGGCAAAATAAGGAACGCAAATGGCGGAGCCCATGGGCGCTGCCATTTGCATACGCGCATTTTTTTTCCTTTTAAATCAGCTGTGATAGGCTACGTAGCTGCCGCCATTTGCATCCCTGCAGACAGCCATGATAGGCTACATAAATGTTTACGTAGCCTATCACGGCTGACTTAAAAAAACAAAAAGAAAAACGCGTGTACGCAAATGGCGGCGGCCACGGCCACCGCCATTTGCATTCCTTATTTTGGCACGTCTTAGTCTACGTAAACATTTACGTAGACTAAGACGGCGAAAATAAGGGGAACGCAAATAGCGTAGACGCTACGCTATTTGCGTTCCCCTTATTTTCGCCGTAGTCTACGTAAATGTTTAAGTAGACTAAGACGTGGCAAAATAAGGAACGCAAATGGCGGAGCCCATGGGCGCTGCCATTTGCGTACGAGCATTTTTTTCCTTTTAAATCAGCTGTGATGGGCTACGTAAACATTTATGTAGCCTATCACAGCTGACTGCAGGGACGCAAATGGTGGCGGCTCTTGCTGCCGCCATTTGCACACCCGGCCGGCCAGGATTCGGGGGAGGAGGGACAGAGCACCTCTCCCCCAACAGAATTTCAGGGGTGAGGGACGGAGCGCCTCCCCCCCAACAGAATTTCAGGGGGGAGGGACAGAGCGCCTCCCCCCCGCCAGAATTTTAGGGGGGAGGGATGGAGTGCCTCCCCCCCACCTTGAATCAAATTTTGTTAAAGGTAAGTCACTTTCGTACATCCCTACGAATCAGATGTTGAACTCAGGGCCACCTTAAATAATCAGGAAGAGTATCTGGACAGCACTGCTTAGAATCATAGAATAGTAGGGTTGAAAGGGGCCTACAACAGTGCAGAAATCCAAGTCAGAGCATCCCTGACAGATGGCTGTCTAGCCTCATCTTGAATGCCTCCAGTGTGGGAGAGCCCACTATCTCCCTAGGTAATTGGTTCCATTGTCGTATTGCTCTAAAAGTCAGGAAGTTTTCCCTGATGTTCAGCTGGAATCTGGCTTCCCATAACTTGAGCCCATTATTCCGCATCCTGCACTCTGCGATGAGTGAGAAGAGATCCTGGCCTTCCTCTCTGTGACAACTTTTCAAGTCCTTGAAGAGCACTATCCTATCTCCCCTCAGTCTTCTCTTCTCAAGGCTAAACATGCCCATTTCTTTCTGTCTCTCCTCACAGGGCTTTGTTTCCAGCCCCCTGATCATCTTTGTTGCCCTCCTCTGAACCCTTTCCAGCTTGTCTGCATCCTTCTTCAAGTGTGGTGCCCAGAACTGGACACAGTACTCCAGATGAGGCCTAACCATTGCTGAGTAGAGAGGAACTAGTACTTCCCAGGATTTGGAAGCTATACTTCTACTAATGCAGCCCAAAATAGCATTTGCCAGTGGGGAATTGTGTGTACTGTATGATCATGCATGAAGCTGCAGGCAGTGGCCACACTAAGGACTGTCAAAAGGGTGGGCCTATTAGCATGGCTTCAAGTCCATCTTGGTTAAAGCTAGGGATGGACAAACTATGTTGGAGATCAAGTCGATGTTCTCCAAACATTGACTTGGTGCTCAGCTTGTGCCTGATTCCCATTCATGGTTGTGAAACCTGCACAAAACGAGCAGCCATTGAGCGGGAAATTCAGATTTCCCCACTCCAGCCTCCCCACCTGAGCAGGGCTGGCCTTGAGAAGAGAAGACTGAGTGGAGATATAATAGCACTCTTCAAATACTTGAAAGGTTGTCACAGAGAGGAAGGCCAGGATCTCTTTTCGATCATCCCAGAGTGCAGGACCCGGAATCATGGGCTCAAGTGACAGGAAGCCAGATTCCGGCTGAACATCAGGGAAAACTTCCTGACTGTCAGTGCAACACGACAATGGAACCAATAACCTAGGGAGGTGGTGGGCTCTCCCACACTGGAGGTATTCAAGATGAGGCTGGACAGCCATCTGTCAGGGATGCTCTGACTTGGATTCCTGCACTGAGCAAGGGGTTGACTCGATCGTCTTATAGGCCCCTTCCAACCCTACTATTCTATGATTCTATGATCACTAACAAGGGGGACCATTGGTGGACAGCTCTAGTCCAGATTCTCAATTGGTCGACAACTCCACACAGGGTAGGGCCCCACCAGAAGAAAGCATCAGCATCAGCATCAGCATCAGCATGGTAGAGCATTCGAATGAGTGATTACCAGCAAAGAAAACTTAGGGGGAAATGACATGGGTGGGTTGGGTGGGGGAATTAAAGTCCTACTTCCACTGATGGTCCTGATCCAAATTGGGCACTCAAGGCCAAAGAACACATTTATTAAAGATGCAGGTAGCAGTGTTGTGTCCCCCCCCCCTTTTTTTTTTTTTTACTGTAGAGTAAGGACAGGGATCCTGATCCAGATCACATGCCTACCATTGTGAGGATAGGGGGCTTTAGCCCTTTCCTCCCCAGTATGGTCCTGATCCAGATTGAGTTCCCCCAATGGCTGCTGTTAGGACAGAGACAATCCACCAGGAGATCCAGTCACATATGTCCTATGTAATGTGTCATTTGGCCCTAAACAAGTCAGGGCATGGTCAGCGCTTGGGTAAGATACTATTTGGAAACACCATTTACACTGCTTGTAGTTCCTTGGAAGAAAGGAGGTGGCATACAGATGGGATTGTTTGTTTGTTTGAAGTGGCACCAAACTGATTTTGCCAGAACATTCAAAAATCCCCCAAAACACAGGGTGTGGGGAGGGTGGGAGGAAGAGGGGGATAATGTTCTAAACATTTCCTCAGAAACACCAGTTTGACATAAAATTCAAAACTGAGGGGAAGAAATAGCCGCTCCTGTAATTATGATGATGTTATACTGGTGCAGGTTGCCCAGACAACGTTCTTGCTTATCCATGTTGCAAGGATGTGTTACCGTTTATTTATTCATTTATTTTAATTACTGGCCTATTGTAAGAGGCCTCTGCTTTTATTCACCTGAACTCCACTGCTCCCTTTCCACCATGCCTCATTGTAATTACTGAATGTTTGACTGGCAGAAGAGCGGGGGAGGAGGGAAATCAACAAGGAAAAGATTCTGTTAGCAATCCAATTTCTTTCTACCTCATCTTTAGTGTTACAATACAATCTAAGCAGCTAATAATGTGCAGGAGTGTGTTTCTACTAAAACACTGACAATGAAAGAAGAATCTTTGGAGAATAGAAGAGAAGGGGGGAGAGAGAGAGAGAGAGAGAGAGAGAGAGAAGAGGGAGGAGGAGGACAAGAAGAAGAAGAAGAAGAAGAAGAAGAAGAAGAAGAAGAAGAAGAAGAAGAAGAAGAAGAAGAAGAAGAAGAGAATGAGTTGATTTGCTTGGCAAACTAAATTCCGTATTCATTTGTAGACTGGCTTAATGAGTATAATAACTGCCAATTTGGTCCACAGACTCTGCACGGCACAGCAATAAGAATTTCATCGCCATGTCTTATATGAGGAAAGATAAGGAAGCAAATATAGCGTGGCCGCTGAATGCCCAAGCAGTGTGTTTTATTAAGTTTACTTTATACTCCCAGCATTCCCCCCACCACACACACACACACACACACACACACACGCACACACCATCGCCAGTGCATTTGAGGGGTGGTGAAGGCAACCGTCTCCACTCCCTCTTGGCTGCTTATCTTTCAGTGAGAACCCTGAGGTACTTAAGAATGACAGTATAAAGAATTTCTGTGTAGATGAACTGGTTGATTTGGGGAATTGGGCTCCTTCCAGAAAAGGGTTTTCTTTTAGTAGACTTAATTCCTTTAGCAAAGGGGTGAGGAGGCATCTGTGGGGATTCCTGTCATGTATAAGGAAGTTAGTTGTGCCTCAGTGGAATTGAATTCCTTGAATTTTAATGAAACTCATGTCAATCTGTCTTGTCTATACCCTGGTGCTCAAATCAGTGGTCAGCTAGTCAACAGTAAATCAGAGGAAATAATAAACTAAGCAGGGGGAAGTGAAGAAGAATGAGAGGTGTGGTTGTTTCTGTTGAGGAATGTGAGCAGTGTGTGTGTTTAACTAACAGTTCTATCTATGAGATACTATATTGTGAGTCTGTACTGTTTCTGTTATGTTCTGTTGGCTACCCTACTAGCCACCGATGTAAATTTAGAAATCTATATCCATCCATCCATCCATCCATCCATCGGTCTATCTATCATCATCTATCTATCATCTCTACACTGGATATTATCATTTACTAGCAAATAGGGATGTGTGTACCCAACCCCGTCCAGGTTCTCTGGGCACCTGCCCAACTCCTGCCCTCGCTTGCCAGTCCCCAGACCGCACTTGAGCACCTCCCATGCTCAGCGAACAGCCTGCCCTCATCCCAGTGGCCTCGTCGAGCGCGGTCTAGGGATGGCGGAGAATTTCTCCCCAAAACTTCGGGGGGCCGAGCGCCAACGTGTTCGGCCCCCCGAACAAGTTTCAGGGAGAAATCCTCCGCACCCCCCCGCCCCCCGCACCCCCCCCCCGGGACGGGACTTACCTTCGCCGAGTGCCCCTCCTGGCAGCGGGTCCGGCCGGCGGTTCGGCAGGTTTTCATGCGGGGCGGGAGTGGCAGCCGGTCTTTCAACCGGCTGCCGCTGCCGCCATTCCAATAAAAGAAAAAAAAAACGCCCCCGTGATAGGCTACGTGATGATTAACGTAGCCTATCATGGCTAGATTTGCAAAGTCAGCCGTGATAGGCTACATAAATCGTCACGTAGCCTATCATGGGTGACTTAAAAAAAAAAAAAAGTGCGTACGGATAATGGCGGCCCCCATAGGGAGCCGCCATTCCCATTCCTTATTTGGTCGCTGTAGTCTACGTAAAGATTTACGTAGACTACAGCGACCAAATAAGGAACGCGAATAGTGGCTCCCTATGGGGGCCACTGTTAGCGTACGCGCTTTTTTTTTTTTTTTAAGTCACCCGTGATAGGCTACGTGACGATTAACGTAGCCTATCACGGCTGACTTTGCAGATCTAGCCGTGATAGGCTATGTTAATCGTCACGCAGCCTATCACGGGAGCGTTTTTTTTTAAAAAAAAAACTTTCGAGTTCGCGGCCGGGCGAGGCGGGAAGCCTCCTCCCCGGCCTGAATTTCGGCCGGGCGAGGCGGGAAGCCTCCCCCCCAGCCTGAATTTCGGCCGGGGCGAGGCGGGAAGCCTCCTCCCGTGGCCTGAACTTCGCGGGGGGAGCAGTGAAGCGCCTCCCCCCCCACCGCGAACAAGCTTCGACGAAAGGTAAGTGACTTTCGTCCACCCCTAGCACGGTCGCCATTTTTTGACAAATAAAATGGTGATCGCAAAAATGTGCAGATTTGTGTATGCATTTTCATGCGTATGCAAAAGTGCACATTAGCAAAAATGTCCATTTTTGCACATATGCAACTATGCACATTCACAAAAAAATTTGCAATCGCCATGTTATTTTTCAAAACATGGTGGCTGTGGAGCTCAACGAGGCCACTGGGGTGAGTGTGGGCTGCTTGGTGAGCATGGGCAGGGAGAGAGCAGGGGCTGGGCCTCATTGAGTGGGGCTTGGGGATGATGGTGGGGGGTTCCACTGGATTCCCGGAGAGAATCGGGCACCCGCACCATCCCTACTAGCAAACTGCCTTCCACTGTTCAGCGTGTGGGGGAGCTGTAGTGTGTCTTGACCAGTCCATGCCTTGGGGTACATTGCATCCCCCACCCAGTCAGTGAGAGGAACTGCCCCGTGGAATGTGTATATCAGTGGGGTGTATTCCACCCACAATATGCAGTATGCTTCTATATTGCATAATATATGTCTTGTCGTACACAGTGACCTTCCTCTCAGAGGAGGCCATTTACTGTCAGGGGTAGAGGTAAGGTGACCACTTACGCATTGCTAAAAAAAGAGGAATTGCATCACTGAAAAGAGTGGGGGAGGTGACACAAATTTGCATGGTATTTGCATTTTCAAGTTTATGTGTATAGGTGCAATTTTAGAGATAATAACTATAATTTAAATAGAAATTCATTATATTTCACTGTAGTGGAGAAGACTGACCAAGTGACTCATATGCCTGCTCAATCTACTGTCCACTGTTCATAGAATCATACAATAGTAGGGTTGGAAGGGGCCTATAAGACCATCAAGTCCAACCCCCTGCTCAGTGCATTAATCCAAGTCAAAGCATCCCTGACAAGTGGCTGTCTAGTTTCATCTTGAATGCCTCCAGTGTGGGAGAGCCCACCACCTACCAAGGTCATTGGTTGCATTGTCGTATTGCTCTAACAGTCAGGATTTTTTTCCTGATGTTCAGCCAGAATCTGGCTTCCTGTAACTTCAGCCCTTTATTCTGTGTCCTGCACTTCTGGGATGATCGAGCATTGATCCTGGCCTTCCTTTCTGTGACAACCTTGAAGAGTGCTATCATATCTCCCCTCAGTCTTGTTGATGGGCAATTTCAAGGCTTCTGGACTCTCCCTCCTTATGGTTCTTTGACTTTAACCAGACAGCTCTTAAAATAGAGGACTGCCAACTCTTCAAATTAGAGGACTGCCCCCTGTAAAGTAGGACAACTGGTTACTCTAGGAGATAGGTTGGCTCTCACTGCATCATCAGCATTCCCTAACTTAATGCCTTATCCCCAGGAATGAATGGCAACCATTGCCTTATGTGGGAGAAAGGAAGAAGGTTTACTTGGGGACAACGCTGGGATGAGGGGTGAAATCTGTGACTTCACCCTGAAAACCCCACTATTAATCAAGACTGGTCCTTATCTGTATAGCTTTCAACAGCACAGCACTATGATAGGTTCTGTTTCTTTTGGGCACATAACAGCCTCCTTCACATGTTATAATATATCTGAGAAGAGGACTCCAGGAATAGAAGTGGGCCCATGCTGCTGCTCCTGACCTCAACATCATGACCATCCCTGGCTCTGCCCCCCGCGCCCCGCCTCATGTTTAGCATTGATATGTCCTGAAAGGAAAGCCTAACACACAGAACTCTACACTTGTTGATGTCTACACAATCTGGACCCTTGCACTATCAATGCTGAAAATTGGTGGTAGGTAGGTAAGAAAGAGCCATGCTCTGGACTGAACCACGGATCCATCTCAGGACCTCTGGGCCTTCACTCAAATGAGGAGGGGCAGGCTAGATCTGTTAGACTGGCGGCACCAGCAGCAGAAAGGCTGGAAATTGACCCAGGCCTCAGAGGCATGGCCAGGTCTCAGTGAGAGCTTTTGGATTGGAGGCTCTTGATTGGGGAAAACTCGATTTTGGACCTCTTGAGTTCCTACCCTTGGAGCCTGCACAGCCCATGGAATGAATCTCCTCCATGCCAGGGACCCACAACCCCATGCTGGTCCATCAAAGTGTAGGAAGATCCTCTGAAAGGATGAGGTGCTAGACTCCAAGACAGAGGCCTGCCCCTTCAAGGCCTTCCAATCTTCAAGGACAAGGACTGGGGTGGAGCCTGGGAGGGCCAGAGCCTGGGCGGGGGTAATCTGACCTTGGGAGCATCAAAGCCTGAACCTTGTGGAGATTGGCCTAAGGGCCACAGGAAAGGCCAGGACAGTCCATCTAGTCCAACAAACTGCTTCCCATAGTACCCAGCCAGATGTCTCCAGGAAAATCATAAGCCAAGCATGAAGGCCAGAGCTTTCCCTGCCACACACACACACACACACTGCTGTCCCATAGCAACTGGTATTCAGAGATATACTGCCTCTGAACATGGAGTTTCTATTTAGCTGTGATAACTAATAGCAGATAGATAGATGATAGATAGACAGACAGACCGACGAGCATGTGGAAGAGCCCTGCTGGATTTGACCAAAGTCCAGCCTCCTGCTTCTTACAACAATGAGAAGTCAGTGCTTCTAGGAAGTCCATGCTCAAAGCAGGAAGGTAATAACAATAGTCTTCTCCTGCTGCTGCTTCCCAGGCTCCATATAGTCCTCCTAATTAATAGATGACAGATAGGACAGACAGACAGACAGTAGATACAAAGGCTTTACGAATCTTACTTCATTTGCCATCCTATAATCCCTGGGGATTGGTAGAGCATTTGGGCGGGCAACTTTTCTTCTCAAAAGAGGTTGACTTGGGTTTCGGTTTTTGGTTTTTCTGGTCAACCCAGTTCAAAACATTGGTTGCACCAGGTGCCAGAATACTCATGAGTGTCTCAGTGCTAGGGATGGACGAAAGTCCCTTACCTGATCCTGACGCTTGCTTCGCAGTGGGGGGGAGGCGCTCCATCCCTCCCCCCAAAATTCTGGCCGGGGGGGAGGCGCCCCGTCCCTCCGGCCATGAAACCTTGTCTCCTGCCGGGACGCAAATGGTGGCGGCCGTAGCCGCCACTGTTTGCATCCCTGCAGTCAGCCATGATGGGCTATGTAAATGTTTATGTAGCCTATCACGGCTGACTTTGCGTTCATAGCTGATACATAGCTGACATAGTCAAATAGCTGACACGGCTATTTGCGTTCCCCTTATTTCCGCCATAGTCTACGTAAATGTTTACGTAGACTACACGTGCCAAAATAAGGAACGCAAATGGCAGCGCCCATGGGTGTCGCCATTTGCATACGCACTTTTTTTTTTTTAAATCAGCCATGATAGGCTACGTAAACATTTACGTAGCCTATCATGGTGTTTTTTAAAAATCTAGCCGTGATAGGCTATGTAAATCTTTACGTAGCCTATCACGTTTGTTTGTTTGTTTGTTTGTTTTACTTGGAACTGGCGGCGGCAGCAGCCAGTCAGAAGATTGGCTGCCGCTGCTGCCGCCGCCGCACCGCCACCGGAGCCGCCGCCGCCAGGGACATTTGAGCAAGGTAAGTCCCGTCCCGGGGGGCGGGGCGGGGAGGTGGCAGACCGTTTCTCCACCAATTTCGGGGTGCCGAATGCGCTGGCATTCGACCTCCCTAAGATTCATGGAGAAATTCTCTGACATCCCTACTCAGAGCACATAACTGACACAGACACTTGTGGGCATATTTCTGGCACCTAGGCAGAAGATGAACATATGTACTCTGTGGGATGCTGTTTTGTGATGATTCAGACTGGTTTGATAGGGAGAAGAAAGCTGGGGGAAAATGGGGAGGATGCCCCTCCCCCTTCATTCATGGCAGCCTTGGTAAATAGAGCAGTGTGGGAGCAAAGGAGGGTGGCTCCCACAAAGCCGTCAAAAGTGTGAGTTCAGCTGGAGAGGAAGATGGAGAGGAAAGGTTGGCACACCCATTGTCAGGGCCCAGCTTCTTCAGCACTGCAGTGAACCTTGTAGGTTATAGCCAGGATTTGGTTAGAAGTAGCCTAGAAGGGGCTTGCATAACTCAGTGAAGCCATAAGCTATGCCGTGCAGGGCCACCTAAGATGGACAGGTCATGGCAGAGAGTTCTGACAAAATGTGGTCCACTGGGGAAGGAAATGGCAACCCACTCCAGTATTCTTGCCAAGAAAACCCCATGGAACGTATCACAAGGCTAAAAGATATGACACCGGAAGATGAGCCCCTCAGGTCGGAAGGTGTCCTATATGCTACCGGGAAGAGCAGAGGGTATTTCCAAGTAGCGCCAGAAAGAGTGAAGCGGCTGGGCCAAACCTGAAAGGACACTCAGCTGTGGATGTGTCTGGTGGTGAAAAGAAAATCCGATGCTGTAAAGAACAATATTGCTTAGGAACCTGGAATGTCAGATCAATGAATCAAGGTAAGCTGGAGGTGGTCAAACATGAGATGGCAAGATTGAACATCGACATCTTGGGAATCAGCGAACTCAAATGGACAAGCATGGGCGAATTTAATTCAGGTGACCATAATATCTACTACTGTGGGCAAGAATCCCTTAGAAGAAATGGAGTAGCACTCATAGTCAATAAAAGGGTGGGAAAAGCAGTACTGGGGTACAATCTTTAAAATGATAGAATGATCTCAGTATGAATCCAAGGCAAACCATTCAACATCACAGTAATTCAAGTCTATGCCCAACCACTAATGCCGAAGAAGCTGAGGTTGATCGGTTCTGTGAAAACCTACAACACCTTCTCGAACTAACACCAAAAAAAGATGTCCTCTTCATCATAGGGGATTGGAATGCTAAAGTAGGAAGTCAAGAAATCACCGGGAGAACAGGCAGGCATGGCCTTGGTGTACAAAACGAAGCAGGACAAAAGCTAATAGAGTTTTGCCAAGAGAACAAGCTGATCATAGCAAACACTCTTTTCCAACAGCACAAGAGACGACTCTACACATGGACAACACCAGATGGTCAATATCGAAATCAGATTGATTATGTCCTTTGCAGCCAAAGATGGAGAAGCTCCATACAGTCAGTAAAAACAAGACCTGGAGCTGACTGTGGCTCAGATCATGAGCTTCTTGTTGCAAAATTTTGGCTGAAATTGAAGAACGTCGGGAAAACCACTAAACCATTCAGGTATGACCTAAATCATATCCCTTATGAATATACAGTGGAGGTGAGGAATAGATTTCAGGGATTAGACCTGATAGACAGGGTGCCTGAGGAACTATGGACGGAGGTCCGTAACATTGTTCAGGAGGCTGCAACAAAATCCATCCCAAAGAAAAAGAAAGGCAAGAAAGCAAAGTGGCTGTCTGATGAGGCTTTACAAGTAGCTCACGAAAGGAGGGAAGTGAAAAGCAAGGGTGAAAGGGGAAGATATATCCAAATGAATGCAGAGTTCCAGAGAATAGCAAGGAGAGACAAGAAGGCCTTCTTAAATGAACAATGCAAAGAAATCGAGGAAAACAACAGAATGGGAAAGACTAGAGATCTCTTCAAGAAAATTGGAGATCTCAAGGGAACGTTTTGTGCAAAGACGGGCATGCTAAGGGACAAAGAAGGCAGGGACCTAACAGAAGCAGATGAGATTAAGAAGAGGTGGAAAGAATACACAGAAGAACTGCACAGGAAAGATCTTAATGTCCCTGACAGCCATGATAGTGCAGTCACTGAACTTGAGCTGGACATCCTCGAGAGTGAAGTCAAGTGGGCCTTAGGAAGCATTAGTAACAACAAAGCTAGTGGACATGACAGTATTCCAGCTGAGCTATTTAAAATCCTAAACGATGATGCTGTTAAAGTGCTGCACTCAATATGCCAACAAATCTGGAACACTCAGCAGTGGCCACAAGACTGGAAAAGGTCAGTTTACATTCCAATTCCAAAGAAGGGCAACACCAAAGAGTGTTCAAACTACCGCACAATTGCGCTCATTTCACATGCCAGTAAGGTGATGCTCAAAATCCTACAAGCTAGGCTTCAGCAGTATGCGAACCGAGAACTACCAGAAGTACAAGCTGGGTTCCGAAGAGGCAGAGGAACTAGAGATCAAATCGCCAACGTTTGCTGGATCATGGAGAAAGCAAGAGAATTCCAGAAAAACGTCTATTTCTGCTTCATTGACTACGCTAAAGCCTTTGATTGTGTGGATCACAACAAACTGTGGCAAATTCTGAAAGAGATGGGAGTACCAGACCACCTTACCTGTCTCCTGAGAAACCTGTACGAGGGTCAAGAAGCAACAATAAGAACCACACATGGAACAACAGAGTGGTTCCCAATTGGGAAAGGAGTAGGACAAGGCTGCATATTGTCACCCTGCTTATTTAACTTATATGCAGAGTACATCATGAGAAATGCCGGGTTGGATGAATCAGAAATCGGAATTAAGATTGCTGGGAGAATTATCAACAACCTCCGATATGCAGATGATACCACCCTAATGGCAGAAAGCGAAGAGGATCTAAAGAGCCTCTTGTTGAGGGTGAAAGAGGAGAGTGCAAAAGCTGGTTTGAAACTCAACATTAAAAAAACTAAGATCATGGCATCTGGCCCTATCACTTCCTGGCATATAGAAGGGGAAGAAATGGAAGCAGTGACAGATATTGCTTTCTTGGGCTCCAAGATCACGACAGACGGTGACTGTAGCCATGAAATTAAAAGATGCTTGCTCCTTGGGAGGAAAGCTATGGCAAACCTAGACAGCATAGTAAGAAGCAGAGACATCACCTTGCCGACAAAGGTCCACATAATCAAAGCTATGGTTTTCCCAGTAGTAATGTATGGCTGTGAGAGCTGGACTGTAAGGAAGGTTGAGCGTCGAAGAATTGATGCTTTCGAACTGTGGTGCTGGAGAAGACTCTTACGAGTCCCCTGGACTGCAAGGAGGTCCAATCAGTCAATCCTAAAGGAAATCAACCCTGACTGCTCATTGGAAGGACAGATACTGAAGATGAAGCTCCAATATTTTGGCCACCTAATGCGAAGAGAAAACTCCCTGGAAAAGTCCCTGATGCTGGGAAAGACTGAAGGCAAAAGGAGAAGGGGACGACAGAGGATGAGATGGCTAGATAGCATCACTGATGCAATGAATATGAACTTGAGCACGCTCCGGGAGACAGCGCAGGACAGGAAGGCCTGGCGTGCTATGGTCCATGGGGTCACGAAGAGTCGGACACGACTGAATGACTGAACAACAACAACAGCCTAGAAGAGCTTGGGCCTATTCAGCCTCTGGAATGTCAGAATCGGTGTGAGCTCATCTCTGTCAGTGTTCTCGGAGCAGACCCAGGTGGAGTCATCCATCTCCCTGTCCGCCTGCTGGTCTGGCCTTGGCAGGCAGGGAGGCTGAAAGTTGTCTGGGAGTACCTGACAGAGGTTGGGTGGGGTTTGCTGAAGGGTACCCCAGGTTGAAGCATCACTGCTGGAGGGCTGAGCAGTGCCACCCTGTTTAGAGAGGGGCCTTGCTGAAAGGCTAAAGGCCCTCGTCTGTCAAGGGATCCGGAGGGGATGTCTTACAGTCATATCTTCCCTTTTAAACTGATGCAAAGGCAAAGAGCCATTGCTAGGAACATCTCATCTTCATTGCCCAAAGCTTTCTCTGTTTGGATCCATCATCATCTCGGCTTTTTGGAGGAACTCTGCTCATGGACTCTCCCTTAACTGGAACTTTGGATTGCTAAAGACTTGCCATGAAAAGTACTGTGAGGCTTTTCATGTTCTTCACTTCTTGTTTGCTGTGGATTGTGTGTCTATGTTGTCAGCTCAGTATACTGGCAGGCTGTGTTTTATCTATGACTTTTGGATAGGGATGTTGGAGAAATGCCCCACGGACCCCAATGAGGCCAGATTCTATTGAATCCAGCCCCCCAAAGTCCATGGAGGATTGGATCTCCTACCTTGTATTCCAGCACGAAATCCTCACCGGTGTATCCTCCCTGCCACCGGCTCCAAAGACCCAGCGATACGGCCGCTATGGCCGTATCACCAGACTGCAGACACAAATGGAGTCCGCTACGCCATTTGCGCCCCTGCTGTTTAACATGATAGGCTATGTAAATGTTTATGTAGCCTATCACGGTAAAGTGCAGGATGCAAATGGCATCCGCTATGCCAGATGCCATTTGCGGACCAAGACCAGCTGCGGCCGGAAGTCCGTCAGCAGCCGGCCCCAGCCGGTGGCTCTGCAGACTCGCCGCAGGGCGGAGCCAGCCGGGGAGGATTCCAGGAGGAGGACTGGATTGCCTCTCCCCCCGCGGACCCCCCAGCAGACCCAGGTAACTGGGGTTCATACACCCCTACTTTTGGACTTTCCTCTGCCTAGATACATGCTGTGTGGAGTTACCAATGCAAAAGAGGTGGCATGGAACTCCTTGTGTGTCTGGGTTTACCTTTCCCTTGATCTTAATAGGCCTCGACTATGTAGCCTGGAGTTATCAACCAAAGATTCAAAGTTGGACTCTGTATAGGTATGGTTTTGTTTAGGCCTTTCAATAATTTATCCCATGATTGCCTGATGGAGTCATTCCAGGAATCATTCCCATTCCTTGTCTGGAGTTTGGAAACCCATATAATGATTGCCTGGGTTAGGTACGCCAAGAATCCAGAGTTTCTTCCTTTGTGTTCAGAACCATGGAGATGGCAACAGGGAAACCATGTTGATGAGGATCTCAGTCACAGTAGCGATATGATTTCTGAAGAGTGTAATCATTAACCTTTTGCAATGCGATTTCCTGAAATAAAGAAATCTCACCGATTTGGGTGTCTGGTGTCAGATTGCCTGAGAGCATGTGTGCTGGGAGGATCGGGAAGCCTGCCTGACACCCATTCACTTTTATATGGACCAATGAGTAAAAATGTCAATAGGACAACTTCCTCCCAAGTTCCCATTACTTCCATGGGCAAACATTAGCATTTTGCAAAATGGGGCAGCGGGATTGCCCCAGAGCCCTTGGTTTGGATTTAGCATTTGTTGTTGTTAAGTCATGTCCGACTCTTCGTGACCCCATGGACCATAGCATGCCAGGCCTTCCTGTCCTCCGCTCTCTCCCGGAGTGTGCTCAGGTTCATATTCATTGCATTGGTGATGCTATCTAGCCATCTCATCCTCTGCCATCCCCTTCCCCTTTTGCCTTCAATCTTTCCCAGCATCAGGGTCTTTTCCAGTGACTTTTCTCATCGCATTAGGTGGCCAAAATATTTGAGCTTCAGCTTCAGTATCTGTCCTTCCAATGAGCAGACAGGGTTGATTTCCTTTAGGATAGACTGATGTGACCTCTTTGCAGTCCAGGGGACTCGTAAGAGTCTTCTCCAGCACCACAGTTCGAAAGCATCAGTTCTTCGGTGCTCAGCCTTCCTTACAGTCCAGCTCTCACAGCCATATGTTGCTACTGGGAAAACCATAGCTTTGATTATATGAACCTTTGTCGGCAAGGTGATGTCTCTGCTTCTTACTATGCTGTCTAGGTTTGCCATAGCTTTCCTCCCAAGGAGCAAGCATCTTTTAATTTCATGGCTACAGTCACCATCTGCGGTGATCTTAGAGCCCAAGAAAATAAAATCTGTCACTGCTTCCATTTCTTCCCCTTCCATATGCCAGGAAGTGATAGGGCCAGATGCCATGATCTTCATTTTTTTAATGATGAGTTTCAAACCAGCTTTTGCACTCTCCTCTTTCACCCTCAACAAGAGGCTCTTTAGATCCTCTTTGCTTTCTGCCATTAGGGTGGTATCGTCTGCATATCTGAGGTTGTTGATAATTCTCCCGGCAATCTTAATTCCGACCTGTGATTCATCCAACCTGGCATTTCTCATGATGTACTCTGCATATAAGTTAAATAAGCAGGGCGACAATATGCAGCCTTGTCATACTCCTTTCCCAATTTTGAACCAATCAGTTGTTCTATGTCTGGTTCTTACTGCTGCTTCTTGAACCTCGTACAGGTTTCTCAGGAGACAGGTAAGGTGGTCTGGTACTCCCATCTCTTTAAGAATTTGCCACAGTTTGTTGTGATCCACACAGTCAAAGGCTTTAGCGTAGTCAATGAAGCAGAAATAGACGTTTTTCTGGAATTCTCTTGCTTTCTCCATGATCCAGCGAATGTTGGCGATTTGATCTCTGGTTCCTCTGCCTCTTCTAAACCCAGCTTGTACTTCCGGTAGTTCTCGGTTCACATAATGCTGAAGCCTAGCTTGTAGGATTTTGAGCATCACCTTACTGGCATGTGAAATGAGCGCAATTGTACGGTAGTTTGAACACTCTTTGGCGTTGCCCTTCTTTGGAATTGGAATGTAAACTGACCTTTTCCAGTCTTGTGGCCACTGTTGAGTGTTCCAGATTTGTTGGCATATTGAGTGTAGCACTTTAACAGCATCACCTTTTAGGATTTTAAATAGCTCAGCTGGAATACTGTCATGTCCGCTAGCTTTGTTATTAGTAATGCTTCCTAAGGCCCACTTGACTTCACTCTCTAGGATGTCCGGCTCAAGTTCAGTGACCGCACTATCATGGCTATCAGGGACATTAATATCTTTCCTGTATAGTTCTTTTGTGTATTCTTGCCACCTCTTCTTCATTTCATCTGCTTCTGTTAGGTCCCTGCCTTCTTTGTCCTTTATCATGCCCGTCTTTGCACAAAACGTTCCCTTGAGATCTCCAATTTTCTTGAAAAGATCTCTAGTCTTTCCCATTCTATTGTTTTCCTCGATTTCTTTGCATTGTTCATTTAAGAAGGCCTTCTTGTCTCTCCTTTCTATTCTCTGGAACTCTGCATTCAGTTGGATATATCTTCCCCTTTCTCCTTTGCTTTTTGCTTCCCTTTTTTCCTCAGCTACTTGTAAAGCTTCATCAGACAGCCACTTTTCTTTCTTGCATTTCTTTTTCTTTGGGATGGATTGAGTTGCTGCCTCCTGAACAATGTTATGGACCTCCGTCCATAGTTCCTCAGGCACCCTGTCTATCAGGTCTAATCCCTGAAATCTATTCATCACCTCCACTGTATATTCATAAGGGATATGATTTAGGTCATACCTGAATGGTTTAGTGGTTTTCCCTACGTTCTTCAATTTCAGCCGAAATGTTGCAACAAGAAGCTCATGATCTGAGCCACAGTCAGCTCCAGATCTTGTTTTACTGACTGTATAGAGCTTCTCCATCTTTGGCTGCAAAGGACATAATCAATCTGATTTCGATATTGACCATCTGGTGTTGTCCATGTGTAGAGTCGTCTCTTGTGCTGCTGGAAAAGAGTGTTTGCTATGATCAGCGTGTTCTCTTGGCAAAACTCGATTAGCCTTTGCGCTGCTTCATTTTGTACACCAAGGCCATGCTTGCCTGTTATCCTGGTGATTTCTTGACTTCCTACTTTAGCATTCCAATCCCCTATGATGAAAAGGACATCTTTTTTTGGTGTTAGTTCTAGAAGGTGTAGTAGGTCTTCAAAGAACCAATCAACCTCAGCTTCTTCGGCATTAGTGGTTGGGGCATAGACTTGAATTACTGTGATGTTGAATGGTTTGCCTTGGATTCATACTGAGATCATTCTGTTATTTTTCAGATTGTACCCCAGTACTGCTTTTCCCACCCTTTTATTGACTATGAGTGCTACTCCATTTCTTCTAAGGGATTCTTGCCCACAGTAGAAGATATAATGGTCACCTGAATTAACTTCGCCCATGCTTGTCCATTTTAGTTCGCTGATTCCCAAGATGTCGATGTTCAGTCTTGCCATCTCATGTTTGACCACCTCCAGCTTACCTTGATTCATTGATCTGACATTCCAGGTTCCTAAGCAGTATTGTTCTTTACAGCATCGGATTTTCTTTTCACCACCAGACACATCCACAGCTGGGTGTCCTTTTGCCTTTGGCCCAGCTGCTTCACTCTTTCTGGCGCTACTTGGAAATTCCCTCTGGTCTTCCCCAGTAGTATATTGCACACCTTCCGACCTGAGGGGCTCATGATTCCGGCGTCATATCTTTTAGCCTTGTGATACGTTCCATGAGGTTTTCTTGGCAAGAATACTGGAGTGGGTTGCCATTTCCTTCTCCAGTGGACCACATTTTGTCAGAACTCTCCGCCATGACCTGTCCGTCTTGGGTGGCCCTGCACGGCATTGCTTATGGCTTTACTGAGTTACACAAGCCCCTTCGCCACAACAAGGCAGTGATCCATGAAGGGGTTGGATTTAGCATACACAACTGCATACGCCTAAAAATTATGTTTAAATATATAGTATATTCCAAATGTTCAAAATGTTCACCTCAGTGATAGTTCGAGTCCAAGGATCAAACCGCACACGATAGTGTATGTTTGAACGTAGAGTGAACTGAAATGTCCCTCACAAATTTCCCACCCCATTTGCAGGTAGTGAATTTGGGAGGGCTATTTTGGTGACTGTTTCTGGGTAAAATTTCCTCCCCCCAACACACACACACACATACACACACACCAAATGATCATGGGGGGAGTGGTGCTTATCATGCTCTCATTTTTCTTTCTTTGTTTAAACAGTTTAAACAGTATTAGTGCCAGTTTTCTTTCCAGAAAAGCCCTCATCAGAGGTGTGTAAGAATTTTGTTTTGTTTTGTAGCTCCATTCACAAGATTTGTTTTTGGTATTAAAACCTTCATTCATCCATCCATCCATCCATCCATCCATCCATCAATGTTACAGTTGTTTCATAATCATATACATTTGATGTCATTGTTGTTGTTGTTATTTCTAAGAGTAATGTTCTTTTTTCATCGCCACCACCACCTCTAGAAGTTGCAGCAAAGTTAGTTTCAGTAGCTGCTCCTGGCAGCTGCCTTTTTAAATTATTTCCCCAGAATAATGGGCATTCCGTGGTTCTGATGCATTCCAAAAAATTACACACAAAAAAACCATAGCTACCACAAATAATGGCATTCTGGGAAAATAAAATGGCAGTTGCCAGGAGCTGCCACCAAAAATCTGTTGTACTGCTGCTTCTATAGCTACCAGAGAAAGCTACCCTCCCCCCATGGCACAAATGGGTAAAAAATGTGAATAATAATAATAATAATAATAATAATAATAATAATAATAATGACATACCCAAGTGTACCTATTCATTACTGCCTGCATTTATTTCAGAACTAAAGAAAATTGAACTAAATGGGCCCCATTTGGTTCATTTTTTCCCCATTTGTTGCAAATCAAATGCCTATCTTTCCTAACATTTCTGGAGCAAAGGGATACATGATACCTCATGGGATTTAGAACATGACTCCAATAATTGTATGAAGCATGACTGTCAGGGGTTGTTGTACTGGGAACCTCATGGCCTGACAAACAACGTATCCAAGTGAGTGACCTGTGACATGGTGTGCTTAGGCCTCCGATCCTTCTTCAGGCACAGAATGGAATAGGAGCGTGCAATATCAAGCCCTTCAATTGGCAGGCGATATGAAGCTTCTGAATCAGCAAGGCCTGGTTTGGATATGAAGGACTTGGCCATCTGTCCTTGGATTACTGGCTTCTGGGGTGCAGATGCTCTCAGTGGCAGTATTACAAACAACAAAACAAGATTATTACCTCCATAAGGAAATCATAAAAGGTAAAGG
Organism: Heloderma suspectum; assembly: GCF_057233095.1. Taxonomy (NCBI): domain Eukaryota; kingdom Metazoa; phylum Chordata; class Lepidosauria; order Squamata; family Helodermatidae; genus Heloderma; species Heloderma suspectum. Next base: position 9,785,691 of record NC_139459.1, on the reverse strand, counting down.
TAAAGGTGTCCCCAACAAGTCGTGTCCGACGCTAGGGTGCGGTGCTCATCCCTGTTTCTAAGCTGAAGAGCCAGCGCTGTCCGAAGACGCTTCCGTGGTCATGTGGCTGGCATGACTGAACACCGAGGTGCACAGAATGCTGTCACCTTTCCCGCAGAGGCGGTGCCTATTTATCTACTTGCAATTTCTTGCTTTCGAACTGCTAGGTTGGCAGGAGCTGGGACTGAAGACGGGAGCTCACTCTGTCACGCGGCACTCGGGTCTCGAACTGCTGTCCTTCCGGTCTGCAGTTCAGCGTCTTAACCACTAAGCCACCGCGGCCCTTCAAGGAAATCATATCTCAATGCATTTTTGTTTGTGCTCATTTTACCTCTTATTTTAGCTCTCTCTCGCTCTTTTTTTTTTTTTTCCAAATATCATTTTCAAATCCTAAAATATTTTTGCCTGGCTGCTCCCCTGCTTCTACAGATTTCATTAGCTCATGGAGCATAATATGTTTTGATCCAGACTTCTCAGCTGTCAGATGCCTCCACCATCCTAATTAACAAAGGAACTTCTTTGTCCTGATTTCATTTCCAAAAGCTCTTGAAAATTAATCAACATACTTGGTTAAGACAAAGTTGTTCAAGTTTTACATCCATGCTCTGCCTTACCCCTGCTTCCAAAGCTTGTGCTCATAAGACATAAAGAAATATGTATATGATCTTTCTCATTAGTAAGGGAAACTATTTTTTTTTTTAAAGATGACTCCTGTTTTGTCTAGTTTATTTTAAAGATGACAAGGCTTCCCCCGAAGATTAAATGTGCATTTATGTGCATTAGGTACAATATATGCAAGGATCTATGCTCCTGCACTTCCATTCATTTTGGTGGAGCCAGCAAAGAAAACCTTCCCTGTACACTAAGCATTTAATCAATGAAGACTAGGGCATACATCCCTGAATGGATCATACTATTCCTTTGCATTATGATACCCTACAAATTCTGCAATTTAAGTGGCACCCAAGATAGGTTCTCCAAGGATGTGAGAGCTTACGCAAAGCATTAGCATCAAATAGATATAATCCAGGCCACTATTGCAGTGCTGCTAGCTGCAGAGAAGTAAAATCTCCGACAAATGTTGCTTTACTGATTGTGGCACTTAACTGCAAAAGGTTGTATCAAATTTACATATGTTAACAATAAAGTACACCAGGTTGAAAATTAAGAGCATTTAATTGAAGCTGTGGGGAACAGGGGAGGGAAACCTTAAATCGTCCAGCACCATGGTCTACCTTCTACCTTTTAATTAATGGGTTTATCTCTCTCTGGTATAAATCGTGAGCCAGTATAACCTCGTTTTACGTTCTCATTAACACATCCAGCTGCTGATGTTGCAGCCCTGTTGTGTTCACTCCTAGGATGGGCTTAGAAAATGTTAAATATCTTGAGGTTAACAATGTCACCCACAAACCACTTCAGCCAGTACGTTTGCGTTTCACATTAGTTTAGTGTTGCCGATAATCATAGGCTTAAGAGGAATTGTGCATTCTTAAGTGCTTTAAGGTTCACAGCCCAAATTTTATAACTGATTCCAATTATTATTGACATGGATATAAATGAGAAAGGGTGCTAATGTGTTTATTTTTGGATCAGGTCAAGAAACTGTGAAATGGCTTGTTTACAGGTCCGTCCATCAACTTATTAAACATGTTTAGTTGATTCATCATCAGCCTTTTGGTTGATTAATACATTAATGCATCAATTAAATTTAAAGCAAAGGAACACATGAAGCTCCCTTGTTTTGACTATCATCTATCTAGCCCAGTGCTATCTACTTTGACTGGCAGCAACCTGCTGAGGTCTTGGGCAGCAGAAAGTCTTTCCCATTCCTGCCACCTGAAATCCTTTAACTGAAGGTACAGAAGGTCTTTCCCATGCCTACCACCTGAGAACCTTTAACTGAAGATAGAGGGGACTGAACATTGGGACTTCTACATATAAAGCACAAGCTCTGCTACTGAGCTATGCCCCTTACTGTGGAAAACTATGTTGCATATTATCAGAAGTACCATGTAGGTGATATTTTGAGACATCAAAGGGAATGTAAGATAACCATTATATAGTAAACTAAACCTGCTGACCACTGATAGATGGGAAGGTCATCAAAACTCTTGATTGGTAAGTGATGGTGATGTCCAGTTAGGAAGTTCTGAATGGAGGGCACCAGGTTGTGGAAGGCTGGCTGTCCAACCAAAACCTGCCATGGCAGATGGGGTGTGTGTGTGTGTGTGTGTGTGATAGAATTGGTATCCAGCTTGGTTCCAGAGGTTTCTGATGAGGCCTTCTGTGTCAAAGGGAGGGACTGTAGCTCAGTGGTAGAGCTCAAGCTTGTATGCAAAGTGTCCAAGGCTCAATCTCTGGCATCTTCAGATGGAGCAGGGGTGGGGGGAACACTCCTACCTGAAACCTGGGGGGCCACTGCTGCCAGTCAGTGTTGACAATACCAAGCTGGATGAACCTATGGTCTGACTCAGTATAAGGCAGCTTCCTATGTTCCTAAAGAATTTTTATTCCAATTTAACCCACAGATGATAGAACTAAGCTTCATCGTGGATTACAAACCTGCTGTTTCACATTGAAATCTCCCTTTGGAGTTACTTTGTTCAAGAATGGCCACTTTAAGGTCAGTGACAGAATGTCCAGGGAGCTGGAAATGCCACCCCCCCCCCCGGTTGTTGTTTTAATTTTGCCATTTCTGATGTCAGATTTTTGTCTTTTTTCTCTTTTTTTCCCCTACAGGCTGACCTGTTCATTCAATGTAGAACGCAGAAGGTCTTTGCTAGCAGGTGATGGCATGTATTGCATTGGGAAGATGAGCAGGTGAACGAACCCCTGAGATTTTGGATGACATTATTAGGTTCTGTAATAGTGTCACCAGACTTAGCATCTGAGTCTGGTGTGGGGCCTGGACCTGGTGTAGCCTTTGTTTTAGGCCTTCTGTGTTAGTTTTCTTTTAGGCCCTCTTTGTGTGGCGCTCTGCTTTAGGTTGGGGATTGTCTGTAAATAAGTGCAGGCCTACTACCACGCAAAGCCTTTGAGAGGGAACTGTGCTTGTCCAGGATAAGCTGTAGAAGATGGTTGATGATACATTCAAGGGGCTTTAGAGACATATAATGTCGTGATCGGCAGGGTGATGGCTCACCAGCCTCAGTTTCCCATCTTTAAAATGGGAGTTGCTGTGACACAAGGGCCTTGTGAAGGAGAATATGATAAGGCAGGTCAAGCATTTTGCACATTTAAAAATTGCTAATGAAATATTGCTCTTATTAGATTGCAACCAAAATCAATTATGCAAACTGAGTAATTATGCAAACTGAGCTATTATGTAAATTGTGTTTGTGTAATGATCCCAACTGAGTTTCCTCCTAGTGAATTTGGTTTACGTGGGGCCGGTTTCTTAAATTGCTGGTGTGTGTGTGTATATATATAACAGATTCATTAATATGAATGTAGCTGCTAGCAGAGGATCAAATTTCCATGTTCCCTGTGCCCCCATATATTCTTTTGGAGGCCCTGATATTTAATAGGAGGCCCTGATATTTAAATATCAGGAGGCCCTGATATTTAAAATCCTTCAATATTTAATAATATTGAAGGAATGAGTATCAAATGATGGTCCAAAGGCATTGTGATGGAGCTAATTCCTTGCCCTTTCAATGCACCCTCTTAGTTGCCCTGTCCTGCAAGTAGCCCGGGTGACTACTTCTGACAGGCTGGCTGTGGGTGATGCCAGTAGAAGGTAAGTGTGATCAGGAGCAGGATACAGGGCTTGACTGAGGAACAGGTCTGACCCTGTAACAAATCAAGATGCCACACTGTCAATATGAAACTGTGTTCCTGGAGGATAAGGCTATCAATGGCTACTAGTCAGGCTGACTATTTGCCACCTGTAATATCAGAGGTTGTATGCCTGTGTACACCAGTTGCTGGGGTGTGACTGAGAGCCAGTGTAGTATAGTGGTGAGAGTGCTGGACTGGAAGCCGGGAGATCCGGGTCCTAGTCCCCACTCAGCCATGGAAGCTCACTGGCTGAATTTGGACCCATCACAGACTCTCAGCCCAACCTACCTCACAGGGTTGTTGTTGTGAGGAAAAAATGGAGAGGAGGAGGAGGATAATGTAAGCCGCTTTGGCTTCCTTGCAAGAGGAAAAAAGGCATGATATAAATGCAATAAATAAATAAACAAACAAACAAACACAAGTGGGAGGGTGCTATTGCAATCTTGTCCTACTTCTGGGTTTCCCACAGGCAGCTGGTTGGCTACTGTGTGAACAGAATGCGGGATTAGATTCATGGTTTAAACAAGCATGGTCTGACTGAGCATGGCTCTGCTTATGTTCCTTATGTTCTAATGCTCCATTTTTGTGGGCCCAAAATTTGACAGCCGATTCAGTCATCTCAATCTAGCCCTCCCCATTCCACCAGAGGTCTCCCAAATGCTGAGACTGATTATCTTCTATCACATCCCACCCACTGGATGCTCAGATACTGAGGTGTAAAACCTGAGTAAGGGAAGCCCAGCAGCTGGCTTCCAACTACCAGTAGAATTAGCAGGCCTGAGGGTTTTCTCCAGATGCAGGGAGTTTATATAAACCCCTCCACTGCTTAGGAAGTCAGGATGGGAGTCAACCAGAGCTTCAGGAAGTGATGAACTGGCAAAAGATGAAGGGTGGTCTGAAAAGGGTGGCTTTGGATTGGTTCTGAAAAAGGGATGTAGAGGTGATTCAATCATCCTCTTACCCCTTCCTACATTCCTGATGTAACACTGGAAGAATTCACTCTCAGACTCAAAGTAGGGGCCTTGTGGTCCACATAGGCTGTCATTTGTGCTTAGCCACTCAGGGCAGGAAAAGAAAGAAGGGGCAGGATTTTCCTCCCAGGTCCTGCCATAGATCCATCATGGGCAGGCCACTGGTTCCTTGTTCAATTGGCTGGCTATAAATGGCTCCAGTTAGCCAGGCATCATTGCCTGGGCAACATCTAGATTCCAGTCTTGCTTATATGGCTCTTGCTGTAAGTACCTTGGCCTATCAACTATCCTGTTCCTCCTCTGTCTTTCTGCGTACTATGGACTCTCCTCATGCCTACCTATTCTCCTTCTAGTCTGCATGTCTCCTGGATTGCTTTCCTATCCTTCTGCCAGCTTCTTCTTTTTTCAAAGTCCTCTTTAGACGAGTTCTCAGATCAGACCCCGGCTTGCAGTTGACTGTACCTGTGGACTGCTTCTCCTATAGAACTCTCCGAGAACTTAGTCCAAGTTTAGCCCCTGCTACAACTTGTAGTTCTGCTCTCTAACTTCATGCACACAATTGTTCCATGGGGAAATGTGCATGTCCCAAATAAGTGTCTAGATCAGCCTGTTGCCCTCTAGAAGTTTTGGACTGCAACTCCCAGTATGTCTGGCCATTGGTCATGCTGGCTAAGGTAGCTGGGAGCTGAAGTAGAAAATCTACATCCCTGTTTTTGTTGGCAATGAAACCACATCAGAGGTTTCATCATACAAAGAATCCTATTTCTGTTCTCCTGCGAGCTGAGCACCTGATCCCATCCCAGCTTTCATGTTAATTCTTTCAGCAGAGGCTTCTCTAACAGGGGACGATTTTTCCAACATCCAAGCCTCAGTTACATATCCATAAAGTATAGTGTTGACTATGGATTAGAGAAGGGTTGCCAAGCACAGTGTTCAAAAACCTGCTGGTATTGATTTTACACTTTTTCATGTGATTCTACATCATGTTACTTTTGTTTCTGGCAATCTCCATGACTTTTATACTGACATAAATTGCAATAAAATAGGAATCAGATAATCTCCACATTCCCCTCTGGAACAGCTGCATTACTCCATTAACATGCTTTCTTAGTATAGCTTCTCTCTTGGGTAGTGCAGCAGGAGAGGAGAGTGCAATTTGCAGTGTGATTGATACACCATCATTTTCAGTTCTCTCTTTCCCCCCTGCCCCCTGACACACTTTCTCCTTTCTCATTCTGTCCCTCCCCAACCTCATACAGGTATCAAGGGTTCTTTTCAACACAAAGCTAACCAAGGAACATGTCCCTATCCCCCCACCACTGTTGTTTTTGTGAAATCTTGGGGCCAATATGGATGACTCCAGGTGCATTGCAGATGTTTACATAAGTGGAGCTGTGACTTGCAGTTGCTATCCAATCATATGACAATGTTCAACTCTACCATGGTGGGTTCATCAGCATTAACTTATAGAAGGAGGTCAGCTATTTCCTTCCTTTCTTTCTTTCTTTCTTTCTTTCTTTCTTTCTTTCTTCTCCATGAATAGTTTTCTTTAAAAGTCAGGAATTCATCTTGAGGATTTCCTAGGTTTAATACATATATTTCTAAGATGTTATCACTGACTCCTCACAGTTGGTCGTAGGGATGTGCAAATCAGCAAAACTTTAGCTCATTGATGTTCTCCTAATTCCACACCAAAGCTCATTCCAACTGATGTCCATGTCAGGTTGTGAGCGTCTTCTTTTTTCCCCATGTACAGTTGTACATATTTCCATTCACATACACCCTACCCCATATCTGGCTTGCCTGGCTGGGGGTGGAGGGTGTTGTGTGTGTGGGGGGGGAGGAGGGACGTAGGTGATTGTTATTGGCTGTCTTTGTATGGTGCCACTGGCAGTGGGAGGGATCTGAGAAGCATTCTTTAGCTCTCCACCCCCTCCTCCCTACCTCCTCAAATCACAGCTCCCTCCTGCCCTCCCTGTATGCAGTGTGAGTTCTACTAGTCGCCCTTTTGGGGGGCGAGTAGGAATTTTTGGTTCACAGTCTTATTGGCCAGGGCTGTGTGTCATTTTGCCTACTCCACACTGTAAGTGGGGAGGGTGTGTCCATTAGGCGATTGGGGCTTTATCTGATGGTTAGGTCTCTTCAGTCACATTTCTCAAGGTGAGCTGCTAGGGATGGGCAATGCTGCTGAGGACAGGGATGGAGAGCTTTCAGAGGCACTATTTTGGTGACAGCTGATGCTTGAGGCCTCCCGCTCTGAGTTTTGCGGCTCCAGTGAGGGAATAAGGGTTACCTGTGAGGCCAAGTCACCTCAGCCACTCAGTGTTTTGTGACAGGGGAAGGCCCACCTCCCCTGCAAAGGGGTAGCCCTGGAGGGTGGTGAGCTGCGACTCCACTCTATAGGCCTTGAGTGTTTTTCACCCATTACAGTGCCTAGCTAGTGGCTGGCACAGAATAGTTGCCCGTCCAAGTCTTTCCCCTTTGCAGATTGGTATCAAAGTGGGCCACATTTATTGATCAATCTCTTGTGTCTCATCTCTTTATTTCCCCCTTTTCCACTTACAATCTAAAAAGGTTGACATGCCTCTCCCAAGCTTAGTTACTGGCAGTAAGCCAGTAAGACCCTTAAGCTAAAACGTGCTGGCATTTTTGGTGTGTTTGCAACACCCCTTTTTTCCTTTAACCCCACCAGTTTCCTTTAACTGGAATGCAAGTCTTGAAAGATTCTCCAAAAATGGAATTTGGCCCTTGGGATGAAAAAGCTGTAAAAACCCTGAGTTACGACTTGTCCTCCTGAGGCCAGGATAACTGACCCGAAGAAGCCAAGAGAGAACATAAGAACATAGTACCATAAGAAGAAGATTGTTCCCGAGCAAGTGGTGTACATAGGCATGCCACCTCAGATACTGGAGAGCCAAATAGGTTGATGGACGAGGCCTTCAGGGATGTGATACTGGTGCCTGATTCTCACAGCAACAACTCTTCTGTCACAGTGAATGAGATCTCAGGCAAAGAGGCTATTGCTCTGAAGACCTGGTAAATAATCCCTTAGAATGGATCCATTCCTAAGGGGTTTATCAGATATACCTTATTTTTTGTGAACCGCCCAGAGAGCTTTGGCTATTGGGCGGTATAGAAATGAAATTAAATAAATAAATAAATAAATAAATAAATATTTGTGCCAACATATGCCTCTGGGAGTTGAGGAGGGCTGGTAGTGGGGGATTCAATAATTAGGGATAGACAGCTGGGTTTGAAATGGTTGTGTAGCCCACATGGTGACTCATTTGCCTCGTGCAAAGGTTGCAGACGTTTGCACATCATTGGGTTTCGAGTTAGTGTTCCACATGTCCTCATTGACATGTATACACAAAATTGCACAAGCACACATGGAACGAAGGGAGTTTTTCTAGAGGGGTGGCACACTCAGCAGGTTATGCACTGTGCTTCAATGAAGTGGAGACATTGCCTGTATCAATGGGGAAAATTGTATCGAGAACAATGATTCAACTAAATATCACAGGCTCTCCATTCTAAAAAAAAAAAAAGTTAAAAAAGAGAAAAAATGATTTGTTTGCTGCTGGTACTGAATTTGCAGTGGCAGTGGCAAAAATGCAGCATTTTTGCTTGAAAACAAGGAAGGTGCTTTTAGGGATGTATGGATTTTGTTAAGTTGATAGAATCAGATTTTTCATCGGAGGATTGCATTCATTTGAAAACTTCCACTACCGCACATTAGAGCAACTGCCCATTAGCGCAACTGCCCATTAGCCCAACTGCACAGGTGCAAACTAAGGAAACTGTTCAAGCCCCCCCCCCCAAGTAAAAAAACAAAACAAAAAAAACCTGGTCCACAAATCCGTGGAATCCGTGTGATCCACTGCAGAATATGCAGGTTGGATTCACAGAAATCTGAACTCGTTTGAATCCATTGCAGATTTCTCCAACATCCCTAAGGGCTTCCCACATGCCTTGGTTTCTAGCAAATGGAGGCAACTGGACTAATACACCCAAATTTATTGCGCTGTGCTGGCTGTTTCTTTTCCACCAGTGCAGACTGGGAATAAAAATATATTCCCATGGCAATGGGGAAATATTCTGTATCCATTAACCCCAATGGGTTAATGCCCTCCCATTTGCAGAATTCTATGAGAGATTGCTGAAATGGGATGCTTTTTTTTCCGGCAGGGAACAAAAGTCCTCACAAAAAACATCCCCCAATGTTGATATCCATACAGTGTTAGAACTTGGAATTGAATAATGAAATATGGAGGGGTGGGGGCTTTTCAATAACTGATAGAACTTTTTTTTTTCCCCTGGCACAAAATCTGTGTTTCCCTGGTGAAGAATTTTGAGTTTATCTTTAGTGCCAAGTATGTGCAGCCCAGCCTTGGGGGGGGGGGGAACTCAAGAGCCCCAAAATATGTTCAGACACCCTCTGGGGCACATGTAGTCCACCTAGCCTCTTCCACAGATCCACACAGTATAGCCAACTTGATTTCCTTAGTATGTCCCGCTTTCCAGTAGGCATAAGGAAGGAGAAGAGTGCAGGCTGGATGGAGATTCTTAGTCACTGGATGCAACTTCTGAGCTGTATATCGCCTGCCCAGACTCTTGGGAACAAGAGAAGAATGCTTCCTTTGCAGTGTTTTGGAGTTCAGAACACAAAGGGCTATGTGCTATGTGACGCTCACTGTAGTTTGCCTGCCAAGTGCCTTCCCCAGGCCAATAAAGCATCTTTATGGGACTGCCTTACCATACCCGGTATTGATTCCCTTGCATGTACTACCTCAGTAGGAAGAAGGCAGCAAGGATTTACTCCTCTTTTGCTCTTCCCTTTTCCAAGCAGTCATTATTCAGTGGAAAATCCCATTCCCCTGGTGAAGTGGTGTCCCTCCATCTCGCATGCTGCGTTAGCAAATGATTGATCCCAATGATGAGAACAGGAATCATTTGCACCTACTCCAGCATTGGGCCATCAGATCTGCATTCTGCCCTGGCAGGTGCATTTGAGCTGAATCCCCAGTTTATTGGTCTTTCTCAGGTTCTATTTCAAAACTTATAAACACTATGCTTCAGAGAGTTTTATGGCATTTCCCCTCCCACTCCCTCTATTCAGCAATGGCTTTCCCATCCCAATAAAATAGATGTATGATCACTCAATGGCACTGGTTATAAGGTCACTGGAATGTCAGTGGGGATGCCTCTGAAAAAGAGGGACATCCCATGGGGGGTAGAGATTTCCAAACTGAATCAGTAATCTCTCCCTCCTTAAAGTACACTCCCTTTTCCCAAAAAGGACAAAAATACAGAGCCAATCTACATTACAGTCATATATATTAGTTTCTACCAGTTTAGCTGTTATGGTATTCCCCAAAGAACCATGATAACTGTAGCCTCATGAACATGCTCTGAATGCTGTTAAGACTGCCTTATCCCCTCTCACAGATCTACCATTCTCAGAATTCCTAGTGGAGATGGGGTAACTATTACATTTGTTTAAGTAAGGGATGCTTACAAAATCCCCACCACCACCAAATTTCTCCATGAATTTGGGATTCCGAATTGCCCAGCCTTCTTCTTCCATGTGTGGCATCGATGCATCAGCAAACTGCAGTGCTTCTGTTTCTCATTTCCAGATTTTGTACAGAGCATCATTAGGCCTATGTGATTTGCCTGAGTTTTCAGTTTTCCCCTCCTTCAGCCATGTCCTCCCACCACCTGTGTTGATTACCATTGATGAAGCAGCAGCAGGGGGAGAAAGGACATGAAAGAAGAAAAGGAACTGAAACATTTCTGTTCCATCTCTAATTAAGTCATATCCTGCAAGCATGTTTATCTTTTGGAGAGGTGATTATGGATACATCTTATACCCAACACAGATGCTTAGAATACACTGACTTCCTTGAAGGCCCTATAAAGCAGGGAGGGGGGCAGTGTTACATCCATCTCCAAGGAAGAGATGAAGCTAGCGCTGTGCCAAATCTGTCTTCCCATTTCCTGGAACTTTTCTTCCCCCAGGAGAGAGGCTTCCATTTTTCTGCCTCATTCTCAGGGTGTTTTTTATATTATTTTTAATTCTACTTGGTGATGTTTTTGAGCTTACCTAGTCCCTGAAAGGTGGCCAAGGGTGCTGTGTGCATGTTCTTTCTTTCTATTATACATCTCACCATTGATTGGCAGCCTCCCAGGATACCTGTGTTTCCTGATCTGGGAGGAATGATCTCACAGTGTCTTCCCTTGGGCTTTAATTGAAGTGTGGGAAGCCACAGCAGCTATGGGCTGCCAGAGAGATGAGTGTACAATGAGAAACAGAACACTTGTGCTCACTTCTCAGCCACCTCTTAAGTAAGATAAGCACAAGAAACCCAAACCCAACCCATGAGAATTTCTCCAATATGTTCTTCTCCTTTGAATTTCTTTTCTATCAGATGGAATGAGAATGTTTGGCAAAATGTGGTAGACATTTTTGGCACAGTACTAGGAGGAGGAATGACAAAGGCTGAAATGAAAACAGACAATGGGGGAAGACGTAAACAAGCAAATCAGTTAAGACAGGGCAGGAAAAGAGGTGGAGAAAGAGGGAAATGCTGGGACATTGACAGTGGAGATGGGTCAAAGACAACAAGCTTGGGTTGAAAATTGGGCCACATTTATTGAAATACTTGCAAAGGGGTAACTAGGACGGGCATCTAACTGTATCAGTGGCTAGCTGACACTTCTTGGGCAAAAACACACCCAGCCTGAGGGGTGGCGGTGATCTCGCCATCCCTCCAGACTGCCCCTTCTGGGGGAGGTAGACCTTCCGGTGTCACCCCCAACCCAGTGCCGCACAACACCTGGGTGAGTGAGTAGGGCTGGTCTCCCAGGCAACCCTTTCTCCCCCCACCGAGCCGCACAACCCGTTTGGGGGGCCTCAGGCATCACCTGTCACCATAAGGTGCCTCTGCATGCACACCATCCCTACTCCCTTTCCTGTTTTGCCCGTCCTAGCCTCCAAGTGGAATGTGACCAATGATATAGGCCGTATTCCCCTACAGGACACACCAAACCCGCATAACAGTGTGATATAGGCAAAAAAGACCCACAGTCCTATGGCCAATCGAACTGTGAGCCAAAAAATTCCTACATGGCTCCTGAAGGGGCAACCGGCAAGAACTAACACTGCTTAGGGGAGGGTGGGAGGGAGCTGCGTCGAGCCAGAGAGCTGAGATAGGGAGGGGGGTCGAGTTTAAGTCAACTTGGCCTGCCCCTCCCTGACTGGTGGTGCGACTGGGGTGCACCAAGCAGAGGCCCTTATGTCTTGTCACCCCACCCGCCCGCAATGGCCCACCCTTTCAGCCAGACAAGCTGGCGCCGGGTTAGGGCATATCTCAAGTCTTGCCAAATTGTTTTTGCAACTCTGGAACTTCATCTGTGCCGAAGAAGAAACTGACACATTTACCACAAAATTTCACTTGTTGCAAAGTAAGGTGGCAACAATAATTAACCTTCTAGGAAGCAATCCTATGGCCACTAGTCAATGGCTAGATGGCCACTGGATATGCCAATTTCTGGGAACCAACCTTCCCCCCATCCCACACTGCCTTGCAGGCAGCTCGGAATGGCCCCGTGCTCCCTTCTCAGAAGAGGAGTGTGGAGTGGTGAAAACTGGGCGCTCCTGGGGGCATTCCAGGGTGGGGAAGGCAGAAATGCCGGTATAACACATCCTATGTGTCGTCCGGCAGCCGCTTCCCCTGCTCTGCCTTCCCGTGGCTAGACAGCCGAAATCAGTTGTCTAGCTGCAAATGCAGGGCAGCTGAAGTGTGGAAGGGACAATCCCCTCCGCGCTTATCCTGCCCTGCATTGGATAGGCAGTTGCCTCCAAGTTCAGAGGCAGACGCCTATCCCAATAGGATTGTGCCCTCCAGTGCACTAGCATTAAATAGCTCAGTAAAAAGCAAAACAAAACACACACACACAAAATGAAATGAAATGAAAACCCCTTTGTGATCCATTTCAAAGACAAACACTGAATTTAATGCACAATACTGTGCTTTGGGTGACGTCCCCCTGACAAAACACTCATATTTCTTTAAAAATCCTGAGCCAAAGACTTTAATACAGGGGACCTTCTATTATTAAAATAACTCCCATAGCTCTCTCTGGGTCAATATGAGGTAGTAACTTCCCATTAAGCAGATATTATGTCCTTTTATTACATTCTCCGAGTCTCATTATTCTACATTTATCTGCATTGAATTTGCTATCTATTAGCTGGAGTTCTTAACTGATCGAAACCCTTCCTACCTGCTTGCATTGTTTCTCATGGGTGACCTTTCCTCCCAATTTAGTATCATCCGTGCTGCAGAAATTCTTAGTTTAAAATACTGGTGCTTTGAGTCACTTCGGGGACTTGAAAAAGTGTCAGATGCAACATTGATCACTGTGGAGTCCCCGCACAAGGAAGTATGCTTTGCGGGTCTTCCAGATATGGCTCACTAACTCAGTATTTGCACTGTCTCCAATTTCAGCAAACACTTGCTGGAACATAAAAGAACTTGAGCTTGAAATCTTAAAGTCAGGCTGGGCGAATCGATCAGTTTCGCTTTCTCCCACATTCACATTTTTAAAATCTCAAGTTCTTTCTATCCTGAGAATGAAGACATGTGTGCAGTTTGGTTAATTCTGATCAAAACTCAACTGAAACTAAATTCTTACCCATCTGCACCAGCCAAATTCAGTAAGTGCAGCTATTCTCAGCATGGAGAAGACCACGATATACCCGATTGCCATGTAGCTTTAAAGGGGAGGACCTTGTCAGGAAGAAAATATAGGAACCCCAATTAGGCACTTACATGGTTGAATACATGTGGATCCAAAGCCAGACGTTGAAGAGGCAGGTGTAACTAGGGATGGCAGAGAATTCCACCACGGATTTCAGTGAGGCCGAATCCCCCCGAAACCCATGGTGGAACGGCCTCCCCCCTCGCCATCCCGTGGAATCCCCCTGGGACGAAGCTTACCTGGGGCGGATGCGGAGGCAACGGTGGCTAGTCTCTTGGCTGGCTGCTGTGGCCGCAAATGGCAGCCGTCATAGCGGCCACCATTTGCATCCTGCCAGGCTGCCGTGATAGGCTACATAAGTATTTACGTAGCCTATCACAGCAAAGAGCAGGGACACAAATGGCGGCCACTACGCCGTTTGCACCCCTGCTCTTTCCGTGATGGGCTACGTAAGTATTTACGTAGCCTATCAGGGTAAAGGCAGCCATGCAAATGGCCATTTGCATCCTGCCAGGCTGCCGTGATAGGCTATGTAAGTATTTACGTAGCCTATCACGGAAAGAGCAGGGGCGCAAACGGCGTAGCGGCCGCCGTTTGCATCCCTGCTCTTTGCCGTGATAGGCTATGTAAATACTTACGTAGCCTATCATGGCAGCCTGGCAGGACACAAATGGCGGCCACTACGACGGCTGCCATTTGCGGCTGCAGCAGCCCGGCTGCGGCCGGAACTCCGGCTGCGGCCGGCCCCGGCTGGCAGCTCTGCAGAGCCGCCGTGGAGCGGAGCTGGCAAGGGAGGATTCTGGGGGGAGGGACGGAGCGCCTCCCCCCCACCACGGATGCCCCTGCGTGGTGCCAGGTAAGGGATTCGTACATCCGTAGGTGTAACACACTGCTATATTTTTCTTTAAGAATTCTGAATGGGAATATTCCTGTACATGTGCAGTAAAGGAGTGAGACAGGGAGTGGCTACCATTTTAGGCAGTAACCAAAATGCAGTGTGAAGCTTCCTTTCTCTTTCCTGTAAGGCACTGAACCCTTGAGATAGACCTGTTTACAAAGTTGTTCCTGTGTTGCTGGATTCTGACCCATTTTGAGAAGATTTCTGTGAAGCTGGAGTGGACTAAGTAGAGACTGTTTGCTTTCTTTGGCCAGCAGAAAAAAATCAAGCTTCAGCGAGAAGTTTTCTTTATATTTTTGTTGTGGACTCAAGCTGAAAGACAGAACTTTGGGAGGGCTGTGCTCTGTTTTATTGTTCTGGTGATCAGTGAATTGTTATGCATGTAAAATTATTACATGTGCATTATCATTTTAATTAAGAAATTAAAATGATAGATGTTAATTGTCCATGTACAAGGCCTTTGCTGTGAGGCCTTTTAGAGACCCTGACGAAAAATGTTACACAAGCAATGAAAGTCCTGGGTCCAGATGGATGAATCTGTCAATTTTTGTTTGCCCCACTTTTCTTTTTTTAAAGCTGATGTTCTTTTTGTCCTGAACAATGGAGACTTTTGTGAATTTCAGTAAATTCTTATCAAAATTGTACTGAAACAAAACTCTCATCCATCCCTACATTAAAGCTGTTTTGGATGTTTCAGAGATGAAGCAGACACCAGTTTGATCACAAACTGCAAAAGGGGGTAAGGGTCAACATAGTGTCTGGGTTCGCATTGCTGGAGTGGCTTGAAGGCCAGACTTTTAAAGGGTTAGGGCTAAACTACACAAGATGTTTAATGTGTAGCCTGTAGCTAACCTTTTTGTTTATTTTTATGTAATTGGGATTGGGACCACCACATGCAGGTAGAGGGGTTAAATCTTCCCACCTAGCCACTTCCCCACTAAATTTGCCCTTCCCTGCACAGGGCCTAAACAAAGAAAAACACTCGGTTGGTCCCAATGGAGGTGTTTTTAATGTGTGGATGTTTGCCTGTGTGTGTGGGGGAGGGATAGGGAGAACGTTGCTCAGTGGGAAGGTTTAACCCTCCTACTACCTGCAAATGGTGAGCCTAATCGAGACTGAGGGCTTGCACGCTTACACAAAAGTAAAGAAAAAACATTTAATGTAGCGTGCAGTATAGTTAAATTTCCCTATTCCATTCTGGGCTTGTAGGGGATTTGAACACCTGAGCATATACACGGTTTCAGGGTAGGGCCTAGCCTGATGCTTTGAAGAATCCGGTTTGAGCCCCAGAGTCCCCTATGAGGGCATTTTCTTATTCATTCAGTCCATGCTCCTCAGGTAGACAGCTAGCTGTGTGAAACAGTTGTTTTCTACAGCCACTTTGCAACTGCACAACTCAGTCCTATACAAAGCTTTTTGGGGACAGATATGAAATATATTCTACCCAATAACTGCCTTTGGAGGATCAGGACTAAGCCAGGAGAAAACTCATATGTTTAGGAAAGGTAACATTTTTCATGGGGCTGTGCAGAAATGGCCACTCAGAAATCTCCGACCTATTTGTGGCCAGATAAATTGGGGGTGCAATTTCACTGAATCTATCCAAGGACAGGATAAATTCCCCAACAGTTCCCACATATTGGGCTCACCAGTGGCAGGGGTTGTAGCACAGACTCTTCTTTGTTTCCTAAGGATGGAGGAAAATACAAAATACAAATCTGCTGTATTTTGTGTTATTTGTATTGTACACCGCCTAAAATGGCCGTGTAGCAGGCCAGATGGGTGGCTAATAAATCTAATAAATAAATAAGGGTGGTCTGTTGTGTTCCCAGTGCAACTGTCAACAGCATCAGCTGTGTTGGAAACCTGCCCTCATTTTGCATCTCCACAATGCCCCATACCTAGCATTGTTCTGGGGGCATTTTGTCAGGGGTGGGGAAGGGTACCTGTGCTTCCTGGTCTGGGTGTAATGTTTTCCCCTGGGCTTTAATTGAAGTGTGGGAAGTCAAGCAGGCTAAAGGCTGCCAGAGAGATGTGCTCACCCCTCAGCTGCCTCTTAAGTAATGTAAGCACAAGAAAGAAACCCAAACCCAACCCATGACAATTCCACCAAAATTTTTCTTCTCCTTTGAATTCCTTTTTCAAGAGCAATTTCTTTTCTGTCCAATTGAATGGGTATGGCAGAAAGGAGATGTGGGAGAATTTTTTTTGGCACAGCACTAGTATTTAAGCCGTTTGATTTGATGTCAATTTGGAATTTGAATGGGATTTAATGTTTGGTTTGGGATGTTTTGGCTTTCATATATTACTTTTCATCCTCAGCCATCAGGATGAAGCAGCCAACAGAAACAACAAGTCTCCCTCTCCCCCCACCTCACTCTCTTTCTCTCTCTCATTATAGTTTCACCCCTTTCCTGGCAGGAGTGAGCTACATTTGTCACCTCTTAACACCCCAAAAGACAACAGCTTTATGGGATGGAATGTTAACCATTTTAAATCCTACCCCCCCCCACACACACACACATACACACACTATTTCTCCAGTAAGTGATTATTTTCTTACACGGAGTTCCAGCAATTTTGGGTTTGTCAATGTAGCATAAGCTGCTTCCCTCGTTGGCTATTTCACTTCCCTCTGTTCCCCCAGGATGTACTTCAATGATTCTTTCTATTTTTTTCCCCTTTGCACATTCTCCCTCCCTCCCTCCCTCCCTCCCTCTTTCTTTCTTTCTTTCTTTCTTTCTTTCTTTCTTTCTTAAATGGCTCTACTTCCCCTAGGGAAGATTTGCAGCAGTAAAGCTATAGCACCAATAAATATAGTGAGGAAAAATCTAGACCGTTTGATTCTTTGGATCATGGATTAACATCCATATACATGGCATGAGCCAGGAAAACAACAATAACAACGGCAACCTATAACAACAAATACATACACAA
The DNA here is from genome assembly GCF_057233095.1 of Heloderma suspectum. Lineage (NCBI taxonomy): Eukaryota > Metazoa > Chordata > Lepidosauria > Squamata > Helodermatidae > Heloderma > Heloderma suspectum. Next base: position 9,768,297 of record NC_139459.1, on the reverse strand, counting down.
GGTTTTCCTGTGCATTTGAATTCATTCAATTAGAAGCTGATTCCCTCTACCGCTGTCGATATCATCACACATTTAAGCAGACAAGTGAAAAGGCATTAACTGATAAGACGTGTAAGTTGCTTGCAAGCCATTGACATAGATTTATAGCAGATTCTTTGCTTTTTGCAATAGATGGCATTAGGAATGTTGCCTGTGATTGAACATGGACAATTCTGCAAGTGTGTGTGAATATGTGCATGTGGAACAGGCCACAATGACCTCAAAGCCAACGGAGAATGTCATTAGTTGTCATGAGTACAGTTTGCTAAAGCCCTTGAACATGTAACAAGTAGGAATGTATATTTTGTTTCAGTTTGCAAATCATCAGTATTTGCCCCGTTCACAGCCATGAATGTGAACAGCAGCACGTTTTTCAGAAAAAGCTCACAGATTTCCAAACTTGTGATAGTATTTGAAAGACGAGTATTTCGTGGGGGAATGCACATTTTAAAATGCACATTAAACATGCATTTTCACACTTTATCCGATGTGTGTGTGGGGGGGGGGAGGAAGTGCACACTTTTGAAAAATGTGCATGGAAATGTGCACTTTTCCCATTCAAAATGTGCACTTTTCCTGTTCAAATGAAAAGAAGAAGAAAAAAGCAGGTTGTAAACAAAAATGGAACAAGGTGAACCAATCTTCAAAGTGGATTTTGGAGAATCTCAGTGAACTCAAGCATCCCTGGTTCTCCATCCCTAGTAAAGGGTGGCAGAACTTACTCCTCTTGAACCAGGCCTGGACCCTTTTTCACTGCCCCCCCCCATTTAGGCTCAGTGGGAGAACACATAATTTGCATGCATAAAGTCCCAGGTTCAATTCCCAGCATCTCTAGGTAGGGCTCAGAAAGGATCCTGCCTGAAACCCTGGGCTGGATTGCCCCTGCCAGTCAGTGTTGCTGGTACTGGGCTAGATGGACCAAGGCTCTGACTCAGTATTAGGCAGCTTCCAATGTTCCTGTGTTCCAGTCGCTATGCCCTTGAATGTGCAAACAGAGGAGGGACACAACTTATTTCGTTGATGACTCCATTCCCAATGAAACCATTACATCTTTGCTATTCCTGAGAGGCAATAGGTTTGATTAATTAGCCTCAGATGCCGGGGGAATATGTGGCAACTGGCTTTGCAAGTCAATGCACCATTAAGCCCACAGACAGAACTGATACTAATCTGAGCAATGAGCAGCAACGATACAGGTATAGATTAATGCTATGCCGAATCCTGTCCCTTATTTTCGGGATGCCCACAAAACAGGCATGGTCTTATTGCCTTTTTCACAGGGAGGGGAGAATTTTGGAGAACGTATCCTGAGGGAGGGGGACAGCGTTTCCAGGCACTGAGGTCTCTTCTCCAGTTCTTCCCAGATGCTTATTGGAGAGGGAGATGTCACATGGTCAACTGGGAGTTCAGAAAGAACTGTTGGGCCAGAGAAGAGCCCTGGGCTCCTGGAAGTGCAGGGGGTGTTTTTAAAAACATAAACAGAAGGCTTCTCAAGAATTCCTTACCTTTTAAAAAGGTATGTGGAAACCCTGTCCTCTTCCCCAAGAGAAAATTCTCTTAAATTCTCCCCGCTCCCAGCTTCTTTCTCCAGAGTTTTTGTTTTTCTCCCACCCCCCACAAAATGCTGAAAATGGAAGACTCAAAATTTTTGGCACAGCACTGGCGTAGATTATTACAACGTTGCTCAGGTTTATCATGGGGTCCAGTCCTGCAGTTGATGGCAAATTGATTTATAATGCTACACCTGTTCCTCTCTCTCTCTCTCTCTCTCTCTCTCTCTCTCTCTTTTTCCGGAGAAAAGCAGCTATTCAAATGTATGCACATCGTTCACAACTGCTTTAAAGTACATGCATGTAGTACCTTAGTATGAAAACTATCATATTCATCTGCTCTCAATTGAAAAGAGAGAGATGCTGATCCAGTTGTCTGAGGGTGGAGGTTGTGAATTGAAACAAGCTAAGAAACCTGCTATAACTGTCCATTCTCTCTCTCTCTCTCTCTCTCTCTCTCTCTCTCTCTCTCTCTCTCTGTGCAATTGATTTCCATCTAATGGATACAAAACAGGAGTTTGTGTCTTCAGTCAGAGGGACAAAATTCCATCTGATGTCCCCGACCAGCCTTCATTATTTACATCTTCCACCACATCACATGGCTTGCATTTCAGAATGATAGAAGATCCCTGCTTCCAGAGGGAATCTGTGATTAGCTCCTTCCCCTCACCCCCTTCCTCTGCCCATACAGGATGGTACCCTGTTGGGCTTCCTCAACCTTTTGTTGTTCTTCATGGTGTTCGAGAAGGAAATACAACCAAATAAAGACAATCAAGTTCTTCTATTCTCATCTGCTGAATTTCTGAACAGCTCCAATCAGGCATATGGTATTGGAATATGAAGCCATATTGTTACCATTCCATCTGTTGACTTTTCTTTCTTTGGAGGAAATGCATATAAAAAGAACAAAGGCTGTATGGAAGAGCACCAGAATCCACTGTGAATGGCAGGTTGATTCACATATTTATGCATTTCAGTCCTTCGTTAACCCGCTCTATTTGAGAAGGCTCGAGGCAGAAAACAACAAGTAAGTTTGATAGCAAACAAGTAAGTAACCTTGATCCAGCAAAGGGATTGTGCACAGGGCAGCAGCTTTATGCACACAGATCCCCTTGCTGAATTAGAAATTGTACATGCAGATAGGATGCAGATACACATTTTGCCAGAAAACTTCCAATGAGGCCCCCATTTGTATGGTACTGTTACTTTAATAAGTACACCATCCTGAATGAAGGGCCTTGCACTGAAGGGCAGCTTAGAAAGCTTATTGATAAATACAGTACATAAATAGTACTACTGTCTTTGGTTGCACCTTTGTTGTTATGCACAGCTATATCTGGGTCAGGAGCGATAATACTGCTGTGGTACCTCAGCTGTGGAATGAGCTCCCTAGAGAGGCTTGCCTGGTACCTACGTTGTACTCCTTCTAATGCCAAGTGAAGATCTTTTTATTATCCCAGCATTTTAGCTTCCTAACCTTTTAGCTCTGGTACTTCACATCCAGATTTTAAATCTCTGCATTGCCGCCAGGTTGTATTCTGATTGTACTGCTACATTGTGGCTTTAAGCTTTCGTATTTTATATTGTTTCATGCTTCACTCTGTGGTTTTAATTTTTGTGAACTACCCAGAGAGCTTCAGCTATGGGGCGGTCTAGAAATGAAATGCAAAATACAATAAATGAATGAATAAAATAAACAGAAAGAACACATGGATATGCCCTAACCCCAGCGCCAGCTTGTCTGGCAGATGGGGGGGGGCATTGCGGACGGGTGGGGTGAGAGGACGTAGGGGCCTGTCATTGATGCACCCCAGTAGCACCACCATCCAAGGAGGGGCAGGCTGAGTTGCCTTAAGCTCAGCCCCCCTCCCAATCTCAGCTCTCTTGCTCACGCGTTTCCCTCCCACCCTCCCCTAAGCAGTGTGGGTTTCGTACTGGTTGCCCCTTTGGGAGCCATGTAGGAATTTTTGGCTCACAGTTCGATTGGCCTATTACTGTGAGTCTTTTTGCCTACTTCACACTGTTATTGGGGTTGAGTGCATCCTGTAAGTAAATTAGGTCCAATCTCATAGGTCACATTTTAGCTGACGGCTAGGATGGGCAAAAGCTGAAAGAGGTTAGGGATGGTGTGCCTGCAGAGGCACCTTATGGTGACAGGTGACGCCTAAGGCCCCCCAAACGGGTTGTGCGGCTCTCGGCGGGGGGATCAGGGTTGCCTGGGAGACCAACCCTACTCACTCACCCAGGTGTTGTGCGGCACCAGGAGGGGGTGACAGGGGAAAGTCTACCTCCCCCAGAAGGGGCAGTTGGGAGGGATATTTACCCAAAAGTTGTACCATTCTTACGTAAGAATGGTAGAACTGTTCTTCTTCCAGGGCTCAGGATATTCCATGAGCAGGGACTTCACAGACCATACATAGATATCAGCTTCGGGGGCATTTTGTGTAGTTCTTCTCTGAGCTGCCATTATAGATTTCCAGGACTTAGATGACAGAGAGACACTTTGTGCAATTCAAGAAAATGTTCTGCTGCATAAAACTTGCACATTTTGATTTTTGACATAGACTGATAGACATCATAGAATCACAGAACTGAAAGGGACCTCAAAGGTAATCTATTCTGAGCCCCTGTCAATACATGTAATCCAGTACAAAAGGATTCACTGCTATAAGCATCCACTCTTTGCTTAAAAACCTTTAACAAAGGTGATCTCACCACCCTCTGAGATGGTCTGTTCCACTCTCAACAGCTTGTCCTATCAGGAAGTGCTTCCTAATGTTTAGTCTATCTCCCAAGTGCAGGACTAAAACCAATGAGTGGAAATTGCAGGGAAGCAGATTTTGGCTAAACATTAGGACCAATTTCTTAATAGTGAGAGATGTTCAGCAGTGGAACAGATTGCCGGGAGGTGGTAAGTTCTCATTGCTGGAGGTATTTAAGCCGAAGCTGGATGGCCATCTGTCAGGGAGGCTGTAGTACAGAGCCTACACTGAACTGCGGGTTGGACTAGATGAATTCCAAGGTCCCTTCCATCTCTATGATTTTATGATTGTATTATACTATGTACAAGTGGGTAAAAGGAACACAGACCAGAAATAGACATCCCTAAAGGAAATGGTTCTTTTGTTGTTGTTGCCTGTGGTCACAGAAAGAAAGTTCTGGATCAGGATTTGTTCTCACCCAGACCAGAAAGGATTCTATATTATACGTGTGTGTGTGTGGTGTGTGTGTGTGTGTTTGGATTGGTCGTATATTATATATGACCAAACCAAAGAAAGGTTCAGGAAATGAAATAGGCCCAGACATTGAGTTAGACTCTGAAGGGGGGCAGGGTGATTTCCAGATTTGGGGGGGGGCAGGGCAAATTGCCCACTGTTGGCCCCATCCTCTGTCAGAACGGCTTGGCAGACCTTCCGATATGTGGCAGTGCCCACGTGTGATGGTAGATCTAGCTTCCCAGTGCTGCTCAGAGTGCAGGGTCAGGAACAACAACAACAACAACAACTGTAATAAAAATAATAATGGGACCCAGGGGAGTCAGACAGGTGCTGCTTGGGCCCTGTTAGCTGACAAAGGATATCAGATAGTGACACCAGCCCTAGAAGGAGGCCTTGGTCAATGCCTCAAATTCACCCTAACAAGGCCTTACTCCAAAGCACACTTTTAAAAGCTCCATTCTTCAGCAAGACAAAATGCAAAGCGAACAACCTTGGGATCTGCTCCACAATATTGATTGAATCTGCTTGGGCATTCCTGCGGGTAATACTTCCTTTGTTTGCTTAAGCAAAAATAACTCATTTGTCTCTTTAATAAGAACATTATGGATACCCCATGAATTGGTATGTCAGCAACAGTTCCGAAAGGTGGTGTGTTCGCCAACAGGCCAGCCAAGAATAAATAAGCAACTGTGAGCATTCCTTGTTGGTAGCACAGTAGATGAACCTCAGGGAAAAATATCTCAGAACTTTACTGATATAAATATTAGTGTTGGTTTAGGAGAGAAAATGGATTATGATGTTATTGTATTGTTGGAATTATCTAACTAGATTTTTTTCTTTAACGCACATACAAATAAGATGTTCTATGAAAAAAATACAAAAATATTTCATCGGGTTTTGATTTACTCTGGGTGCAATTCAGTTCACAGTTAGAGCCTCCTATCACTTGCCCCAAAGGTTACAATATCTGCATTATTTTGTCCCTAGCCTGTGCCTCTTCACATTATTCTCTTGCCATTAAAATAAAATAAAAGTAAATCATTCTGTAATGTTTCAAAATTTTATTTATTTGTTACATTTCTATACCACCCATTAGCCTAAGCTGTCTGGGTGGTTCAAAACACAAACCCAAAACCATGGAATACAATACCATAGTAAATACTAAACAAAATAAAGTTTAAAACAAAATAAAATCAAAGTGAAAACCAAAATAAAAGCCATCAGCAGTGCAAAGTAGAGTTGGAGTGCATGGACCCCCCAATTCAATTTGGATGCCCATTTCATCCTTCCGAATCAGCCCTACTTTGCTTCAGAATAGTGATGTACGAAAGTCACTTACCTGGTCCCGCAGCTTGCTTCACGGTGGGGGGGAGGTGCTTCGGTTCTCCCCCCAAAGTTCAGGCCGGGGGGGGGAGGCGCCCTGCCTCGCCCGGCCAAAATTCAGGCCGGGGACAAGCGCCCCGTCTCCCCGGCCGCGAAATAAAAAGTGAATGGGGAAAAAAAACACCCATGATAGGCTACATAACAATTAACGTAGCCTATCACGGCTAGATTTCCAAAGTCAGCCATGATAGGCTACGTTAATCGTTACGTAGCCTATCACGGGTGACTTTGGGGAAAAAAAGTGCGTACGCAAATGGCGGCGCCCATGGGCGCCGCCATTTCCGTTCCTTATTTGGGCCCGGGTAGTCTACGTAAAGATTTACGTAGACTACAGCAAAAATAAGGGCAACGCTATTTGCGTTGCCCTTATTTTTGCCGTAGTCAACGTAAATCTTTATGTAGACTACCCAGGCCCAAATAAGGAATGCAAATGGCGGCACCCATGGGCACCGCCATTTGCATACGCGCTTTTTTTTTTTCAAAGTCACTCGTGATAGGCTACGTAACGATTAATGTAGCCTATCACGGCTGACTTTGGAAATCTAGCTGTGATAGGCTACATTAATCGTTACGTAGCCTATCACGGGTGTTTTGTTTTTTTTTTACTTTATTTTGTAATGGCGGCGGCAGCAGCCAGTCGGAAGACCGGCCGCCGCCCCTGCCCCCGCCGAAACGCTGCCGAAATGCCGCCAGGACCCGCCGCCGAGAGGGACATTCGCATGAGGTAAGTCCCATCCTGGGGGGGGGCCCAGAGAATTTCACCAACAATTTCGGGGGGCCGAATCCGTTGGCATTCGGCCTCCCTGAGATTCATGGAGAAATTCATGGCCATCCCTACTTCAGAACGATTTGGAGCAATCTGATTCAGTTCAGATCAAAATCCAAAGTGAGATTCGGATATCTAGATTATTTGAATTTTACGTTTTCACACTGACTTGCATTGGAAAACAGAAATGGTCATTTTTTTCTGGTTTTTATGATAAATACATGAAATTTGGGCACCTAGTGGCCCCCATGGAGGTGATTCAACCTGCCAAATTTCAGACAATGTGGCCCAGTAGTTTTCATTCTAGGTGCTGGTAAAATGTGCTTTTTTCAACAAAAACTCAAAGCAAAGGGCTTTGACTTTTCACTGGTTGCACAGAAGTGCATGGAATCAGGGCAAATGTCAGCCCGCTATGCAGGTGACTGAACCTGCCCACTTTCAGACACTTTGGCCCAGTAGCTTTTGTGCTGGGCACAGGTAAAATGTGCTTTTTTTCAGCACCAATGATGTAGCAGCACCTCGCCCAACTCTGCCCTTGCCAAGACCCCAGAGATGCCTCATATTGGGCTTGCTTTGCCACACAGTGTACTATTAAACTATATATGTTAATATGTGTAGTGCTTTGCCCACTATATTTTGAAATATGGAATTCTTTTATCTTCTTGTCTTATTGTTCACCATTCCAGAATCTGTTTACATGTGGCGCGGTATATAAATCTTCTAAATAAATCCATAAACAACTTTGGACCAAGCTGCCTTAGGGATTACCTCACCCCTTATGCCCCAGTCTGATCTCTGTGGTCATCAGAGGGAGAACGTTTGAGGGTGTCACATATACCACACTTGCAGTAGACCATTTAGTGTTGCAGCACCCACCCTCTGGAATGCATTTTCAAGCAAAGCCCCCACAGTTCTGACACTTAGGTGTTTTATCAAGACCCATCTCCTCATGAGGCTTTCCCTGAAGTGTGACCCAGCCAGCTGTCTTCTGTAGTGCATAGTAGAGTGTACACTTTTACTGCTGATTAACATTGTTATTACTATGTTTTGTATTATATTTATTTTGTCAGTTTATTGATTTGATGGCATTACATTCTATGTTCACCTCTTTGATGCTTCTGTGGAAAGTGGTATATAAATTTAAAACATCATCATCATCCCTGATTATCTTTCAGATTTTCCAGTAGTCATATTGGGTACTCTTGTTGACTTCCTGATCCAGCCTGCAGAATTCACAGAGGTACTGGATGGCTGACATGGTCACTCTCAAGTGCAGACCCAGATTAGCTTCTTCTGAGGCCTTTAAGCTAGATATGTCATGGGAATCTGAGAAGGGGGTAGAGTCCAACGGAATCCCACCCACCCCCGCTCAGCCTCCTGGACCCCGTTTGCCACTTGCCAGACTCGCTCACTGAACACCCACAGGGTCTGCGAGCACCTGATGGCTGCCCATCCCCTTAGCAAATGGCAGCACAGGGTTTTCTGGGTATGTAATAAATGGTAGCCATAAAGGGGCCATTTACACAGTGTGGCAAGCAGGGGCAGGCAACGGCTAGGCATGCACTTGGCAAAACCAGACGGAGATGAGTCCATCCACCCCTACTTTAAGCCCAGTTCAATGTTTCGCTCCAGATCTTTTAAAATCATCAAATTTATGTCAAACCTTTCCCTGGGAGGGAAGGAGGGATGGAAGGAACTTGGATGTGTGTATAACCCTCAGTACACCTTCTGATACAAAAGCTTCCAAGAATTAGGAAGGAGAAGTCCATCGCTGAACGCTGCTCAGCCCAGCAACAGTAGATTGGCTTTATTGCCTTGCTGCTGCAATGGCTCCTAAGAGATGAAAGCACCCCCTCCCAATAGTTCATATCACAATTAATTACACCACCATGCTGAACAAGGACTTTAAATAAAGGCACTGCACTTTTAAGCCTGTTCTAGGGGAAAGGAAGACTCCTCTGAGCCCAGATGCAATCAAATCTTTTCGGGGGATGAGACCGTCATTGTTTTAATTCATCTGTTACAGAGTTGTATGTCAAAAGGTCCACAAAGATTAAAATAAAGAAAGCACCGACAGTACATGTTGTTTAGTACTAACAAGAGCAACAGATCTCTCTGCTCCACTTTCTTTCAGCAAAAAAGAGTGCACTGCTGTGTTTCCATTACAGTATGTATTGTAAAAGCTTTCAAGAAAGTCCTGTTTGCTTACATCCCTCCACCGAATTTCAGGGCAGCAAGTAAATGGATTCTCTCAGGGCAGGACTCCATACAAAACAGCAGAAAGGAGATGCCACTTGTGAGAAAACAGATCAACAAGACAGAGGGGAGAAAGGCAGTTTCACTGTAAATTACTCCTGGATGGGTTTGATGGGATGGGCAGTGGCCATTTCAGGAGCAGAAACAAGATGGGATGAGTCTCCTGGCAGGGCTTTCAGTGAGGATAGAGTGTTGATACATGCCTCCTGCTTTTATTCATCATGTCAGAAGAACAAGAGTGAAACTCTTGTGGCATAAGACTATGTAAGAATCCCAGGGGAATCCTTCTTTTAAAAGACCCATTGAAGATTTTAAGAACATGAGAAGAACTGTTCTGGATGAAACCAAAAGCTAGGGATGTACGGACTGTGCAAAATGCATTCCGTCTGTGTTTCATGAATCATCAGGTGCCTTTTGTTCCATCATGCACCCATCAACAGAATTCATTTTTTTTGTTTCTGAATTTGCGCAAATGTGCATTTGCAAAAACATGCAGTTGCACAATTCTGCATGTGTGAAAATGAGCAAATTGCTCGAAACGTGTATTTTCACACTTTTAGCCTATAGGGGAAATGCACATTTCTGGCCATTAAAAAAAAAAGTATATTTTTCTATGACTAAATTTGTACAAAACTTGGGAAAGTTAGCAAATTGTTCCACAAGTCCATGGAATCCACCTGAAAGGGGGAAAGCCGTGGGTCGGATTCCTGAAAATCCAAACTCATTTGGTCCTGTTGCAGATTTCTCTGACATCCCTACCAAAACTCTATCCAGTCTAGCATTCCGTTTACAAAGTGGACAAGTGGATACCTTGTTGTTGTTTATTCATTCAGTCACTTCTGCTCTTCGTGACTTCATGGACCAGCCCACGCCAGAGCTTCCTGTCGAGTCCATCACCTCCAGAATATCATCCATCCATCTTGCCCTTGGTCGGCCCCTCTTCCTTTTGCCTTCCACTTTCCCTAGCATCAGCATCTTCTCCAGGGTATCCTGTTTTCTCATTATGTGGCCAAAGTACTTTAGTTTTGCCTTTAATATCATTCCCTCAATTGAGCAGTCTGGCTTTCTTTCCTGGAGTATGGACTAGTTTGATCTTCTTGCAGTTTAAGGCACTCTCAGAATTTTCCTCCAACACCACACTTCAAAAGCATCTATTTTCCTTCACTCAGCCTTCCTTATGGTCCAGCTCTCGCAGCCATAGGTTACGACGGGGAATACCATCACTTTAACTATGCGGACCTTTGTTGTCAGTGTGATGTCTCTGCTCTTCACTATTTTATCAAGGTTTGTCATTGCTCTCCTCCCAAGGAGTAAACATCTTCTGATTTCCTGACTGCAGTCAGCATCTGCAGTAATCTTTGCACCTAGAAATACAAAGTCTGTCAGTGCATCCACGTTTTCTCCCTCTATTTGCCAGTTATCAATCAAGCTAGTTGCCATGATCTTGGTTTTTTTGAGGTTTAACTGCAACCCAGCTTTTGCACTTTCTTCTTTCACCTTCGTTGTAAGCTTCCTCAGCTCCTCCTCACTTTAAGCAATCAAAGTGGTATCATCAGCATATCTGAGATTGTTAATGTTTCTTCCAGAGATTTTAACTCCAGCCTTGGCTTCATCAAGCCCAGCATGTCGCATGATGTGTTCTGCATACAGGTTGAATAGATAGGGTGAGAGTATACAACCCTGCCATACTCCTTTCCCAATCTTAAACCAGTCCATTGTTCCATGGTCTGTTCCTACCGTTGCTACTTGGTTGTTATACAGATTCCTCAGGAGGCAGACAAGATGACTTGGTATCCCCATACCACCAAGAACTTGCCACAATGTGTTATGATCCATACAGTCAAAAGCTTTAGAATAGTCAATAAAACAGATACAGATTTTTTTTTCTGAAACTCCCTGGCTTTCTCCATTACCCAGCGGATATTGGCAATTTGGTCTCTAGTTCCTCTGCCTTTTCTAAACCCTGCTTGTACATCTGCCAATTCTCGTTCCATGAATTGCTGGAGTATACCTTGCAAGATCTTGAGCATTACCTTACTGGCATGTGAAATAAGTACCACTGTTGGATAGTTTGAACATTCTTTAGTGTTTCCCTTTTTTGGTATGGGGATATAAGTTGATTTTTTCCAAATTTGATGGCCATTCTTGTGTTTTCCAAATTTGCTGGCATATGGCATGCAAGAGTGCATCACCTTGACAGCATCATCTTGCAAGATTTTAAACAGTTCAGCTGGGATACCGTTGTCTCCTGCTGCCTTGTTATTAGCAATGCTTCTTAAGGCCCATTCAACTTCACTCTTCAGGATGTCTGGCTGTAACTCACTGACCATACCATCAAATCTATCCCTGATATTATTATCCTTCCTCTACAGATCTTCTGTATATTCTTGCCACCTTTCCTTGATCTCTTCAGCTTCTGTTAGGTAGGGATGTACGAAAGTCACTTACCTGTTTGCGGATTATGTTGATGGTGGGGGGGAGGCATTCCATCTCTCCCCTGGGAATCCTTGCCGGGGGAGAGGCACTCCGTTCCTCCCCCCCGGAATCCTGGCCAGCCGGCTGTGCTCCGCAGCAATTCTGCGGAGCTGCCGGCCGGCTCCTCCAGCAGCCAGACATCCGGCTGCTGGCTAGCAGGGACGCAAATGGCGGCGGCCGTAGCCACTGCCATTTGCATCCCTGCAGTCAGCTGTGATAGGCTACGTAAATGTTTACGTAGCCTATCATGGCTGATTTAAAAAAAAAACAAAAATGTGCGTACGCAATTTGCGGCGGCCATGGCCGCCGCCATTTGCGTTCCTTATTTTGGCACATCTTAGTCTACGTAAACATTTACGTAGACTAAGACGGCGAAAATAAGGGGAACGCAAATAGCGTAGATGCTATGCTATTTGTGTTCCCCTTATTTTCGCCATCTTAGTCTACGTAAATGTTTACGTAGACTAAGACGTGCCAAAATAAGGAACGCAAATGGCGGTGGCCATGGCCGCCACCATTTGCGTACGCGTGTTTTTTGTTTTTCTTTTTTTAAGTGAGCCGTGATGGGCTACATAAACATTTACGTAGCCTATCACGGTGTTTTTTAAAAATCTAGCCATGATAGGCTATGTAAAACTTTACGTAGCCTATCATTTTTTTGTTTTGTTTTTTAACCTGGAAATGGCAGTGGTGGCAGCCGGTCAGAAGACCGGCAGCCACTGCCGCTGAACCGCCGCTGGAGCCACCGCCGGAGCTGCCGCCACCAGGAAGATCCACCCAAGGTAAGTCCCATCCTGGGGGGGCGGGCCGTTCCACCACCGATTTCGGGGGGCCAAATGCGCAGGCATTCGGCCTCCCCGAGATCTGTGGTGGAACTTTCGTACATCCCTACTGTTAGGTCCTTGATCATCTTTTTTTTTGATCATAGCCATTTTTGCCTGGAATTTATCTCCGATGTTTCTAATTTTCTGGAAGTGGTCTCTTGTCCTTCCTATTCTATTCTCTTCTTCTTCTTCTTCTGCACGTTGCTTGTTTAAAAATAATTCTTTATCTCTTCTGGCTAACCTCTGGAATTTTGCGTTTAATGGGGCATATCTCCCCCTATCACTGTTGCCTTTCGCTTTCCTTCTTTCTTGGGCTGCTTCCAGTGTCTCAGCAGACAGCCATCTTGCCTTCTTGGTTTTCTTTTTCTTTGGGACGTTTTTTGTTGCCACCTCCTGAACAATGTTGCGAACTTCTGTCCATAGTTCTTCTGGGACCCTACCTACTAAATCTAGTCCCTTAAATCTATTCTTCACCTCCACTGCATATTCATGAGGAATATTAGTGAGCTCATACCTAACTGATCTATGGGTTTTCCCTATTCTCTTTAGTCTGATTCTAAATTCTGCAATAAGAAGTTCGTGATCTGAACTACAATCAGCTCCAGGTCTTGTTTTTACTGACTGTATAAGATGTCCGCCACCTTTGGCTACAAAGGATGTAGTCAATCTGATTTCAGTGTCGACCATCTGGTGAAGCCCATGTATAAAGTCATCTTTTAGGTTGTTGGAAGAGAGTGTTTGTTATGCACAGTGAGTTGTCTTGGTAAAATGTCCAAGCCTATGTCCCGCTTCATTTTGTTCTCCGAGACTATGCTTACTTGTAATTCCAGGTGTCATTTGACTACCCACCTTAGCATTCCAGTCTCCTGTAATGAAAATAACATCTCTTTTTGGCGTACTATCCAGTAGGTAGGGGTGCAAGAAAGTCACTTACCTGGTCTCGCAGCTTTTCGCGGTGGGGGGGAGGTGCTTTGCTGCTCTCCCCCCAACGTTCAGGCCGGGGGGGGAGGCTTCCCGCCTCGCCCGGCCGAAATTCAGGCCGGGGGGGAGGTGCCTCGCCTCGCCCGGCCGCGAAATAAAAAATTAAAAAAAAAACGCCCCCGTGATAGGCTACGTGACGATTAACGTAGCCTATCATGGCTAGATCTACAAAGTCAGCCATGATAGGTTACATAAATCGTCACGTAGCCTATCACGGGTGACTTTAAAAAAAAAAGAAGCGTGTAAGCAAATGGCGGCCCCCATAGGGAGCCGCCATTTGCGTTCCTTATTTGGTCGCTGTAGTCTACGTAAATCTTTACGTAGACTATGGCGAAAATAAGGGCAACGCAAATAGCGTTGCCCTTATTTTCGCCGTAGTCTACGTAATCTTTACGTAGACTACAGCAACCAAATAAGGAACGTGAATGGCGGCTCCCTATGGGGGCCGCCATTAGCCGTACGCGCTTTTTTTTTTTTTAAGTCACCCGTGATAGGCTACATGACGATTTACATAGCCTATCACAGCTGACTTTGGAAATCTAGCCGTGATAGGCTAAGTTAATCGTCACGTAGCCTATCACGGGGGCGTTTTTTTTTTTTAGTTTTATTGGAATGGCGGCGGCAGCCGGTCGAAAGATCGGCTGCCGCCCCCGCCCCTGACGAAGACCCGACGAACCGCCGCCGGGACCTGCCACCGGGAGGGACATTCGGGAAAGGTAAGTCCCGTCCTGGGGGGGGGGGTGCGGGGTGTGTGTGGAGAATTTCTCCCTGAAACTTCTTCGGGGGGCCGAACACGTTGGCGCTCGGCCCCCCGAAGTTTCGGGGAGAAATTCTCCGCCAACCCTAACAGTAGGTGCTGCAGATCCTCATAGAACTGATCTACTTCTGCTTCTTCAGCATCTGTGGTTGGGGTATATATTTGGATCACTGTGATGTTAAATGGCTTACCCTGAATTCAAATTGAGATCATTCTATCATTTTTTGAATTGTATCCAAGCACTGCGTTAGCCGCTTTATTATTAATTATGAAGGCTACTCCATTTCTTCTGTGGTCCTCTTGTCCACAGTAGTAGATCTGGTGGTCATCTGATGTGAAGTGGCCCATTACAGCCCATTTCAGTTCACTGACACCCAAAATGTCTATCTTTAATCTTGACATCTCCCCAATAACCACATCCAATTTTCCCTGGCTCATAGATCTTACATTCCAGGTTCCTATGGTGTGTTGATCTATAGAACATCAGATTCGTCATTCACCACCAGCACCATCGACCGCTAGCTGTCCTTTCGGCTTTGAGCTAGCTGCGTCATTACATCTAGGGCTAGGTGAACCTATCCTCTGTTCCTCTCCAGTAGCATTTTGACCATCTTCTGACCTGGGAGTCCCATCTTCCAATGTTATACCGACATATCTCTGTTTGTACTGATCCATTTCGTTTTCATGGCAAGACTACTGGGGTGGGTTGCCGTTACCTTCCCCGGGATCGTATTTAGTCTGACCTCTCTACCATGACCTTCCCGTCTTGGGTGTCCCTTCATGGTTTAGCTCATGGTGTCATTGAGGTGCTCAAGCTCCAGCACCATGACAAGGTAACTATCTCCTTTGCTGGAGATTTGCAGATACCTATGGGAAATCAAAAGCTCAATTCATTTTATGGAGATTATTAAGAAAGGAACAATATAAAAAGAAAAAAAGATCCCCTCCACTTGGAGCCTGAATTGGTATGGTCCACCCTATTATTGTTGGATTCCACAACTTCATTTTCTACCAATGTTTATATATGGACTTGTGCATGATAGAACAAGGCTCTTTTGCACTTGAGGTTACTATGCTCCAGATCTAGCTTTAAAGAAATTCACATTCATATGATCTTAACAAGTTTTAGACTTTGGTATAATGTTACTGGTCCAGGATAACTCAATGAGCTGCATGGTTGAGTGAGTTGGACTTAGTTCACTTACAGGTAGTAAATCTGTGTTTGGGCTGTATCACTTCACACTGAATGTGGGGGCTCCTCTGATTGAGTGTGTGTGTGTGTGTGTGTTTTAATCTTTGGAGAATGATAAAAAAAAATGCCCTGCACTAAGGATGGTGTGGGTGCCCAATTCCATCTGGGAATCTTGTGGGAACACCCCCCCCATGCCCCCAAGCCACACTTGTCAAGCCGCCTGCACTCAGGTAGGGATGGTGGAGAATTTCTCCACGAATCTCACCCCCAAAATTGGCGGTGAAATTCTCCGCCCCCCGCCCCTCCCCAGGATGGGACTTACCTCCCTCGTATTTCCCTCTCGGCGGCAGGTCCCGGAGGTGTTTCGGCAGTGTTTCGGCAGGGGCAGGGGCAGCGACCGGTCTTCTGACCGGCTGCCACCACCACCATTTCCAAGTAAATGTAAAAACAAACACACACACGTGATAGGCTACGTAACGATTTACGTAGCCTATCATGGCTAGATTTCCAAAATCAGCCGTGATAGGCTATGTAAATCGTGACGTAGCCTATCACGGGTGACTTTGAAAAAAACAAAAAAAGCGCGTATGCAAATGGCGGCGCCCATGGGCGCCGCCATTTGCATTCCTTATTTGGGCCCGGGTAGTCTACGTAAAGATTTACGTAGACTACAGCGAAAATAAGGGCAACACAAATAGCATAGCGGGCGCTATTTGCATCCCTTTTTGATTCCCCGTTTTAGCCTACGTAAATATTTACAAATATTTACTTCAAATATTGGGGAATCAAAAAGGGATGCAAATAGCGCCTGCTATGCTATTTGCGTTCCCCTTTATTTTCTCCGTCATAGTCTACGTAAATATTTATGTAGACTAAGGCAGCCAAAAATAAGGAACGCGAATGGCGGCGGCCGTAGCCGCCGCAATTTGTGTACGTGGGGTTTTGTTTTTTTTTACCCAGCCATGATAGGCTACATAAATCTTTGCGTAGCCTATCACGTCTTGTAAAAAAAAAAAAAAACCCCGACAAGACTTCAAATGGCGGCGGCAGCAGCCAGTCGGAAGACCAGCCGCCACCGCTGCAGCTGCCGCTGCAGCTGCCACCGCAGCTGCCACCACAGCTGCTGCTACCCGGAACATCCGCCCCAGGTAAGTCTGCTCCCGGGGGGTATCCGCGGGGGGGTGGCAGGCCATTCCGCCACGGAGTTCGGGGGGGTGAATGCACTGGCATTCGGCCTCACCGAGATCCATGGCAGAATTCTCTGACATCCCTAATTTATCTTTGGAGAAACATTCAACCAAATGATCCCCTACATTCAGTCTGAAGTACTTCAGCCCAGACAGAGATTTACTACCTCTAAGACAACTAGCCAAAACTTTCCTGGGTGAGAGAGCCATGAGAAAACTAAAGACACCATCAAGTGCCTCCTACAGGATCAGCCCAGGATCATATCCCCTGCTGTTCCCTTCATCCATGTTCAATGAAACATTTTTATTTTTGTTTTCTCCCTCTAGGAATAGTTGTTGTGGAATTCAGCATTTTAAAATCCTGTCTTCTTCACTATTCCTCTTCTTTCCCCACCTCCTATTTTATACTTCCACATCTATTGTAAAGGGACATGGACCCACCCACTTAAACTACAGAAATGTTGTCACCCATCCTTGGGAAGGAATACTATAAAAAGAATAGAAAAAAAGTGACTTTCAGGATTACTCTGGGACTTTACTTCTTTGACCTCGTTAGTGCTTTCTCTAACAGCTAGTGAAGGTACAAAATCCTGACCTCTAGAAAACTCCTCTCCCCCATATTGAATCTAAGTGATGAAAACTTTAATTATATCCTTGAAATTTTCAGTGAAGAAAGGTAAAATTTGTGCAAGCGTGGAAAGATGCAAATCCAAGCAGCCAAAATCACCTTGTAAATTGGAAGTGTAATTGCATCCAATCTAGGTTGGGGGTTTTTTCATTTTGTTTTTTGCTTTGCGTATTTTCTTACATTGGCATCCCAGTTTGCAAAAGCATATTCTAGCAGGCAATTACACACATAGGTGACTTTAAGGCTCTGAATAACCTGACTTCACTGTTACATACACCCTTGAGTGTTTATCTAGATCCAAGCCAAAAAGTTTCACCTTTCCCAGCTTCTGAGGTTTGGCCTAAAGAAGAAATGAAGGTCAGCCCCACATGGAGTTGATGCAACCTTTCTATCCCTTTGAAACTGCTCAGAAAATGGCACAGTTGTTGGCGAAGAGAGAATGCGACATTGCTCTTGAGGCAACTGGATGTTTCCCTCACATTGTGATGTGCATTCAAAGAAGAGTGCTGCCAAAATATTCACTCCAGCTTCCCCCCCCCCAGGTTTTCTGGGTGAAAAATGCTCTCCAAAGATTGATTTGATCTACGGGGGATGCATAAGGAGAATTTACCTAAATATAAGGTAGCTAAGCATGGGGTTTGGGGGATGATGTTCCTCTCTGTTATATTGTTTTCAGAGCAGTATGCATTTGGGAGTGTTTCCCAATGCAACAGAGCTTTGACTTCGTAGCCTCACCAAAGGGGAAGCATCACCCAAGCATGACAGCTTTGAACAGGAGCAAAGCAAATGCAAAGAGGGATAGGTGGTGGTCTCTACACATTTTTACACATTGCATGATGCAGGCCCATTTGCACATCATAACAACCTACTTTTTATGTGGTTTCTTATGAGTGAGGCAGTGTGCTTTTGGATCACTGACTCTCAACATTTCCCCACCACGGAAAATAGCTAAAATGCACCCTTTCACCACCAGCAAATGGGGCATCAAAATGGGTGGTTGGGGGAGAAGAGATTTCGACTCGACCCCAACCATGCAGTAGCTGAGCAGGGTTTTGCATCCCTCAATTATGCCCCAAACCATTTTGGACTCTTTGCTCCTGGCCTTGTTATTATTATTCTAATTGATAGCATTGTTATTATTCCCATCCTCCACAGAGATCACAGCCTCAGGAATGTTTTAGGCATGTTTAGCCACAGAGATCAGTAGGGATGTAAGAACTCACCCTAGCTTAGTTTCTCTGGGTGCTTGCCAAAGCGGTGCCCCCGCTCGCACGCTCCCCCCCAGGACCCGTGCTCGGGCCACCCACAAGCTCGACAAGTTCCCCGGGCTCACCACAATCCCATTTGGTGAATGCCCGCCATTTTCGTGCCTTTGATTGCTAGGTAAAACAGGAAGTTAAAAAATATGCATATTTAAGTAAGTGCAGTTTGGAGCTGGGAAAGCTAAATAAGTGCAATATTAGAGGTATAATCCCTCTAATATTGCACTTATTTAGCTTCCTCAGCTCCAAACTGTGCATATGTAAATATGCACATTTTTAACTTCCTGTTTTACGTAGCAATCAAAGGCGTGAAAATGGCAGGCACTTACCGAACAGGATCACGGTGAGTCCTGGAGAGCGCGAGCAGGCACAAGCGGGGGGCAAGCAAGGACAGTGTCTTGGCGGGCACAGTCTGGGAGTTGCGGGCAGGGTGATCCCGACAAATTCATGGACCCAGTCAAGTGCCCACAACACCCCTAGAGATCAGCCACGTTTTGGATCAGGAATGCAGAAACTCAGTCCCACAGGCATGATAGGACCATAGAGGTTCCCCCATCTGGTTTGACAGTTTCTTACTCTCACCTGGTCCTCTCTGCCACAGTGGGAAAAACTCTTTTCTCTGATCAGCAGCTGATTGGAGATAGGTGCTTTCCCCTGGCAGAGAGAGAGCTGAGGAGACAAGAGGAGGAAACTGCTGAGTGATTCAGACCTGCTTCCTTCTAAGCCTTCTAGTAGGCATTCTTTCTCGGTTCTTAACAGGGGAAAGAACCTGTCTCTGATCAGTTGGTGACTGAAGAGAAAAGTTTTTCCCTGCCAGGGAGGGGGCAATGGGAGGAAATTGCTGAGTGGTTCAGCCCTGCTTCTTTCTAAATTGTATCCTCCTTACTTCTGAGTAGCCATGCAGAGACTTGTCTTGCTTACTTCTGAGTAGATATGCTGCTCATGCTTCCTTCTGATTCAACTTGCTTCCTCCTATAAATTGGTAACAGTGAAATTGGGTGTGTGTGTATTTTTCATCCCCACCCACAATTGTGGCTCTTGAGAGCTTTTCTAGAATGGAATCTGGCTTTCAGGCCAAATAATAATACAAAAAAAAAAAAATGTTCCCTATCCCTGTTTTAGATAAAAGTTGACTGGGGACGTACACGCAAATTTTGGCAGCAGATGTACATAAAATTGTTTTCTTAAGAGGAAAGAAAAGAAAAAAAACCTCATTCTCCTGCTGTATAGTCCATGCAAATTATGCCTGATGCAATTTAAAAAAAGAAAAGAAAGAGGGATGAAAATAAAAGGAATTTTGCAGGCAGAGCAGCGGCTGCCACAAGCTTTCAGATATAATTCATATATTTTATTGTTCTGCTTTGTTTTTGAGGTAATTGCTTGGTAGCAAAGGAATAATCATACCACATGGAACATACTGAATTCAATTTCGCAAGGAAATCTGTTGGAGAGCAGAAAAGGAATCTTCTTCATAATGATTCATAATCATTAGCCACCATATAGGATTGCAAACTTTCATATATAAAAATCTGGGCATCGTGGCCTCTGAACACACACATAATTTCTTTGCTTCCAATTTTTCAAAATTGGGATCTTGGTGCCATCTTCCTCAGAGCCATATGCAGAGTGCCTGTGAAGGGGATGCAGTCTTGCTTGACCAAAGACTGGGTGTGTCATAGAATCTGGTGTGAATCTGGAGGGATTCAGATTCAAAAAGGATACAACCTTTTCAGTTGTATTGCCCTTCCCATCTCTTATGCAAGCTATGTAGAGGCTCCATTCTGCCAGCACATGACCAGTTAATGCCACCCCTGCAAAATGGTGGCATTAACCAGGTCAACAGGGTGAGCAATTTCCTGATTGTTATTTTTTAAAAGGAAGTTGCTCTGCTTATTTCCAGGCCGATCCAGTGTGAGCCATGGGGAACTTCCTTATCACTAATGTTGTTTGCATGGCTGTGGGTGGTGGACCAGGAGGAGGAGCAAAGTTGACAGCCAACAGGGATATATATATACTCCATCAAAACTCTGTATATATCCAAGGAGGCAAGCAAGCACATAGAGATGCAGCCTCTCCATCATTTTGCATGAGGCAGACGCCCTATTTCTCCCCCGGTAACAAACTTTCAGAGTTATAATTCCATGTTTCTCTCTTTCTTTCTTTCTTTCTTTCTTTCTTTCTTTCCCTCCCTCCGTCCCTCCCTCCCTCCCTCCCTCCCTCCCTCCCTCCCTCCCTTCTTTTAAATATAGCCTGCTGTTACATCCTCTGAAAAGCATTTGTTTTGCTAAGTGCTGCTGTCTATTGGGATGGTGCGTGCAACGTTCCCAGGGAAATGGCTCGGGCAGATAGTTGTCACTGTGCTTGTTCCAGAGAGCTGCCTGGCTTGTTCGTGTTAGAATGTCACGTCTCTGCAGTTTTCCAGGAGGTCAGAGTCTGACCAAGATGCTGCAGCAGGGAGAGAGAGTCTTTTGCCTGAAGCAAAGGATGCTCACTGTTAACTCTTCAAATATCACGTCCAGCCTAGACTGCGAGGTGTGCTTATACCTGTGTGTGATCCAGCCATTTTCCCTCCCTCCCTCCTACTCCTTTGCTGTGAAGCCTTTGGCTCGCTTAACCTTGTAATCCTCATCCTTAACTCTTTTACTAGTTAGATTTCATGCCATTATACCCATAAACCCCATATTTCCCCCATCCCTCGGTTATCAACCCTTTGTTGTCTATGTCCTCTTCCCCCACCCCCATATAGGTACGTTGGTGAAATCCATTGGGGGGGGTGGAGTTTGATGGGTTTTCCTAGGCTCGCCCCCCCCCAGATTTTGTTTCGGTTCCCACTGTGGCACATGACTCGATCTGCAGTGAGCTGGGCCAGTTTGCAGATTTTCTGGGAATTTTCACATGTTTCTGGAATTTGTGCAAATTTCTGAGGATTTGCGCAAATTACAACCAGGTTTACACAAATTACAACCAGGTTTACACAAATTACAACCAGGTTTACACAAATTATGGCTCAGAAATTTGCACAAACTGTAGAAGCCCCCCCTCCTCTGCAAATTTGCAAAAACGTTCCTGGAGTTCAGGAAACAGCCCACGGTTTGGCTTGCAGATGCAAAGTGAGTCACTGTGGAACTATGTCAAGCCAAAAAAGATTAGGCTTTCCCAGCAACAGGCTTCCCTACTCTCATAGGGATGTATGAGAAATTTCAGTTAATTTTTGCTTAGGATTTACCCAGTTCGCACTTTTCAGACCAGACCAAATGTGGACTCAGACGCAATCTGTGGTCGAAGTCCATACATTTCTGAGCTTGCAATGTGATTCACAGACCAAAAAAGGAAAAGAAAAAAAAGTGTTTGCCAGTATGTGTACATTTTTAAAAAGTGCATGAAAAAGTGTGCTTTGAAAAACGTGCACAATTATGCTGTGATCAATGAGAGAACAATGCATACATTTCAGGGATGCACACAATTGATGCATACATTTGGGAAAAAATATGCATAGAAATATGCATGGATTTTCATGCAGAAGAAGGAGGAGGAGGAGGGGAGGGGAGGGGGAGAATTTTGGAGGATTTTCTCTTTGGGGAAGGGGGACAGGGTTTCCACATACCTTTTTTTAAGTTTGGAAGGTGGCTGAAGGATGTCTGTGTGTATGTATGCATTTGAAAAACTGGAGGCTTCTCCAGTTCAGCAGCACTTCTTGAACTCCCATGAGACCACATGACTTCTCCCTCCCCAATAGGCATTCAGGAAGAACTCCCGTGTTGCAGAAGCTTCTTTGCAAAAAGCCTCTTTACAAAGAACAAATGGGACTTTTGGAGCTTTAGAAAAATACTTACGTTGCTTGCTCTGTATTGCTGCAAGAAAGAACAGAGTTCTTCTAAAGCTCTAACATCCCTGATTGTCTGTGCTTTGCAAATAAGCTGCAGCCCCAAAGCCTTTCCTGAATGCCTATTGGAGAAGGAGAGGTAATTTGGTTTCTTGGGAGTTCAGAAACAGCTGCTGGGCTGGAGAAAGGTTCTGGGCTCCTGCAAGAGCAGGGGGTGTTTGTTTGGTGTATATATATATGTGTGTGTTTGTGTGCGCGCGCGTGCACATGCACACAGATGTGTGTATTTGTATGTGTGTGTGTATCTATCTATCTATCTATCTATCTATCTATCTATCAGTCATCACCCCTCAGCCACCACCTACACTTAAACAAGTAAGCTGAAATCCTGTCCTCCTCCCCAAGGAGAAAGTCATCTGAAATTCTCACCTCTCCCAGTTTCTTTCAGAAGAGACTCTCCCAGCCACTTCTGCCCCCCATCCCCCAATGCTGAAAATGGAGGAATCACCATTTTCAGCTCAGCACTATTTGATACAGATTTGGGTCAGAATGGGCCTTGAGATGAATTCGGAGAACATCGGAGAACTCAAGTTTTGCTGCTTTGAACATTCCTAGTCTCCACTTCAATGTCAAATTCTGTGGTTTCATGTGTGCATTGATGGCATCATCATCACCGCCACCAGCACCACCACCACAATGATGACAAAAATAGTAACAGTAATGATTACCAGCACCACACTCTTGGCCTGGATATTGTTTGTGCATTTGAGAACCTCTGTCAGCATGTGTAAGTATGATTTAAACCTTATCTCCCCCCGCTACACACACACACACACACACACACACACACACACATTTGCACTTCTGTCACATCACTGACTGCTCCTGGCAGGGAGTCAGAAGCACAGTTCATTCAGAGCAGCTGCCCTCCAGGCATGTTGAACTTAGGGATGCAGGAGAAATCCGTTGCAGACTCAAATGAGGGTGAATTCCAAAGAATCCAATCTCTGGGGTCCATAGTGGACCGGCTGCACTCACCTCCACATCTGGAAAAGTTCCTGCGGGGTGGCTCTCCAGCTTTCTAAAAAACGCGATACGCGAATGCCGGCTGCCATTATCTTATCGCAAGAAAATTACAGTTGTCAATGGTATATTGTACGACATTTGCGGCCATAAAGCCCTTACTTTTACTTAAATGCAGCCATAAACAGTGGCAATTTAGGTAACAGTAAGTGCTTTACAGCCACAAATGGCGTAAAATACGCCTTTTACAGCTGTAATTTTCCCACAATAGGCTAATGGCAGCCACCATTAGTATATCACATTTTTCAGAAAGCTGGAGAGCCTCTCAGCCAACTCCAGCAGATATGGCAGGGTTCTGGAGGAATCCGCCGGGCCCCAGGTAGCCTGAATTGCCCCACATTGCCCCCCCCCCAGACCGGACATTGGGAGGTTCATACATCCCTCATTGAACTACAACCCCTCACTTGTTCCAAGCCAGCATGGTACATTTCATGTGGTTCAAATCATGAGCATGTGCAAACAGGACCAGCAATGCCCCTTTATTTCTGTCAAATGTGAATTCTGGGAGCAATTCCAGCTTATGGGTCCCACTCCAGAGTCTTGGTATTGCAGAATGAATCCATTCAAGGGATGTATGAATCAGAAAAACGTGCGCTCACCGAAATTCTCTGAATTCCAACTCGAAGCTTGTTCTGACTCAGATTGCAAGCTTTTTTCCCCTGCATAAAAATCTGAACATATTTTCATGCATATTTTTCGAAATGTTGTATCAGTTGTGCACATTTTTGGCATAGGGACGTCGGAGAATTCCACCACGGATCTCGGGGAAGCCAAATGCCAGTGCATTCGGCCCCCTGAAATCGGTGGCGGAATGGTCCGCCAACCCCCTGCCACCCCTGGGACAAGACTTACCTGGGGTGGATCTTCCTGGCGGCGGCGGCTCTGGTGGCGGCTCTGGCGGTGATGCGGCAGTGGCAGCTGTGGCAGCCGGTCATCCGACCGGCTGCCACCGCCACCATTTCCAGTTAAAAAAAAACAAAAAAAAGTGATAGGCTACGTAAAGATTTAGGTAGCCTGTCATGGCTAAGTTTAAAAAAAAAACCCGTGATAGGCTACATAATTGTTTACATAGCCTATCACGGATGACTTAAAAAAAAATGCTTGTATGCAAATGGCGGCGGCCACGGCCGCCGCCATTTGCGTTCCTTATTTTGGCACATCTTAGTCTACATAAACATTTACATAGACTAAGACGGTGAAAATAAGGGGAACGCAAATAGTGTAGCGCCTACGCTATTTGCGTTCCCCTTATTTTCGCCATCTTAGTCTACGTAAATGTTTACGTAGACTAAGACGTGCCAAAATAAGGAATGCAAATGGCGGTGGCCGTGGCCGCCGCCATTTGCGTACGTGCATTTTTGTTTTTGTTTTTTTAAGTCAGCCGTGATAGGCTATGTAAACATTTACGTAGCCTATCACGGCTGTCTGCAGGGATGCAAACGGTGGCAGCTACGGCTGGCCAGAATCGCTGCGGAGCACAGCCGGCTGGCCAGGATTCCGGGGGGGGGGGGGGAGGAACGAAGCGCCTCCCCCTCCAGCAAGGATTCTGGGGGGAAGGACGGAACACCTCCCCCCCAACCATAAACATAATTTGCGAAAGGTAAGTACCTTTCATACATCCCTACATGAATGATATTGCAAGCTTAGAAGTGTATACACTTCGACCGCAGATTGTTTCAAAGTCCATGTTTGTTCTGGAAGGTGCAAACTGGGTAAATCCACATCAAAAATGAACTGAAACAAATTTCTCACACATCCCTAATCCATTTTACCCTCTGCCAAAACTTGACAAAAGTCACTATTCTAAATGTGAGCACACCATGGATTCTCACTATTTTTTAGTTTAGATTGAGAACGCCAGAATATATAGTTGTGTCTTTGCTCCAAGTGCAACATTCTCCATTGTTTTGCAGTAGAGGGACAGTCTGGGAATTACACTTGCTTTTCAACTCTAGGACCTGGTATCCCCATGGTGACTTTCCACCACCTGGGCACATTGTTTAGCACAATATATCACCTTAAGTCCCAGCCATTATGTTTTAAATTTTCCTGCCCCACTGCAAATTACAATTGATTGGGATTATGGGCAGAGAAACGTACCATATGACAGTGGGCTAATTCATATGGCAAGATGAAGCAAGAGAGTGGTCATCAACGTGAAAGCATGGCCAATTACCAGGGACAATTGCTTGTGTGTGTGTGTGTATGTATGTATGTATGTATTAGGGATGTAAGAGAAATCTGCCATGGATTCAAATGAGGCTGGATTCTTTGGAATCTGGCCTCCGGAATCCATGGTGGATCAGCCCCACTTACCTCCGCTCCATGAGGATTCCGCGCAGGACAGCACTCGGCTGCTTGCTCAGCCGGAGCCATTCTCCTCTATGCCAATTGCCATTAAAAAAAAAAAAAAGTGATCGGAGGATGTGCCTTATATGCGAAATAGAGCCCTGAATTTTGTGTATAAGCCTATGGACACCTAGACTTATATGCATGTTTCACAGCTCTATTTGCATATAAGTCTATGGGCACATCCTGCCGATCGCCATTTTTTTTAAATGGCGATTGGCGCAGAGGAGAATGGCTCTGGCTGCCCGGGTAAGCGGCCCTCAAGCCAGGCTGCTCCGCAGAATCCTCGTGGAGCAGATCTGCTCCAGAGGATTCTGGGGGGGGGGCAACAGATCACCTTCCCTCCCCGGGCAGATTCCCCACCAGAATGGATGGTGGGGAATCCATACATTCCTAGTATGTATGTATTTACAATGTTTGAATAGCACTCCATATCCAAAAAAGGTTTCAGAGCAGTGAAAAAATAAAACAGTAAAAGATTAAAAAGATTAAAACACCACCATTAAAATCATGCTTAAAAACAAACAAACAAACAAACCGAATGCCAATAGAAACAATGACTCGTCCCTTAAGGAATGCCTCCTGGAACAGTCCTGTTTTCAGGAGGTGTCAAAAATAGCACAGTGTTGGTGCCTGCCTGACCTCCAGGAGCAGGGAATTCCAAAGAAAGGGGGCCACCACACTGAAGGCTCTTCTCCTGGTGGACTCCAATCAGGCCATAGGTCCATGTGGAACCACAGGGGCATGCTTTCTGATGTCCTCAGTGACCGGGCAGGTTTCTAAGGGAGAAGGTGCTCTCTCAGGTATCCTGGTCCCAGGTTGTTTAGGGCTTTGTACACTAGTACTAAAACCTTAAACCTGACCTGGTAGTGGATATGCAGCCAGTGCAATTCCTCAGCAATGGAATTGGAAGCTGCAAAGGTGCAGCTCCTGATAACAGCTGAGGTGCTACATTCTGCACTAGCTCCAGCTTCTGCAGCAGCCTTAAAGGCAGCCTCACATAGAGTGCATTGCAGTAGTCCAGCCTTGAGGTTACTAGCACCTTTACCACTGTGGCCAAGCTATCCCTGCTCAGGGGAGGCTGTAGTTGGCGAACCAGCCAAAGCTGGTAAAAGGCACTGCAAGACACCATGGCCACTTGGGCCTCCAGCAACAATGAGAGTTGTAGTCCAACAACTTATGGAGGGCCGTAGGTTCTCTGCCCCTGGTCTATTATGACTGGTGTTGGAGTGGCTTGCCAGGATCTCAGGCAGAGGTCTCCCCCATCCTTGTTACCAGGGATCCTTCTAACTAGTGACCTTGAACCTAGGACCTTCTGCCTCCCAAGCATGTCTTCTACCTCTAATGGTGGAGCCATGTTGTGTGTTTAGTCTAGTCCTCCTCCCAGCCTGTCAGCCAGTGCTCCGATAGAATGCCTACAACATTTCTGCATTCATTTTACTCCGTGAGTGAACGATCCTCCTTTGATGATTATGCAACACTGTCATTAAAAAAGAAACAAATAATTGATACATCTAACTGACCACAGCGGGGGAGAAAGAAGTGGGTGGTCTCATTAAGATCTCTTGTTCAGTAGGAAGGGTATTACTCATTGTCTTGAGTCAATGATACAAATGACCTATGCCACAAAGATGATGAATGCCTAACTCATTTTCATCATATATTTTAATGTCCCGCTGGCAGCAATCTTTGTCATCCAAACAAAAGAAAACAACTAACATAAACAAGGAATCTGTTATTAAATGCAATGTGATCCTTGCTCTTTTCTGGAATGGGAACACAAAATGCTTGGGGCTCACTTCCTGTAATCATACCAAAAGCTTATTTTTGATTCAGTACAAGATAGTTTTTAAAATAATGATATTTTTAAATTAAAACAAATGTTTTTTAAAAATAAGTCGGATGGTATTTTTGTTTTGTTTTTGCTTTAATCCGTATATGGGGAGAGCAATCCTATGGCTGCTAGACAGTGTCTAGACAGCCATAGGAATTTTCAGTTTCTGGGAACCAAGGTTGGAGTCAAGGCTCTGAGCTCTGTTCCCAGAAACCGTGCTCCCCTCCTTTCTCCTGCCACCTCGTAGGCGGCATGGTTCTTCTCTGTCTCTGTGCTCATGACCGCAGTGTGGAGTGGGCAAAAAGTAGGGATGTCGGTAGGGATGTACGAAAGTGACTTACCTTTCCGTGGATTATGTTGATGGTGGGGGGAGGCGTTCCGTCCCTCCCCCAGAATCCTGGCTGGGGAGGAGGTGCTCTGTTCCTCCCCCCCCCCCCAGAATCCTGGCCAGCCGGCTGTGCTCCACAGCGATTCTGCAGACCCGCCGGCCGGCTCCACCAGCAGCCAGACATCTGGCCGCTGGCTAGCAGGGATGCAAATGGCGGCGACTGTAGCCGCTGCCATTTCCATCCCTGCAGTCAGCCGTGATAGGCTACGTAAATGTTTATATAGCCTATCACGGCTGATTAAAACAACAACAACAACAACGCACGTACACAAATGGCGGCGGCCATGGCCGCCGCCATTTGCGTTCTTTATTTTGGCACGTCTTAGTCTATGTAAACATTTACATAGACTAAGACGGCAAAAATAAGGGGAACGCAAATAGCATAGTGTCTACGCTATTTGAGTTCCCCTTATTTTCGCCATCTTAGTCTATGTAAATATTTACGTAGACTAAGACGTGTCAAAATAAGGAACGCAAATGGCGGCGGCCATGGCCGCCACCATTTGCGTACGCACGTTTTTGTTTTTGTTTTTTTAAGTCAGCCGTGATAGGCTATGTAAACATTTACATAGCCTATCACGGTGTTTTTTTTAAATCTAGCCGTGATAGGCTATGTAAATCTTTACGTAGCCTATCACATTTTTTTTTTAACTGGAAATGGCGGCAGCGGCAGCCGGTCGGAAGACCAGCCGACAGAGCTGCCGCTGCTGCCGCTGCCAGGAAGATCCGCCCAAGGTAAGTCCCATCCTGGGGGGGGGCGGGGGGGGCAGGCCGTTCCACCACCGATTTCGGGGGGCCGAATGCACTGGCATTCGGCCCCCCTGAGATCCGTGGCGGAACTTTCGTACATCCCTAGATGTCGGAGAATTCTGCCACAGACTCCAGTGAGGCCGGATTCTAAACCCCCAGAGTCTGTGGCAGAATGGCCTCCCCCCCGCCACCCCGCGGAATCTGCCTGGGATGGACCTACCTGGTGGTGGCGGCAGCTCCGGCGGTGGCTGTTGAAGCGGCGGCAGCGGTGGCTCCGGCCACTGCCAGGCTGCTGCAGCCACAAATGGTGGCCGTTGTAGCAGCCGCCATTTGCATCCCTACGCTTGCCCGTGATAGGCTATGTAAAAATTTATGTAGCCTATCACGGGCTAGTGTAGGGATGCAAATGGCATCCCCTACGCAGGACACCATTTCCATCCGCAGCAGCCTGGCAGCATGTGGAAGCCCTGCTGTGGATCGGCCTGGCTGGCTGGCAGCTCCGAGAACAGGCCATGGAGCAGATCCAACCAGGCAGGATTCCGAGGGGAGGAACAGATTGCCTCCCCCACCTGCGGGCCCCAGCGGAGCCAGGTAACTGGGGTTTCATACACCCCTAGCAAAAAGGGTCGTTCCTGGACATGGGGAGGAGACCACAGAAGTGTTGTTCAGTCTCCCTCTCTTCCACTCCAACATCCCCAGATAGAAAGCCAAAATCAGCTGTCTAGCCACAGTTGCAGGGCTAGAGCACAGAGGAGAGGATTCTCTCTGTGCTCCACCTGCCCCTCCATTGGATAGTCAGCTGCTGCCCAGTTTGGAGGCAGCCAACTATCCCAATAGTATTGTGCATTAAATGTCCCTTTAAAAATATTTTAGTGTACAGTGAAATCCTAACCGTATTTACTCAAATCTAAGTCCCATTGAGCTCAATGGGGCTTTCTCCCTAGTAATTGTGCTCAGCATTGCATTGTCCTTAAGATTACTAAATGCATTCCAAACTATAAGAAATTCATTTCAGTTTGTTTCTTGACAGAAATTACCCAGTTTGCACCTTCATGGGCCCGAATGCTGTCTGCAGTCAAAGTTCATACACTTCTGAGCTTGCACTGTGATTTGTGGGTGGGTGGAGGAGTGTTAAACAATGTGTAGAATGCACAATGGGGGAAAACTGTGTTCATCTTAAAATGTGCACGTCGAAGCATACGTTTGGAAAATTGCACTAAAATTAGGGATGTCAGAGAATTCTGCCATTCTTTAGAATCCGGTCCCCCAGAATCCATGGCGGAACGGCCTCCCCCCCCCCCCCCGCCATCCTGCGGAATCCCCCTAGGACGGAGCTCACCTGGCAGGGGATGCGGCTCTGGCAGCAGCAGTGGCGGATGCAGCGGCAGCAGCTCCGGCTGGTCTCCCGGCTGCTGCAGCCTCAAATGGCATCCGTCATAGCGGAAGCCATTTGCATGGCTGCCTTTTGCAGTCATAGGCTACATAAATAATTACGTAGCCTATTACGGCAAAGAGCAGCCACGCAAATGGCATAGCGGCCGCCATTTGCGTGGCTGCCTTTTGTCATGATAGGCTACATAAATACTTACGTAGCCTATCACGGCTTGTCAGCCATTCACGTGGCGGCTGGTACAGCGGCTGCCATTTGTGGCTGCAGCAGCCTGGCAGTGGCTGGAATTCCAGCCCCGGCCGGCCCAGGCTTGCGGCTCCGTGGAGTCGCTGTGGAACGGAGCCAGCCAGGGAGGATTGTGGGGGGAGGAACGGAGCACCTCCCCTCCACCGCCGATGCCCCAGAATGGACGGGTGAGTGGGATTCGTAAATCCCTAACTAAAATCCACCAATTTTCATGCGAAAAGTAATGGGTGAAAAAAAAAAAAGGAAAAAAGGAAAACGCTCATGATCTTATACAGACATGAGTTGGAATGAGCTTTGAGATGGAATTTGGAACCTCAATGAGCTCAGTTTTTTTTTTCTGATTTGCAGATTCCTAATCAAACTAGGGCTGTATGAGAAATTCATTTTGATATGTTTTTGATCAGGATTTTACTCAGTTTGCACCTCCTGGAGTCCAGGAGGTGCAAACTGAGTAAAATCCTGATCAAAAACATATCGAAATGAATTTCTCATGCAGCCCTAGACCTGGACCTAGACCTAGATCTACACAAGTGCTTTTTATTGGTATTGAAGTGCCCTGATAAATGTTGGGGCACATTAGGCATTCCGTATGCTGCTGTTCTAGTGTTATTTCCTGCTTTTTATTCCATGTTATCCAAACAGATGTCCCTTTGTGCACTATGAAGTATAAATGTGCAAGAGGGATGTAGAGTCACTATGATGGGATAGTATCAGTATGAC
This sequence comes from Heloderma suspectum, assembly GCF_057233095.1. Lineage (NCBI taxonomy): Eukaryota > Metazoa > Chordata > Lepidosauria > Squamata > Helodermatidae > Heloderma > Heloderma suspectum. The sequence goes on along the minus strand of NC_139459.1, from coordinate 9,737,196 downwards.
AGAAGTTGTAGATGATCTGATCTCAGATGCAATCTACGTCTGAAGTCCATACATTCCCAAGCTTGCAATGTGATTTGTGGACAAACAAATGTGTCAGACAGCATGCGTACATTTCAAAAATGCCTACATTTCAAAATGAGTACATTTCAAAAATGTGTACTTTCAAAAATGTACACAATTGATGCATTCATTTGGATAAATGAGAGCTTCAGCTATTGGGCGGTATAGAAATGAAATACATATATGCATACATACATAGGAAAATATGCACAGATGTTCACGCAAAAAGTAGATGAAGAAAAAACAGCTCACAATCTGATATGGACTGAAGTCAGAATGAGCTTCAAGATGGAATTCAGAGAACTTTGGTGAGCTCGAGCTTTACTAATTCACAAATCCCTAATCCAAACAGCACTATTAAAATCTGCACTCGTATTCATTTAACAGTTTATTCATGACCCTATATCAAATACATTAAGGTAAGACCTACTTTTTTGTGTACAAGAACACACCAAGGATACAAATATGTAATTTCTGAGGTCAAGCATTATTAGTATGACATTGTAGGAATTTTATGCACACTATTTATTACTTGATAAATGATCAAAGTTTAGGCTCTATAAGTCAAACTGCATGGAAATTTATTTCCTACATCATGGACAAACACTGCTCAGTTCAGTAATTACCAGCCTTTGTTTCTGAAAAGTCCTGGCCACTTCAATTTTCAAGTAAGGAACCTTGTTTACTCCATACATGGCCTTTGATAACCTGGACAAGTGAATTCTTCTGGGTTGTCCAGGTGAGGTGGGGCTTGGAGGCATAGTATTGAAGTTGTTCCTAGAAGGATAGACCCAGAAGGTGGTGCAAGGGATTTCAGCTCTGTCCCATGGGCAGAGGGTTCCATCTTGTCCCAGAGAGAGACCCCTAATTGCACAGCTGTTACCTTGAGCAAATATTAATATTGCACTAGAAAAATAATGTAGGAAACATGATGTTTTGGACTAGGCTCTTAAATTGTATAAATACTATATTACTTGCAAACCAATGTACATTAACGCATATAGGAGCTGGTTAGTATATATACATATTCAATACACATATGAACTAGGATCACATATTGATGATCATTGCCTTAAACCAGACATTTTACCTGGTGATCCAATACTTAAATTACCTTGATATATAGACATGCATCTGATTCCCTCTCTCTCACTCACTCTCTCTCTCTCTCTCTCTCTCTCTCACACACACACACACACACACACATACACACTTGCATATATGAGTTCTGGCCTTGATTTGGGGTAGGGATAAACAGGGACAGCCATTCTAGGGAGATACAGGCCAAACCAGTTTGTCCAGTTTGGGGGTATAATTGTGTCTTCTTTCCCCCCCTTTTAAACACATCTTAAGCCGCTGCCTGTGAAGACAGGCAGGCATTGGTACGCTTCCTCTATTATGCTGTACTCCTACCCTTCCCTCATTTGAAATTAAAGTCATAGTGATCAGAGCAAGAATCCGAATCATTTCCATATTTCTCCACTCCCAGCATGCCTCTGGAATTATTCTGCTTTAAGCCAGAAAGTAGGATTGTATACACAGTTCTCAGTCCAGATGGCACTGGGATATGGTAAGCAGATACATTTTCATAAATCTCCCCAATGGATCATAGAATCATAGAATAGTAGGGTTGGAAGGGGCCTACAAGGCCATTGAGTCCAACCCCCTGCTCAATGCAGGAATCCAAGTCAGAGCATCCGTGACAGATGGCTGTCCAGCCTCGTCTTGAACACCTCCAGTGTGGGAGAACCCACCACCTCCCCAGGTCATTGGTTCCATCGTCGTATTGCTCTAACAGTCAGGAAGTTTTTCCTGATGTTCAGCTGGAATCTGGCTTCCTGTAACTTGAGCCCATTACTCCATGTCCTGCACTCTGGGATGATCAAGAAGAGATCCTAGCCTTCCTCTCTGGGACAACCTTTCAAGTACTTGAAGAGTGCTATCATATCTCTCCCCTCAGTCTTCTCTTCTCAAGGCTAAACATGCCCAGTTCTTTCAGTCTCTCTTCATAGGGCTTTGTTTCCAGTTCCCTGATCATCTTTGTTGCCCTCCTCTGAACCCTCTCCAGTTTGTCTGCATCCTTCTTAAAGTGAGATGCCCAGAACTGGACACAGTACTCCAGATGAGGCCTAACCAGTGCTGAGTAGGGGGGAACTTCCCGGGATTTGGAAGCTATGCTCCTATTAATGCAGCCCAAAATAGCATTTGCCTTTTTTGCAGCTACATCACATTGTTGCTCATATTCAGCTTGTGATCGACAACAATTCCAAGATCCTTCTCGCTTGTCGTGTTGTTGAGCCATGTATTCCCCATCTTGTAACTGTGCATTTGGTTTCTTTTTCCTAGGTGCAGAACTTGGCATGTATCCCTATTCAATGTCATTCTGTTGTTTTCTGCCCAGCGCTCCAGTCTATCAAGATCACTTTGTATTTTGTTTCTGTCTTCTGAAGTATTAGTTATCCCACCCAATTTTGTGTCATCTGCAAATTTGATCAGCATTCCCTTCACCTTCTCCTCCAAGTCATTAATAAAAATGTTGAAGGGCACTGGGCCCACTCGTTACCTCTCCCCAGTTTGAGAAGGTCCCACTGAGAAGCACTCTTTGAGTCCGATTCTGTAGCCAACTGTGGATCCACCGGATCGTTGTTTCATCTAGCCCACTTTGAGCTAATTTGCTCATCAGGATATCATGGGGCACTTTATTGAAATGAAAGCTTTGCTGAAGTCGAGATACATTATGTCTACAGCATTCCCATGGTCCACAAGGGAGGTGACTTGATCAAAAAATGAGATCAGATTCGTCTGGCAGGACTTGTTCTTGACAAATCCATGTTGGCTTCGAGTCATCACTACATTGTTTTCAAGGTGCTTCCAGATGGAGTGCTTTATCATCTGCTCCAGAATTTTCCCAGGGATTGATGTCAGACTGACTGGTCTGTAGTTCCCAGGTTCCTCCTTTTTGCCCTTTTTGAAGATAGGGACAACATTAGCCCTCCTCCAGTCATCTGGCACTTCACCCGTCCTCCATGATTTCTCCAAGAGAATAGACAGTGGTTCTGAGAGTTCTTCTGCCAGTTCCTTTATTACTCTAGGATGCAGTTCATCTGGCCCTGGAGATTTGAACTCATTCAAAGGAATTAGGTGTTCCTTGACCATATGCCTATTGATCTCAAGCTGCCATCCTGCCCCTTCAGCCTGCACTTCGCCTTTGCCAGGGGGGTCATAGACCCTCTTTTGGGAGAAGACTGAGCTAAAGTAGGAATTGAGCACCTCTGCCTTTTCTTTGTCATCTGTTATCACCAACATTCATGTGTCTGCTCTGTAACACGCAATATCAACACTAATGTGGCAATAGACAGGGGTGGGGAATGTGTGGCCCTCTGAATCTTGCTGGACTACAACTCCCATCAGTCTTAGCCCACAGAGCTAATGGTGATGGATGGTGGGAGCTACAGTCGAACTACATCTGGAGGCCCACACATTCCCCATGTCTCCCTTAAGAGATTGTTCCATCAGCTATGGTAGGAATCCTCAACAACATGCATGCATATGAGGTTGTCATAACGATGAGGATCAGAAACATGGCCTCCTTTCCTTTTCTTTTTTAAAAGAGAACTCCTCTTCGAAGGCACCAGGTGAACTCTTTGCTGGGAAGACTTACTTGTTGTCCATGCAGATTCTAAACCACCGATCACATTTATAGCCTACAATCCTTTTACTTTTCTTGTGTTGGCATGCTGCACATGTTGATGTTGACCTCACAATCTGGGACCCTAGCCATTTTATGCAATTCTCTTGTCCCCAAGGAGCCAAAATGACTGTGGTTGTATCCTCAGTTGTACACTATATCTACGGTATTGTTTTACAACCAACAACCATGTTAATAATAGTTTTGCAAAGGCTATCATTACCAAGTGATGTTGCGAGTCACAGATGGTTATAAACAACACCTGACATGACTCAGCACTGAGCCGCATGCTGTTGGAAGAGACAACACTAGGATTAAGGATTTAAGGGAGAGACATGGGAGATGAAATTGCCCTACACATACATTTCATTGGTCAGGAGGTCTGAAGTTCAGATGCTGTCTGTTGCTGCAGTACAGTTCTGCTCTGTAACAAGAAAGTCTGAATCCTCAACCCATCTCTTCAATTCTGTCATGGAATGGAGCACTGCTCAACGGACCTGGACCGGCCACCACCAGGTAGGGATGTACAAAAGTTACTTACCGTTTCGCGGATCTGCTTCGTGGTGGGGGGGGAGGTGCTCCATCCCTCCCCCCGGAATCCTCGATGGGGGGGAGGCACTCCGTCCCTCCCCCTGGAGTCCTGCCCGGCCGGCTCCGCTCCGCAGGGATTCCGTGGAGCCGCCGGCCGGCTCCGCCCACAGCCGGACATCTGGCCGCTGAGCAGCAGGGACGCAAATGGCGGTGGCCGTAGCCGCTGCCGTTTGCGTCCCTATATTTAACCATGTTAGGCTACGTAAATATTTACGTAGCCTATCATGGCAAAGTAAAAAAAAAAAATGGGTACACAAATGGCGGTGGCTACAGCGGCCGCCATTTGCGTTCCTTATTTTTCACCGTTTCAGTCTATGTAAATATCTACATAGACTATTATGGTGAAAAAAAAGGGGAACGCAAATAGCGTAGTGGGCGCTATTTGCATTCCTTTTTTATTCGCTGTTTTAGCCTACATAAGTATTTACATAGACTAAAACGGCAAAAAATAAGGAACACAAATGGCGGCCGCCGTAGCCGCCACCATTTGAGTACGCTGTTGCTGTTGTTGTTTTTACCCAGACGTGATAGGCTACATAAGTCTTTACGTAGCCTAACACGTCTGGGTAAAAAAAAAAAAAAAGACCAGACTGCAAATGGTGGCCGCGGCAGCTGGTTGAAAGACCAGCCGCCACCGCCGAAGCTACCGCTGGAGCCGCTGCCATCTGGAACATCCGCCCCTGGTAAGTCTCATCCCAGGGGGGATCCACGGGGGTGGCGGGGGGTGGCAGGCTGTTCTGCCACGGATTTCGGGGGGCGGAATGCCAGTGCATCCGGCCTCACTGAACTCCGTGGCGGAATTCTCTGCCATCCCTACTCAGAAATCTTGCACATACCTGGAGCAGAGGAGCTGAGCAAACTGCATTTACAGAGGAATTCAACATGGGTGGGGGAGGGAGAATCCTAGGGATGGGGGAGAATTTCTCCTCAAAACTTCGGGGGGCCGAGTGCCAACATATTTGGCCCCCCGAAGTAGTTTCGGGGAGAAATTCTCCGCCCCCCCGCCTCCCCGGGATGGGACTTACCTTGCCCGAATGTCGCTTCCAGTGGCGGGTCGCAGCGGCGGTTCGGCAGGGCTTCGACAGGGGCAGGGGTGGCAGCCGGTCTTTCGACCGGCTGCCGCTGCCACCATTCAAAGAAAAGTAAAAAAAAAACAACGCCCCCACGATAGGCTATGTGACGATTAACGTAGCCTATCACGGCTAGATTTGCAAAGTCAGCCATGATAGGCTACGTAAATCATCACGTAGCCTATCACGGATGACTTAAAAAAAAAAAAGCGCGTACGGATAATGGCGGCCCCCATAGTGAGCCACCATTCACGTTCCTTATTTGGTCTCTGTAGTCTACGTAAAGATTACATAGACTACGGTGAAAATAAGGGCAACGCTATTTGCATTGCCCTTATTTTCGCCGTAGTCTACGTAAAGATTTACGTAGACTACAGCGACCAAATAAGAAACGCGAATGGCGGCTCCCTATGGGGGCCGCCATTATCCGTACACGCTTTTTTTTTTTTAAGTCACCCGTGATAGGCTACGTGACGATTTACATAGCCTATCATGGCTGAGTTTGCAGATCTAGCCATGATAGGCTACGTAAATCGTCTCGTAGCCTATCACAGGGGCGTTTTTTTAAAAACTTTTTATTTTGCGGCCGGGCAAGGCAAGGAGCCTCCCCCCGGCCTGAATTTCGGCCGGGCGAGGAGGGAAACCTCCCCCCCGGCCTGAACTTCGGGGGGAGCAGCGAAGCGCCTCCCCCCCACCGCGAAGCAAGCTGCGAGACCAGGTAAGTGACTTTCGTGCACCCCTAGAGAATCCACAGTGGATAAACTGACAATTCCAGAGTCTTGCCAGATTCATACTGGCAGCGTGGAGGGGGGTGGGGTGGGGTGGGGAATGTATTACAGTTTATTTAGGGCCCAATGCGATTTAGACAGCTGCCTCTGAACTCGGAGGCGACCACCTATCCAATGCAGGGCAGGAGAAACACAGAGGGGATCATTCCCTCTGCTCTTCTCCTGCCCTGCATTTTTGGCTAGACAGCTGATTGTGGCTGTCTAGCCACGGGAGGGCTGAGTGTGGGAGGAGGCTGCTTTATGACACATTGGATGCCGTACAGACATTTCTTCCGTCCCCACCCCAGAACACCCCCTGGAATGCGCCTTTTCGGCCACTCCGCACTCCTCTTGTGAGGGCAGAGCATGGGGCTGTTCTGCATTGCCTCAGGGGCAGCGCAGAAGTCAGGGGGCTCGGTTCTCCGGGAACTGACCTCAGAGCATGGGCTCCAAGGTCAGTTCCCGGAAAACCAGATATCCTATGGCCATCTAGCTGTGGTCTAGCGGCCATAGGATTGCTCCCTCCAAGTCTCCATTATTCCAGCAGGCCTCCCCTTTTTAGAACTCTTGTTCATTTGCTGACTTTTGTATACTATTTTTAAGCTGTGTTGTTTTATTGTTGGATTTTTTTAAAAAAAATTTATTTCCAAGTTCTTTTTAGTTATATGTTGTTTGGATATACTGTCTGTATGCTTTTATGTAAATCATTTTAAAACTTTGTATATCGTATTTTAATGTTATAACTTTTGTAAACCAACCAGAGAGCTTTGACTATAGGGCAGTATAGAAATGTAATAAATCATAATCATACCATTTTATTTATTTATTTGCTGGACAGTTGTTTTGTTGTTCTGTTCTCTTCAGATTTTCTGTCCCATTGCTCCAAAAGGGAGGTATGAATGGCTGCATTTGTTAATTTTGCTTTCAACTACATTTGATTGATTTTGAGTATCTCAAGTTCTTTCTCTCCTGAATATGAACTTCATGATTTGTTCTAAATTCTTATCAATAGCACATTGAATGAAATTCCCACCCATCTGCACCAACCAGATTCAGTACTACAGCTATTCCCAGCATAGAGAGGGCCTTGATGTTCCTGCATTCCAAAGATGAGGTACCTGTCAGGGGGAAAATAAAGAAGTGTCAAACCTAATTCAGCACTATCGTGGTTGAATATATAGAGAAGGGAGTTCCAGAGCCTTGGGGCAGCCACTGAGAAGGCCCTCCCCCATGTTCCCATGGGAAATAGACGCATTCATTAGAGCAACACTACACAGAAGCTCCGCCCTCCTCCTGAGTAGTATCAGTCTTCCAGAATTTGGGGGGGGGATACGTTGGGGAAAATTAGGGATGAGATAACCAGGGATATTTGAGTATGCCAAAATTCTCCAAACTTGCAACATGCTTTGTTTTATTTAGTTATTACACTTATATCCCACCTTTCTTCCACTGGGGAACTCAAGATGGCTACATGCGGTTCCCAGGTGGTCTCCCCTCCAAGCATTGACCAGATCCAGACCTGCTTAGCTTCAGTATGGTGGCTGCCTCATGTGCCTCCAGACAACGCCCTGTTTGATTCATTCGAATGGGAAACTCATTGCAAACAGGAAAAGTGTGCTTTTCTGTGTGTATTTTTCAAGAGTGTGCGCTTTCCCACCATTGACTAAAGTGTGAAAATGCACATAAAAAAGGATCTGTATTTCAAAGTGCTGATCCCCCCGTACATATTTTTCGAACACGATCATCATTATCATCATCATTACAACGTGTTTCGAAAAAAAGGCACTCTTGTTCTCACTGGGGGATGTAAATGGAGCAAGTTTGGATGATTTTTGAACTGAAACCAAATTCTCGTACATCCCTAGGAAACCATGATGGTTGGTAGAAAAGTTGCTGAACAGTTGATGAGTTTGTTCCACAGCTCCACAAAAATATTGATGGGGTGGTGGGGAGCTTATGCCCCAATGCCGCCCCATTAAAATATGAACTGAACTCCCCCATTCCTACACCTATAGTTCTTCAAATATTTCTGAGTGAAAGGAAGAACAGCAAGAACAATAAAAGAATACTTAGCTTTTATCCACTACTTCATACTGCTCAAAGTGTTTAACATACATGTATTCTCAGTAATCATTATATCAGCTTTGCAGGGAATTAGTATTATTAATTAGTATTATGGGGGGTTGGACTCAATGGTCTTGTAGGCCCCTTCCAACCGTACTATTCTATGATTCTGTGATATTCCAGTTTCATCTGTGGGGGTGGGGGAGGTTGAGAAATAGCGAGTGGATTGCTAAGGGATGGACAGATAAAGTTATTTCCAGGCTGTGTCAGTTCTGCATGTTTTCATTCTTGAGCATTGCTAGTCTTGCTTTATTTTTTTAAATTCTTCAATTTTGTTTTTAAATGTGTTGTTATATTTTTAGATCTTTACACTGCTGCTAGGTTTTATTCTGTTGTTGTTGTTGTTGTTTTCTGTACATTGGTTTTAGGTTGTTTAAAACCTATAAAGATTTCATATTTACCATGTTGCATTTTTGGATTTTAACTTTTGTGACCTGCCCAGAGAGCTTTGCCTATTGGGTGGTGTAGAAATGTAGTCAATAAAAGAAAATAAATAAATTGCCTAGGTGACTTGGTGAGTTCACAACAGAGGTGTAACTCAAATACTCTTAGCATCTTCATTGTCTCAGCTCTCATAAAATTATGAACAAAACCAAACCTTGGGATGTGGAAATTGTGCTTTTAAAAGACATGGCATATACATAGTTCTTTGTTGTTTGCCAATTAAAAGAAACTAACAGTTCAAAAGGGGTCGATTATTATTTCTGTGGGAGAATGGTTGGATCATAAAAAGTGTTGGGAAGAAAAAGGTTAATGGAATGGTTTTGTGTACAGTGACACAATCAAGCTCATTATAAATAAAGTTGTTCTTGTAGGAGTTTGTTGGGAGCCATATTAAGGTGAATTTCAGCAAGTAGTGCATCCACTGGGATTGATGCATGTGTGTGTGTATTTTGTAATATCTGTGCTGACAACATTTTAGGGTCAAAGATGTCTGACCCAGTTATCTCCCAAGCTTACAGTTCTCTGTAGAAACCTGAGTTCTTCCTTTAACTATACTTTCCAGTATTGATCTGTAAGAAAATATATCTGGTTCTATGGGAATGTGGTATCCTCATTAACATGCCAGTCCATTAGGTTTGCTGGTGAATTGTCTATGTCTATGTCTATGTGTCAAAATCTAGAGTTCTGTACAAAATGTGGGACAATCATCCAAGAAGGCATGCACAGGATCAGGGTGTAAAATATTTTATGGCAATATGTTTTTAAGGATATGTTTTAAGTGCATAGTGCTTGACAGAATAATGGGCCCTGCCCCAGGGAGCTTACACTTGACATCATTTGTGCTTGACATTGAGTGAGACACACAGAGAGGTAAACAGGGAATTAGAGATGCAAGGATAACAAGGGATGTATGCACACCTTACACAGATAGGCTTCGCCTGAGCATTACATGGATTCTGTGTGAAGTGTGTGTGTGTGTTTTCTTTCCTGATAAGAAGAAGGGTTTGGGGTCAGAAGCTGCTTAACCCTCTGTTATCTTGTCCCTTTTCAGCTCAAAATCACCCTGCTCAAGCTACATTTTCCACCCAGGTGGTGGTGGGGATTATACACAGTCCCCATATCTTCTCAATACCTCTACATTAACCCCATCATATCAAATTAGGCAAGATTGAAGGGCAATGCTAGTAGTGTGTTTGATTTTCTGCATTTATCTTGCTGTATTTTTTTTTTTTTTTGGCAAAACAAAGTAATTTCTGGAGGGTTCAAAGATCTCCTCTTAGAAGCTATCCTGCCCAACCTCTGAGAAATGCCAATAAAAGAACAAATAATATTTGTTCATGATAATGTTCACCACAAACCATGACTGATTAGTGCTGGGTGGGACATCAACAGAGACAGTAATCAAGGTTACTTCTGCATTGATTTTTTTTCAGAGGTGAAGCCTCTTTGATGTATGACTCCATCAACACCTGCAGAGCCGAACAGTGCACACAAAATTAATCCCAATTAATTAGGCTATTCGTTGATGGCACTCGGCTCTTTTATATTGCAAAATAAATATCAATCCAGGGACACTTTTTCACCTTGTGAAGCTTACATAGTTAGAAAGCAGGGGCTTGGGGAATATCCTATTGATCAGCATGCCAGAACATACTAGAAAGTTTAGATATCTCAGAGCCAGAATGTAAGTATCTCTGCCGCCTACAGAAAAGTTAAAGGTTCAATGGCTGACAGTAGGTTGTAGGCAATAGGCGGAACCAGAACACCAAGACTACCAGCCTATAAGCCTGCACAACATCAGAAATAGTGATGTTATGCATGGATCGGAAGGGGAAAACTCTGACCACATCTTCCAGAGCAAAATAGTTTAGCCATGACGAAACGCCCCGAACTCTGATTCGTAATTCCTCATCTATTACCATTGCCTTTTCTCACCCATGTAACAGTGGATGTAACAATCACACAATTGTTCTCCAATTTTATATAAAACTAATGGCTGCTTCACATAAGTTCTAGACATTTTGTATGGTAGAAAAAACTTGGGGCTTGTCTGAATTTTGGGCCCATTCCACTGACTGTATATACAGGTGGACAACTTCAGCTGACATGAATGGGAAAGTATTTCTTGAAAACAGGATATGGTAGGAGATAAATTAAGGGAGCAACCCTATGGCTGCTTGTCAGCAGCTAGATGGCCATAGGATATGTTGGTTTCCGGGAACTGATTTTGGAGTCTGTGCTCCAAGGTCAGTTCCCGGAGAACCAACCTCCCCCCTTACCCCCTTGTTGCCTCACAGGCAGCTCAGAATGGCCCAGCACTCTGCGCTCAGAAGAGGAATGTGGAGCAGTGAAAACGGGGCATTCTGGGGGGCATTCCGGGGCAGGGGAGGGGGAAATGCCAGTACGACACATTCTATGTGTCATCCGGCTACCGTTTCCCCTGCTCCGCCTAGTTAGACAGCTGAAATTGGCTGCCTAGCTACAAATGCAGGGTGGCTGAAGCACGGAGGGGATGACCCCCTCCGCACTTCTGCTGCCCTGCATTGGATAGGAAGCCACCTCCGAGTTCAGAGGGGGCCGCCTATCCCCACAGGATTGCACTCTAAATGTTTCATCGAAAGTAATTTTGTAAAATGACACAATGCTTTGTGTCCCAAGAACCACAGGCATGGTTAGCAATATGAGGGCTACAAAAATAATCCTAGCTAAAAAATTTAGTGATGCACGAAAGTCACTTACCTGGTCCCGCAGCTTGCTTCATGGTGGGGGAGAGGAGCTTCGGTTCTCCCCCCGAAGTTCAGGCCAGGGGGGGAGGTGCCCCGCCTTGCCTGGCCAAAATTCAGGCCGGGGGGGGGGGGAAGCGCCCAGCCTCACCCACCCGAAATTCAGGCTGGGGAGAAGAGCCCTGTCTCCCCAGCCACAAAATAAAAAGTGAATTAAAAAAAAAAAACCACCGTCATACGCTACGTAACGATCAACTTAGCCTATCATGGCTAGATTTCCAAAGTCAGCTGTGATAGGCTACATTAATCATTACGTAGCCTATCACGGGTGACTTTGAAAAAAAAAAAGCGTGTACGCAAATGGCGGCGCCCATGGGCGCCGCCATTTGCGTTCCTTATTTATTTATTTATTTATTTCATTTCTATACCACCCAATAGCTGAAGCTCTCTGGGCGGTTCACAAAAATTAAAACCAAACAACACACAATAAAACAATTTAAAATATATAGAACATTAAAACCACAATATAACAATACAACCACAATAAAACCTAGCAGCAGTACAGGAGTTTAAAATACAGATTTAAAACAGCAAAGATAAAAATTTAGAAAGCTAAAATGCCTGGGAAAATAAAAAGGTCTTCACCTGGCGCCGAAAGAAGTACAATGTAGGCGCCTGGCGAACCTCATTAGGGAGCTCATTCCAGAGCCGGGGTGCCACAGCAGAAAAAGCCCTCCTCCTAGTAGCCACCCGCCTCACTTCCTTTGGCAGGGGCTCACGGAGAAGGGCCGCTGACGATGATCTTCAGGTCCGGGCAGGCACATATGGGAGGAGGCGATCCTTCAGGTAACCTGGCCCCAAGCTGTTAAGGGCTTTGAATGTTAACACCAGCACTTTGAATCGGGCCCGGAAATGGACTGGCAGCCAGTGCAGCTGGAAAAGTACTGGCGTAATATGAGCTCGCAGGCCAGTCCCTGTTAACAATCTTGCTGCCCTATTTTGGACCAGCTGAAGTTTCCGGACCATTTTCAAAGGCACCCCACATATAACGCATTGCAGTAATCCAGACGAAAAGTTATCAGAGCATGGATAACTGTAGCTAGACTATCTCTGTCCAGATAAGGGCGTAGTTGGTATACCAGCCTAAGCTGATAAAAAGTGCTCCGTGCCACTGAGTTCACCTGTGCCTCAAGTGACAGTTCTGGATCCAAGAGCACCCCCAAACTATGAACCTGATCCTTTAGGGGGAGTGCAACCCCCTACAGAACAGGTTGAATATCACCTAGCCAGGCAGACGAACCACCCACTAACAGTACCTCCGTCTTGTCTGGATTGAGTTTCAGTTTATTAGCCCTCATCCAGTCCATTACTGTGCCCAGGCACTGGTTCAGAACAGCCACTGCCTCACCTGGGTTTGATGAGAAAGAGAGGTAGAGCTGGGTGTCATCTGCATATTGATGGCACCTCAGCCCACACCTCCGGATAACCTCCCCCAACGGTTTCATGTAGATGTTAAACAGCATGGGGGATAAAATAGAGCCCTGTGGAACCCCATGGCACAATTGCCATGGCACAGAGCAATAATCCCCCAACACCACCTTCTGGAATCGTCCATCCAAGTAGGAGCGGAACCACTGTAGTGCAGTGCCTCCAACTCCCAACCCAGACAACCTATCCAGAAGGATACCATGGTCGATGGTATCGAAAGCCGCTGAGAGGTCCAGGAGAATCAACAGGGTCGCACTCCCCCTGTCCCTCTCCCGGCAGAGGTCATCCCACAGGGCGACCAAGGCAGTTTCCATTCCAAAACCAGGCCTGAAGCCCGATTGAAATGGATCTAGATAATCCGTTTCATTCAACAGTGCCTGGAGCTGTCCTACAACCACCCGCTCAAGCATGTTGCCCAGGAAGGGGATGTTGGCCACTGGCCTATAATTGTTAACATCCTCTGGGTCCAGGTTAGGCTTTTCAGGAGTGGTCTAATTACTGCCTCTTTTAAAGCAGCAGGCACCACTCCCTCTCTCAAGGAGGAATTTACAACCTCCTGGACCCAGCTGGACAACCCCTCCTTGTTTGATTTAATAAGCCTGATGGTTCCTGGCAGCCTTACCAGTCTGCCCTCGGGTCTGGTGGTGCTGCTGCTGAATGCCAGGTCAGCCCAAAATAAGACCTCCCTCATCCATGATTTGATTGTGGATGAGGGGGCTGAGCTGGCATGTGTTACTGAGACCTGGGTGGGGGAACTGGGAGGGGTCACTCTCACCCAGCTGTGCCCTCCTGGGTACTCGGTGCAGCACCAACACCGACTTGATGGTCGGGGAGGGGGGGTTGCCGTGGTCTATAGGAATTCAATCTCCCTCTCCAGGCTTCCTGCTCATTTGAGTGCAGATCTTGAGTGTTTGTACCTTGTGTTGGGTACCCGGGACAGATTAGGGATTCTGTTGGTGTACCGCCCAGCCTGCTGCCCATCAGACTCCCTGCCTGAGCTGACGGAGGTGATCTCAGACTTGGTGTTGAGGACCCCCAGGATGATGGTCCTGGGGGATCTCAACTTCCATGCCGAGGCTGCTGTATCCGGGGCGGCTCAGGACTTCACGGCCGCCATGACAACCATGGGGCTGTCCCAACATGTCATCGGCCCAACGCATATAAAAGGACACACACTTGATCTGGTTTTCTCGACTGGGCAGGTGGATGGTGATCTGAAAGTGGAGGAATTAACATCTGTCCCTTTGTCATGGTCAGATCACTTCCTGCTGAGGTTTAGACTTCTGGCGGCCTTTCCCCTCTGCAAGGGTGGGGGACCTATTAAAATGGTCCGCCCCCGGAGATTAATGGATTCCGATGGATTCCAGAGGGCTCTGGGGGATTTTCCTGCTGGTATGGCTGGTGCTCCTGTCGAAGCCCAGGTCGCTCTGTGGAATGCAAAGATGACTCAGGCGGTTGACACGATCGCGCCCAAGCGCCCTCTCCCTCTGGGAAGAGCCCGGCCAGCTCCTTGGTATACACCTGAGCTGAGGGCAATGAAGCAAGAGGGGAGACGGCTAGAACGCAGGTGGAGGAAAACTTGTGCTGAGTCTGACCGAACACAGGTAAGAGCCCACTATCGAGCCTACTCTGTGGCGGTGAGGGTGGCAAAGAGGCAGTTCTTTTCCAGCAGCATTTCATCTTCTCAGTGTCATCCAGCGGAGCTTTTCCGAGTGGTTCGTGGCCTGTTACATTCTGGGCCAGGGAGAGAGACGGTGGAACCCTTGGTAGCACGCTGTGACAAGTTTGTGCGGCACTTTGAGAATAAAGTCGCTCAGATTCGTCATGAATTGGACACCACCATTAATGCAGTTCCATTGGTAGAGGCGTTCAGAGCACCGTCTGGTCCAGTTTTATTGGATGAGTTTCAGTTACTGAGGCCTGAGGATGCGGACAAGGTGCTTGGCCAAGTCCGATCGACCACTTGTGTGCTTCATATGCGCTGGGCCGATGACATGTTGGGACAGCCTCATGGTTGTCATGGCGGCCATGAAGTCCTGAGCCGCCCCGGATACAGCGGCCTCGGCATGGAAGTTCAGATCACCCAGGACCATCATCCTGGGGGGTCCTCATCACCAAGTCCGAGACCACCTCCGTCAGCTCAGGCAGGGAGTCTGATGGGCAGCTATTTGCGTTGCCCTTATTTTCGCCATAGTCTACGTAAATCTTTACATAGACTACCCGGGCCCAAATAAGGAATGCAAATGGCGGCACCCATGGGCTGCCGCCATTTGTGTACGTGCTTTTTTTTTTTTTTCAAAGTCAGCCGTGATAGGCTACGTAACAACTAACATAGCCTATCACGGCTGACTTTGGAAATCTAGCCATGATAGGCTACATTAATCGTTATGTAGCCTATCACGGGTGTGTGTGTGTGTGTGTTTACTTTATTTTGTAATGGCGGCAGTGGCAGCTGATCGGAAGACCGGCCACCACCCCCACGCCCGCCGAACTGCCGCCGAACCGCCACCGGGGCCCACCGCCGAGAGGGACATTCGAGGGAGGTAATTCCCATCCTGGGGGGAGGGTAGGGGGGCGTAGAATTTCACCAACAATTTCAGGGGGCCGAATGTGTTGGCATTCGGCCTCCCTGAGATTCGTGGAGAAATTCACGGCCATCCCTAAAAAAATTCAGATGAAAAGGGAATTTGCAGTTAATTGAAGATTAACTTGGGAATAGTCAGAATACAATGCTTAGGCATGGGTTTATGCAGTTGTTTTATTTTTATGGCATCCTTGTTGTTTCCTACTGCTTTAAGCTGCCCCGACTCATGCAAACACATTGGAAGGATGGAGTTTATGGTTTAATAAATATTGTTTGTTTGTTTGTTTTCAAATGTTTCAGTATGGAAATTGCTATTCAAATCTTTGGAGAAAAGGGGGCAGTTCTTCATTTTTAGAAGCAGAAATATTTAGTTATCTAGATTTGAAGTTTGTATCAAACTTCATTTATACCATAAATCAAGGTGGCTTACAAACAAAATTTTAAACAAAACCAGTTTTCCAAATTGCATACTCAGAGACACAATGCAAGACTAAAAATAACACAGCTGCAAAAAGACAGGGAAAAAAATGTATCAAAAATCAGCAATGCAGCAAACAAAACAATGCCTCAGAAGCAGGCTCAATCAGTAGCAAAAGTTTTCCGGAAAAGCCAGGATTTCACCTGGTTTCTGAAAGCCTACAACATCTGGGCTAGGTGGAGGGTTTCCCTTGGGAGGATATTTCGAAGTGTTGGCACCATTGTAAAAAAACCCAAACAAACAGTATTTGCTTCTGGTAGTTTCCCAACCAGACTTCATTCAACAAAGGCTTATATTTATATTATAAGGGAAAGCAGTCCTTCAAGTACTCAGATCCCAAGCAGAAGCCCTTTGGAGAATGGCATCTGCTGTTCACTGTGTTCTTAATCAAAGCCTTATCCCACATCCTCTTAATGTTGGAGCTCTGACTGGCCAGGATGCAGGACAGGATCTTCCGGAGCGCTGGAGAGAAAACTACAGAATGAAATTTAACAGGGATAAATGCCAAGTTCTGCACCTAGGAACAAGAAACCAAATGCACAGTTCCAAGATGGGGGATATGTGGCTCAACAACACCACAAGCGAGGAGGATCTTGGAATTGTTGTCGATCACAAGCTGAATAGGAGCCAACAATGTGATGTGGCTGCAAAAAAAGGCAACTGCTATTTTGGGCTGTGTTGATAGAACATAGCTCCCAAATCCCATGAAGTACTAGTTCCCCTCTACTCAGCACTGGTTAGGCCTCATCTGGAGTACTGCGTGCCACACTTTAAGAAGGATGCAGACAAACTGGAGAGGGTTCAGAGGGGGGCAACAAGGATGGTCAGGAGACTGGCAACAAAACTCTATGTGGAGAGGCTGAAATAACTGGGCATGTTTAGCCTTGAGAAGAGAAGACTGAGGGGAGATAGGATAGCACTCTTCAAGTACTTGAAAGGTTGTCACGGAGAGGAAGTCCAGGATCTCTTCTCGATCATCCCAGAGTGCAGGACACAGAATAATGGGCTCAAGTGTCAGGAAGCCAGATTCCAGCTGAACACCAGGAAAAACTTCCTGACAGTTAGAGCAATGCGACAACGGAACCAATTCCCCAGGGAGGTGGTGGGCTGTCCCACACTGGAGGCATTCAAGATGAGGCTGGAGAGCCATCTGTCAGGGATGCTTTGACTTAGATTCCTGCATTAAACAGGGGGTTAGACTCGATGGTCTTATAGGCCCCTTCCAACCCTACTATTCTATGATTCTATGATTCTAAGAGGTCCCATTGGCTACCTCATTATTGGTATTCAGATGGTTTATTAAGACTTCCTTGTTCAATTACCTTAGTTTGTTTTGTATTTTATTATTGAGTATATATTGTAGATTGTTTGAATTTATGTTATGGAATGCTTTGAGGAACCAAAACACGCTTTCTTTGAACAAAAAATACAAATAAAAATGGGATAAACATTTATTAATAAATAAACAAATTTGAAGAAAGGGAGAATGCAATTCTTATGCATGTTTTGACAGAAAAAAAGTCCTACGAATCCCAGCATTCCCCAGCCAGCATGTCTGGCTGGGGAATGCTGGGAGGTGTAGGAAGCATTTCTGGCTCAACATGCATAGGATTGCACCCTAAGTGAGTGTGTGTGTCCGTCCAAATGTACAGTAACAAAGTGTAGAAAAATAAGAAAATCAAGGTATATGCATGCATGAATCAGTCCTCTACAACACTTCTATGAAATGCCATATCCAGAAGAAGCATTTAGACTCAGTCAACCAACACTGTCTTCCCTCCTGTTGTAGATCAGGCTGTGAGTGTATCAATGCTGCTGAATTTACATGTGAATAAGAAATAATTATCTGTGAGCCCATGGGTTGGGATTTAATAGTTATTTTTTTCCCCCAACAATATACCCTTATCTTTATGGAAGCAGTACAGCCCATCAAAGTGTTGTCACTGATGAACTCGCTAATGAGTTTCCAATACTTAACCTTGTATTTCGCTTCATTATGGGAGGCTCCATTCCCTCTAGTTTTACGTTTCGTATCAGAAAGTTCATTTAGAATCCAGTCAATCTTCCGGTGCCAGGGTTGCTCTTTAAATTTTTCATTCAGGGAGGACACAATGGGAATAATGTTTGTATCTGTCAAGGAGACACATGAAAACTTCTCAGCAGCATTGTCTGAAGCAAAAAGGAGGGGAGAACAAATAAATCCACAGAAGACGGGGCACAATAAAGAAAATAAAAGAATAGAATGAAGACACCAAGGTCTGTTTGTTATGGTGAATAAGTCATTGGCAGCCAATAGGTCTATAAAAGGAGACAGCTGAAGTCCTTAGATTAATATTTTATTTAAAAATGACAGTGTCAAATAATTGCTGTTACTGGACTCCATTCCTTTCCCCCAGCCAGTCTTTGCAAGATCATATGTGAAGCCATGCAAGAAATGTCAGCAGGGATCTTAGTCACTCTAACTATGGACTGGCAATGCAATAATAGTAAAACCTAGGGGTGGACGAAAGTCCCTTACCTGTCCTTGAAGGACGTTCACGGTGGGGGGGAGGCGCTTCATTGCTCCCCCCGCGAAGTTCAGGCCATGGGGGGAGGCTTCCCACCTCGCCCCGGCCGAAATTCAGGCCGGGGAGGAGGCTTCCCGCCTCGCCCGGCTGCGAACGCGAAAGTTAAAAAAAAAACAAAAAACGCCCCCTGATAGGCTACGTGACGATTAACGTAGCCTATCATGGCTAGATCTACGAAGTCAGCCGTGATAGGCTACGTCAATCGTCACGTAGCCTATCATGGGTGACTTAAAAAAAAAAAAAGCGCATATGCTAATGGCGGCCCCCATAGGGAGCCGCCATTCACGTTCCTTATTTAGTCACTGTAGTCTATGTAAATGTTTACATAGACTACGGCGAAAATAAGGGCAACGCAAATAGCGTTGCCCTTATTTTCGCCGTAGTCTACGTAAATCTTTACGTAGACTACAGCAACCAAATAAGGAACAGGAATGGCGGCTCCCTATGGGGGCCGCCATTACCCGTACGTGCTTTTTTTTTTTTTTTAAAGTCACCCGTGATAGGCTACGTGACGATTGACGTAGCCTATCACGGCTGACTTTGCAAATCTAGCCGTGATAGGCTACGTTAATTGTCACGTAGCCTATCAGGGGGTGTTTTTGGTTTTGTTTTTTTTTCTTTTATTGCAATGGCAGCGGCGGCAGCCGGTCGAAAGACCGGCTGCAGCTCCTGCCCCGTTCGAACACTCGCTGAACCGCCGGCCAGACCCGCCGCCAGGAGGGACATTCGGCGAAGGTAAGTCCCGTCCCGGGGGGAGTTCGGGGGGTGGGGGGTTCGGAGGATTTCTCCCCGAAACTTGTTCGGGGGGCCGAACACGTTGGCGCTCGGCCCCCTGAAGTTTCGGGGATAAATTCTCCGCCAACCCTAGTAAAACCTAAATGTGGAAGGTTGGAAGGGTTCTTTTTAATAAGAGATAAAGCAAGCTGTCTTAACCCAGGTCAATTTTTTTTGTACACCTAGCCCACTGTTTTCTCCTTTGTGACTGACAGCATCTCTCCAGGGTCTGAGGTTGTTTCCATCACGTCTGCCACCTGATCATCTTAACTGGAGATGACAGGGACTGAGCCTAGGTCCTTGTGTGTGAAAAGCATGTGCTCTAGCATTAAGTGCTGACTCTACTGTGGACTAACGACGTTGGATCAAGATAATTCAGGTAATCCAGTGTTTTGTTTTTTAAACTGAGGGACAGGCAAAATTGAATATTATTTGTCAAGGGAGTGGGGTGGTGGTGAAATTCTGCAACAATTTGGGTGTAGCCAAAATGGTGCCACCCACACACAAGGGGGAGGTATCAGTGGACTCAGGAAACCCCAAGGTTTTCAGAAGTACAAACTCCCCACAACCACACAATTTGGGAACTACTTCCCGAATCATACTAACAGCATACAAATTTTCAGCTGATGAACCTCTTTTCAAAGTGTCAATTCATTGCTTTGTTTTGTTTTTCTTTTATGGGGAAAATTGTAACCACAGGTGGAATGCCCTTGAAGGACACTCAATTCACTCCAGAGCTGGTACTATTAGCTTTGTCATAGAAAACAAGAATGTAACTAATAGGAGAATTTGGAAGAGTATATTCATATCCACTTTCAGTGAAATATTTCTCCCACGGCCTCCCAATCAATGCATGGATGAGCAGGAGTGTCAGAGTGAGGTTGTAGGCTACCACCAACTGGCATGCCAGGAGTGACTAAATAGGGCTTCTGCCCAAACCTAAAGTCCCAGCCTAATAGGATGCCTTTGCAGTCCTTCCCAGTCAAGAGGAGCCCATGAGCCAGTCCTACTGGAGCTTCTGCTATCAGGGAATACATCAACCCACACCTATGTTGGCTCACCACAAGGGGCAGCATCACACACAGATCTGTGACTTCCTGTTTCTATCCCCATTAACTTCTAGCCAGGGTCTGCAAAGCAGATAATGACAAATCTGCCAGTTTTGATTTTCTCATTTTTTCAATCTTACATTCAGTTCACCTCAAACAACTACTATCAAAAGCACAATGATGGGACAAACATATTACATCAAACAGAACATCACCTATAGGCTGTCATACCCAGTACATAAGAAAAACTACTACTGACCTACACACATGCTTCAGAAAACACAAATCGGCAATCCTGACAAAAAAAGTGGAGCAAAGCATTTCAACACTGAGGGCCACAGCCTGTTTGACTTATCTATAGTAACAGCTATAGATATGCCAGAAGATCCAACAACACCGACTAAGAGGGAGAACTTCTGGATATACACCCTTGACACATTGGCATCACATGGCCTTAACCTGGAGGACAGTACAAATAGGGATGTGTGAACTCACCCCCGTCTGGGTTCTCCAGACGCCACCCTGTACCTGTCCCTTCTTGCTGGTCCCCGGAGCACACTCGAGCTCCTCCCACACTTGGCGAGCAGCCTTCACTCATTGCAGTGGCCTTGTTGAGCTCCATGGTCACCAATTTTTTTTAAAAAATAAGATGGCAATCGCAAAAATACACATGCCTTTGTATGCGCAAAACTGTGCATTTTGTGAATGCACATATTCTCATGTGTGAAATGTGCATTTTTGTGAAGGTGCATATTTGTGTGTGTGCAAAAAAATGTGTATTTTTTCAAAAATGAACATTTTTGCTCTTACGCGAATATGTGCATTCGCAAAATGCGCATTTTGCATGTGCACAAATATGTGGATTTTTGCGATCGCCATTTTCTTTCTCATAAACTGGTGACCGCAAAGCTCAAAGAGGCCACTGGGATGACTGCAGGCCATTTGCCGAGCACAGGCAAGGGGCAAACAGGGGCTCAGCGAGCGGGGCCCAGGAAGCTTGGGGGTGTGGGCAGGGGTGGTTCCGCCAGATTCTTGGACTGAATCAGGTGCCCGTACCATCCCTAAGTACAATCATTGTTTAACATCTGCAATTGATTTGAACATTCCATCGTAGGAGTTCTATAACTGCCACCTTGGAAATAGCATTCATATCCTAAAAGCTGATGAAGGCAGAAGACAAAATGTTTTGTTAGTTGAACTGGAATTTCTGCTTGTTAATCACAATTATGTGTGTGTGTGTGTATGTGGGTGTGTGTGTGATTAACTGGATCCTTATAGGGATTGAGCGCAAGACTGTGTGAAGTTGTTTGTTGTTGTTTGTTGTTGCATATATATATATACACACACACACACACACACACATACACATACATACACACACACACACACACACACACACACAGTACTGTGCAAAAGTCTTAGGCCACCATTAGATTTGTTGTTTTAGCAATGGTATAATGACCATATATAATTATTTCTCAGTCTCTTCATTAGAATACAACCAGAAAATACAGGAAATTTGTATGCAGTATTCAACAATAGAAAAAAAAATCAGAAAAAACAGCTTCCATAGGTTAAAGTGGCAAGTATTTAGCGTGACCTCCCCTTACACTAGAGTAACAGCAGGTGCCTGGCCAGGATTCAGGAATGGTCTTCATGGAAGGGTAGCAGCCAAGAAACCACTTTTGTGGAAAGGGAACAGACCGTGTGAAAAGGCTAAGATATGCTAAAGCTCACAAAGACTGGAATGAGGATCGGTGGAAAAGAGTATTATGGAGTGATGAATCCAAGTTTGAAATTTTGGGGTCCAATCTAGGGATGTACAAAAGTCACTTACCTTTTCGAAGGGTGACATTCGCGGTGGGGGGGAGGCGCTCCGTCCCTCCCCCCCAAATCCTGGCCGACCAGCTCCGCAAATGGCGGCGGCCGTAGCTGCCGCCATTTGCGTCCCTGCAGTCAAAAAAGTTTTTTTTTTTAAGTCAGACGTGATAGGCTACGTAAAGATTTACGTGGCCTATCATGGCTAGGTTTTTTTAAAAAACGACATGATAGGTTACGTAAATCTTTACATAGCCTATCACGTCTGACTTTTTTAAAAAAACAACAACGCGCGTACGCAAATGGCCATTTGCGTTCCTTATTTTGGGCCATCTTAGTCTACGTAAATATTTACATAGACTAAGACGGTGAAAATAAGGGGGAATGCAAATGGCCGCCATTTGCGTACGCGTGTTTTTTGTTTTAAATCAGACGTGATAGGCTACGTAAAGATTTACGTAGCCTATCACAGCTGACTACAGGGACGCAAACAGCGGCGGCTACAGCCGCCGCCATTTCCATCCCTGCTAGCCAGCAGCTGGATGTCCGGCTGCTGGCGGAGCCGGCTGGCGGCTCTGCGGAATCCCCGCAGAGCGGAGCCAGCCGGCAAGGATTCTGGGGGGAGGGACGGAGCGCCTCCCCCCCCAGCGGAACCCGGCGGAGCCAGGTAAGGGCAATTTTGTACATCCCTACTGTATTGATGGGATCATGAATGCTGAAAAGTACAGACAGGTTTTAATTCATCATGCCATTCCTTCTGGAAAGCGCCTGATTGGGAATGGTTTCATTTTTCAGCATGATAACCATCCCAAGCACACCGCTAATGCAGTGAAATCATATTTAGCGAGGAAAACAGCTGATAAAACACCATCAGTCATGGACTGGCCTCCACAGAGTCCAGACCTGAATATTATAGAGGCAGTATGGGATCACCTGGACAAAGAAATAAATAAAAGACAACCTACATCTAAAGAAGAACTCTGGGAAGTGCTGAAAGAAGCGTGGTATAATATACCAGAAGATTACTTCAGAAAACTTCAGGACAGTCTCCCCAAAAGAGTTCAAGATGTGCTTAGAGCCAAGGGAGGTCACACTTTTGCCTGTACATATTTCCTGTATTTTCTGTTTGTATCTTATTACAGAGACCAAAAAATAGTCATGGATGGTCATTAAAACTTTGCTAAAACAACAAAGCTGGTGGTGGCCTAAGACTTTTGCACAGTACTGTATGTATATGTACATGTACATGTATATGTATATGTGTGTATGTATATGTATATGTGTATATATATATATATATATATATTGCATGAAAAGTCACAAGCATCTCTGTGCACATGTCTCCTAATACAGCCTTCCCCAACCTTGTGCTCTCAGGCTGTGTCGGTGTATAACTCTCAGCACCCACAGCCTGCCATGTCCAAGACATCTGGAGGGCACCAGGTTGGGGAAGGCTGTCCTAATGCATTCATTTTTGTCTGCATGTTTGGCTAATATACACATTTTTGCAAGCAATTTTCCAAATATACTGGATTTTTGAATCTATTTCCCGCTAATATACACATTTTTGTATGTATTTTATTTATTGGAGAATTCCACTGCAAAATTGAGAAGCGTGAATTTTAAAGGATAAGGGCACAATCTTCTCCTTCATGCTCTGGCTGCCCTGCATTAGCGGCTAGATGACCAATTTCGGCTGTCTAGCCAGAGTGGGTCAGAGTGGGGGGTGGAGCCAGATAGTGCAGAGGAAGTGCTGTAATGATGCTTACACCATCCTGTCCTCTCCCTGCCCCCAGGAACACCACCTTTCTCCCTGCTCCATGCTGCTCTTATGAGTGCAGAGCCAGGGATGAACTGCGCCTCTTACGAGGTGGCAGGGGTGAGGGCATGGAGGCAGTTTTCTGGGAACCAAAAAATCCTATGGCTCTCTAGACACTGTCTAGTGGACTGGCCATAGGATTGTGCCCTAGGTGAGTTTTGGGTTGTGTATTGCTTAAAAGTGTGGGGTAGGTGCAAAACTTAATGCATTTCTCCCCCAGGAAAGGAAAGGAAAGGTTCCTCCTGCGCAAGCACCGGGTCATTACTGACCCCTAGAGGGATGCCGCTTACACTGGCGTTTTCATGGAAGACTGTAGCAGGGTGGTTTGCCATTGCCTTCCCCAGTCAGGACTGCCTTTCCCCCAGCAAGCTGGGTACACATTTTACTGACCTCGGAAGGATGGATGGCTGAGTTGACCTGAGCTGGCTACCCGAGACCTGGCTTCTGCTGGGATCGAACTCAGGTCTTGGGGAGAGTTTCGGTAGCAATACTGCTGCCTACCACTCTGTGCCATATGAGGCCCATTTCTCCCCCAACCCTACTTTAAACCACATGTTCCTTGTCTATGTCCTAGACTGTCTGTAACAATTACCTTGGACAGTCATTGCAAATGTGATTTTAACTTAAGGCTAAGGATATATGATATCATTTTGGCATGAAACCTTCACATTCATTGCAAATTTAGCTATAGGTGCAACGTGGTGATATCCACATCCTATGGATGTGAAGACACCCCTCTTTCCCAAGAAAGCCTATCAAAACCTTCTGGATTCCCCCAAACCTTACAAGGAACCCCCCAAATTAATTATGGGGACATTCTAGGGGCAACTCTAGTGAAGGTGTTTTCCCCCCTTTCTCTGTTTGGATATTTATGTGGTTCTTCATGGCCCATAATTTCCAGGAAAAATAATTTCCAGGAAACAAAGATGTGACACACATCTCAGATAGTCTACTTCTGTTTATTCATACACCTTGCTGTAAATCAGTATTAAAGAGAGAGACCAAGGGAAAGCTTTGCTTGTTTGAGCTTCCATTTATTTATTTATTTGATTGTTTGTTTACTTATTTGTTTATTTATTTATTTTGCAGCTGCACCCTCTTCATTTAGGATTAACTTTGATGGAGGCAGCTGGGGCTCTATATTTCAAGTGTTTGTTGAAGGTCCTTCTACATCTTTCATCATCTCCTTTGTAAACAGGAAGGGAGGGGGAGAGAGGGAGAGAAATTCCTCATAATTTGTCATCGCGATATTATGGCCTCTAAATTGGATGCCTTGTGGAACTTTCTCATGCTCTGGTAGCTGCAAAGGATTTGGAGGTGCTAACAATTAAAATAGCCAGAGACTGATTCAATTTGCGGATGACAGCTCATTTCTGCAATGGTTGCAAAGGAAACCTGATAAACCATTATCTGAGATTCACCATTTTGATGAGACATCCACTTGGACCATGGAGAAAATTAAATATCTCAAGGTTTTATATGACAATAACTCCTGCAATCTAGGAGCTTTGATGGAGGCCCAACACAAGAACAGAACTGGAAACTCCCCCTAGCCAAGGAAGGGAGAAAAGTTGACTTCATAGTTGTGGCTGGCAGAAGAGAGGTGGTCAGGCAGATGTAGTGTTGTAGTACTAGAGGTATAACCACTGGCATTAAGAGATATTTCCCCTCTACTTAGCACTGGTTAGGCCTCATCTGGAGTACTGTGTCCAGTTCTGGGCACCACATTTTAAGAAGGGTGCAGACAAACTGGAGAGGGTTCAGAGGAGGGCAACAAAGATGATCAGGAGACTGGAAACAAAGCCCTGTGAAGAGAGACTGAAAGAACTGGGCATGTGACAGTTTAGCATGGGAAAGAGAAGACTGAGGGGAAATATGACAGCATTCTTCAAGTCCTTGAAAGGTTGTCACAGAGAGGAAGGCCAGGATCTCTTCTCAATCATCCCAGAGTGCAGGACACAGAATAATGGGCTCAAGATACAGGAAGCCAGATTCCAGCTGAACATCAGGAAAAACTTCCTGACTGCTAGAGCAATACGACAATGGAACCAATGACCTAGGGAGGTGGTGGGCTCTCCCACACTGGAGGCATTCAAGACAAAGCAGGACAGCCATCTGTTAGGGATGCTCTGACTTGGATTTCTGCATTGAGCAGGGGGTTGGACTCGATAGCCTTGTAGGCCCCTTCCAACCCTACTATTCTATGATTCTATGATATACGTAATATGGGCTGTAATAGGGCTGGCAGAGAATTCCGCCACAGATTCCATTGAGGCCGGATTCTAAAGAATCCTCTTTGGGTCCATGGGAGACGGCGGTTGCTTGCGCGCCAAATGGGCGCTACACCTCCTTTCCACGTAGGATAAGACTTCCTAGGTCATTAGCCCCCTGGAATCCATGGTGGAACAGCCTCCTGGCTCCTGCCCGCCCCCCGCAGAATCCCCCAGGATGGCACTTACCTAGGGCGGATGTGGTGGATTCGGCGGAAGAGAGATCCTCCCTCTTTCCCTTGGGTCCATCAGAGGCGGCCGTTGCTTGCGCGCCAAATGGGCGCTACGCCTCCTTTCCGCACCCTCCATCGCTTGTCGCACCCTGCGTCTGTGTTGAGCATCTAACAAGCCTCGTTCCCGCACTTTCTCACTGCTAGGATCGCTATCTATCTCAGGAATGCCGGCAGGAAGAATCTCTGCCAGCTGCTGTGCCTATGAGGGAGGAGCTGGCTCCTCTCCCATGGATTGCTGATCCTCCTCAGAATCAGAACTGCTCTGGGGTTCTATCTGCTCAGTTTCCACCCTGACACTGACCATGGCAGGCACACAGGGCAACCCACCGGATGGTCTGCAAGTGCCTGGCACCTTTTGGAAGGTGTCCCAACTTTCTGTGAGCTGCCATTTTAAGCAAAATCACAGGTAAGCCTACTTAGACCATTTACACCTGCAATATTGCATAAATCTTGCTATTTACAGCAACCATTTTGTGCAAAATGGTGATTTCTGTAAAGGGCTTACCTGGAATTTTGCCTAAAATGGTGGCTGTAAATAGCAGCAAACTACGAGCTTGCATCTGGGGGGCTGAGAACTCTTCAAGCTCATGCCCCAAAGTGGATTCTTCCGACTTCCCTAGCAGGCACTTAATCACTATTGTGGTGCAGGGAATTTATTACACTGCATTTGCTTTCTGCTAGTGGCACTTGTGCACTGAAGCACCTAGGTTGATCTGTCAGGGTCAGAAGAGAAATGGCTCTGACTTCCTTCACAGGGATGAACTAGCCTTTTAGTTTTATCCAACTTCAATTGTATATGTTGACTTCAGCCTATAAGAAGCCACCACCTAGAACAACACTAAATGGCATAGAACCAAGGTAGGCAAACCTTGTGGACTGTGGACACACTTGGCAATTTGAGAAAGTGTCCTGAATGCCACCACAAAATGGCAAACATGGGAGGTGTGGCAAAGGACAAGTAACCTGCCCAAGAGACCGAGTACAAGGCAGAGGTGGGCTCCTTTGAACGCACCATTTTCAGCACCAACAGAAACCCACAGCAATCCCAGTTGACAGTAAGGAAGTGTGTGTGTGTTTTAAAATTAGGAGTAGTAGGGCATCTTAGGAGACAGCAAGAAAAGTGTCCAGGGACACATTAGTGCCTGCAGGCACCATGTCACCTACCTCTGGGGTAGAACAAACTAGGAAGTGCCCCCACCTTCCAAAATTAGCACAGCAATTTCTGCATTTTTTTCAAGGCACTGTTCTATTCTTCTGTTTCCTATAGCAGTGTTGTCGTTGTTGTTGTTTTCAGATTGTGTTCCTGGAAGCACTGGGATTCCTTGGAAGCTTATTGTCTCATGTAAATCAAGGAAGTGTTCTAAAATACATCCCAGAATCATCTGCAAAATGCCCAGGATTTCTGTGGCAGATGTGCAGGGGCTCTTTAGAAGGCAAACCAATGAGGAATGCTTTCCCAAACCATAGGTTGAGAAAACAACAACAACAATGGTTTATAGAACGAAAGAGCTGCAAGTATGTGTATGCCTCTCGAAGAGATGTCTTACGGATAAGCATTTCTTATGAAGAGATCAGTGGCATGCAGTATGTAGTCAGTGTACTGCCCTCAAGAACTCTTGAGGAGAAGCAATAAAGGATGGTGGTGGCATTTAATAATAAGTTAATTAAAATATCCCTGCTGTTTTGATGGCATCTTTCATTAGCTTAGCGTGAACTGTAAGTGAATAGACAATAGGGTGTAGGGCCCAAATGTCTGGATTGGATGTGGAAGACCCAGGTTCAAAGTAGCGGAGGCTGGTGGAGCAGATTCACCACAATGTCCGTCAGGTGGTGAATCTGCTCCAGGTTTCAGTCAGAGCCAGTCAGAGCTCTCAAGAAGCTCCTTTAGAGTTCTGACTCGTTCTGAATGAAACCTGGAGCAGATTCACCAGCACATTGACATCGGAGCCACCAGCCTCCACTGGTTCAATGTATAACTTTGTCATGACACTTGACACCACTTTGAGAGAGTCCCACCCTTAAAGGCAGCCTAGAAATAATGTTGTTGTTGTTCAGTGGTTAAGTCGTGTCCGACTCGTCGTGACCCCATGGACCATAGCACGCCAGGCCTTCCTGTCCTAGAAATAATGTTAGGTATTTGGTTTGTTTGCACAATCAAGATGTCGTCATTTTCTCTCCCAGTTTGAATCTTGCCAACACAAAGAAGGAGTGCCAGGGTTGAGTAATTGAGAGCTAACGTCCTAGTTTCCATCCCTGTCATCTCTTGTTAAAAAGGAGCCACATGTTTGCCTGAAACCTTACTTGCCAGAGTAGGCTTGCAAACTCTACTTGCTGTGCTTCAATATTAGGCTGTTTTGTGTGTTTCAGTGATGCCCAAAGCCAAGAACTGTGTTTCTAGATAAATCAGATTCAGTTAGCAAAAGATGAGGCAGCTGAAGGTCAGAGTTATGGTCATCTCATGTTGGCTCAAGCTCAACAAATCCAGGGAACTGGAAGCTAAGGATGATACTTTAACAGGCATGCCCCGTGATCTATAATGTTGTTTTGCAATGGCAGAAACTGTGCTGGCTAACAACTTGCTGTCCATGCACCAACACTTTTCCTTGGTCTTGCAGGACCAAAGCCAGATAGGAAAGATGAAGTGCCAGAGGCCAGCAAAGATGACCCATTTTGCCCTGGTTCTAAATTTTCTTATGAAGCATCTGAGCCCTACAGTATTAGGGAGGGTACAGGTGCCTGATCAGGTCTGGGAGTACAGCAGACTCCCACCAGCTGCCCCAAGCCATGCCCACT
Source organism: Heloderma suspectum (assembly GCF_057233095.1). Lineage (NCBI taxonomy): Eukaryota > Metazoa > Chordata > Lepidosauria > Squamata > Helodermatidae > Heloderma > Heloderma suspectum. The sequence goes on along the minus strand of NC_139459.1, from coordinate 9,707,856 downwards.
GAGCCCCCTGCCCTGTCTGACACCCTACCCTGCTCGCCAAGCCACCGGTGCTCACCCTGGGCCTATCCAGTGAGCACTGCAGCTGCCATTTTTTAAAAAATGGCACCCACAGATATGTACACATTTGCTCTTATGCATAATGGCACTGTGAATGATCGATATACGCAAGGTTACAGGTGTAATTGGGTTATTTATGCCTGTAATTTTACATGTATTAGCCTATGGATGGCGGAGAATTCCGCCACGGACTCCAATGAGGCCGGATTCTAAAGAATCTGCTCCCCTGGAGTCTGTGGTGGAATGGAAGACTTACCCCGCCTCCGCATGGAATTCTCTTCGACCGGATCCTCCGGATCCAGATTGCCAGTGATATGGCCGCCATGCCGTATCGCTAGTTGAAGGGGACTACTGACTGCGGAGGCAAATGGCATCCGGGACATCATTTGCAGCCGTAAAGGCCTTAGTTTAAGGTAAATGCAGCTGTAAATGGCTGCATTTACCTTAAACTAAGGCCTGTATGGCCGCAAATGGAATCCCGGATGCCATTTGCGTCCGCAGTCAGTAGTCCCCTTCAGCCAGCAATATGGCATGGCGGTCATATCACTGGCACTTCTGAGCTGGCTGGCGGCTCCATGGAATCGCCACGGAGCAGAGCCAGCTGAAGAGGATTCCAGGGGGAGGAATGGATTGCCTCCCCCCCCATGGACCCCCCCCCCGGACTGGCAGGTAGGGGATTCGTACATCCCTATATCAGCTATTCACAGCACTATCTTGCATAAGAGCAAATGTGTGTGTATCTGCAGGTGCCATTTTTTGGTAAAATGGTGGCTGCAGAGATCACCAGATGGGCCCAGGTTGAGTGCGGGTGGCTCAGCAAGTGGGGGAGGGGTCAGCTGTAGTCCAGGGACATGCGAGTGGGGTCAGGAGCTTGGCGGACGCCCAGAGAACCTGGACCGGAGGGGCATCCATCCCTATACAGTATTGCTAGAGAAACCATTCTGTGATTGGCCCATGCATGTTGGTTGCTTACATCAGTAGATGGCAGGATGGATTGAACAGTGACAGGGGATGGCACTCTTCACCATCCTTAGGCTCAACACAAAGGAGGCTTTGTGGGGCACCATAGAAAAATGGAATGACATGACATAACAAGTTATTTTGCTTGTATTTGGAACTGCAACATAATGAATGAGAGAAGAAATACAAACCTTTTATAGTACTTTAAAAAAAATGGATTGCTTTATTCATAGTTTCACTTTCCTTTAAAATATTATTTCTGGTTTTCTTCCCAAGTGGGATTTTACAGCAGATATTTCTCCAAATTCATAGAATGCAGAGATTTACAACTAAGGGCATAAGATCTTATAAACATAGTACTTGCTTCCTGCAAAGAGCCAATCTATCACCTCTGGTCATCCGAATGACCCAGATCAATAAAAAAAGCCACACAATTTATTGTCCTCTTTTCTAGGTATGCAGCAATAAAAAAGACTCCAAAGTAGGAATACTAGTATAAAATCATGATGGATTGATGTGATCATGGCAGCCAATATTTGTGATTGTCCTGTTCATTTCAGTATATTTAGGAATGCAGTGAACCTAAACACTAACATATCTCATTGATTACAATAGGTAAGAACATAAGAAGAGCTGTGCTAAATTAGAGGCCTATCTAGGCCAGGTCACAGACTGATGCCATTCTGATCAGTGTGTGAAAGGGACACCAAGCAAAATAGTGTGACCCACTCCATTTTGCCCTTCCCTTCCTGTGACCTTTCCACTGTCACCAGGGGGAAATCTTTATTTTTCCATGCTGCCTCCACCAAACAGCCTAAAACACTCTGGGTCTCCTGGACCACTTTTATGTAGTGTGTGGGTTGGCTATTAGGCAGGAATGAGATGCATAACCCATCAAGAAAAGAGACCATAACATTTTAAACAAAAAAAATATAAAAGTTTACTTGGAACATTTTGCTAATAGGAACATGTTCTAACATCTTCATGGATACAACACACACACACACACACACATACACACACACACACCAGAACCAGCAATAGGATAATAAAATAACTAGGGATAAATGCATCCAGCTAGCCTAACTACTAATATTTCTACTGTTTAATCCAAAGTCCTTTGTAGCAATATCTTACTGTCACAGGTCTAGCATTGTCTTCCAGGTTTCAGCTCTCTCAACCAGCTTGTTGGTTTATTTTCCTTCGTTCCTTCCATCTTTCCTCTCCTTCTCCTTTCTCTTTTTTGGCCACAGACTTTTATATGTTAAAGATAGCCTGTTCCCTTCTAACTCTGACCAATCAGGAGGGCCCACCTTTGCCCTAAATTCCTGGTGTCCTTCCTTTGACCTTCTGCCAACTACATTATTGTTCCTTCAAAGCAAATGTTTCAATGCCACAATCAAAACAAAACCCTTCTGCGAATGCGTAATCATTCCTGATCTTTCTGTCGAACCTCCCACCCAGTCCTTTACCTCCTCTTCTTCTGTAGACCTTTTTGTCTTTATGAACCATCTGCAAGGCCTTGGCTTCCTGAGTGCACATCCTGGTTCCAACAATCATTAACTAAATCCCCCCATCTTGGCTGTTACCGACCAGTGTGTGTGTGCGTGTGCATGTGCGTGCATACACACACACAAGATTTAATTCATAATACCTGAAGCTACATATAAAATTAGAAGCCATTTCTGTTTCTTCATGGTCCAGCATGATGTTCCCACAAAGTCCCATGAATTTCAGTTGGCCTACTCTAAATAGGACTAAGATTGGATACTGACCCTGGAGACCCTAGCTATGCAATGCAAGCAGGGTTAGAAATTTCTACTAATTAATCATCAACACTCTCACCAAATTACAATTCCCATGATTCTGGGGGGACATTATAGTCCAACCAATTTAAAACTAACATAACTTTGTAGATCTAGCCTTAAATTAGATGGTGAGCTGGAAACTAGGAAGTCTCTGGATTTTAGTTTTTTTTTTAAAAAAGAAAATTGCAATCAGAAATTCCCTGGGCACCCCTTGTCAAGCAGTTATTTTCTCACACACCCCCAATGTGTAATAAAGGGATAAAAGTACCTCACAGGGTTGTAGTAAAATATTGGCCTTCCTCCAACTGTTGCCTTCTAGAGGTGTTGGACTACAGACTCCCGTCATCATTCACAGCCAATATGACCAATGGCTATGCTGCCTGGGAATTATGGGAACTGCAGTCCAACTGCGGTAGGGCTGGGGAAAAAGGACCCCTCCTAGTACTGCTGCCAGTGATAGTAGATAGCCAGCATTTAGTGATGTTCATCAGATAGGAAAGGTAGTCCATCAAGGTTTTGAATAATCTCCTGGTTTTGTTGCAAAAAGAAAAAAAATGAAAGAGTTGTCAAACTCCCAGTAGGTCACTGTTCACAGGGCATGGCTGTTGGACTGGCTTTGACTCAGAAACACAGAAAGTGACTTATCCAGACTCAGACCATTGGCCCATTCAGCCCAGTATTGTCTAGCCCAAGGGCAGGCAACTTGGTTTCCTCCAGATGCTTTAGTTTATAACTCCCATAAGTACCAGCCAGTACTGCCAATGGTCAGGGATTATGGGTTCTATAGTTCAAAACAGCTGAAGGGCTTCAGGTTGGGGAAGGGTTGGTCTAGGCTGACGGGCAGTGGCTTGCCAGGTTTTCAGAAAAAAAGTATTTATTTCTATCTGGAGATGCCAGGGGCTGAATGTGGAATCTTTCACACAAAGCATGTGCTCTCCCATTAACTTATGGCCCTCCTGAAAAGGCTTTGGTGAGTCACAAAGTGGTGCCAGCCTGTCAGCTAAATTAAACTGGCAAGATTAGGTTAATTTTTTGTTTCATTTATTTTATTTTAATTTATTTCATATAAGAATTTACTAAAATGCACACATTTCTTCATATTTGGGATGGAAAGAAACTGAGATTTAAAAAAAAAGAAGAGAGAACATGAGAGAAACCAAAACTGACTCAGCCAGCCACAGGGCTTGGACTGATTTGCTCTTAAAAATCTATCAGAACTATCTACAGTGGGTCCTACCAACATATAAGGCTGGCTGGCATAGAAGGATTAGTGCCAGCATCTATGAACAGGGATAGTATACCTCTGAGTATCAAATGCCAAAGAAAAATGAAAGGGCAGGGTAGTTGCTTTCATGTCCTTCTTGTGAACTTCCAGAGGCATTTGGCTGACTGTAACTGGAAACTGAATGGTGGATGAGGTGGATCTTGGTTTGGTCCAGCAAGACAACATGCATGTATGTATCCGTTTTACTTGTTCAGTTGATAGGGCTCAATGTCACCCTACTGGCTATTCTAGAAAATTCTGAGCAGTATAAAGCTTCAGGAAGGCTGCCCTTCTTACTGATAGATCTCAGAAGGACAACCCTGTGAGAAGCTCCTGGAGTAATTAAGAAGTCAGTAATGTATATGTAACTCATTTAGAGTATCCCAGTTGGACTGTACTTATTAATTGATAAACAGGCATGCAAGAGCAGCAACTTTAAGGTCTTTTGGTTAAGGAACCTGGGACTCGAGAGACCACTATTGGGTTGTTGTAGCTGCCGCCAAAATGCTGCTGGTGACTTTCTGCAAATCCCTTGACTTCAGGTACTTCATGAAAGATGATAAAGGTTCCATATCTCAGCAGAGGGTTATGAGGAAAACTTTATTGGAGGACTAAATGTTGTAAGGATGTTGTTTCAGTCATGGGTTCCTAGTATCCACAGCTTTGTAAATTATCTTTTCTCTCCCCCTGTCCAAAATCTCGTATAGGCAAAGAACAGATGTACAATATCCCACTCCCAAAGAAATTCTATTTATGTTCTCAAATTATTTTTCATTTAGCTTGAAATCTTTAAACAAATATTGTTGTCTAAGCATTACCTTCCACATTTACCTCAGATTTCATCTGAGACAAAATCTGCTGGCAACCTAGAGATGCCAACACAATCAACACACACGTCAATATTTTTTTTTCTTCTCTTATTGTGATTTTAAAAAAAGTTTTCCCTTGGATTCCTAGGGGACTTTTGCCTAGATTTGTGACTGAGTTTTTCCCTACAAGTTTGAAGTAAATCTAGGATTTCTCATCAGACGAATTTTGAGAACAATCAAATAATTATTCAAGAAACCAGGGTTTCTTAGGCCCTAGCTTTGGACAATCAGGAGCTTCAAATTCATCATGAATTTCACATGGGAAGAATTTCAGTGGCAAGGCAAAGAATTTAAAGTACATTTCTGTAGAGTTTTCCCCTTGTGAATTCTGGAAAAGAGGAAGCCTAAATCCATCTTATCCCCCTTTTCCCCTTTTATCCTAAACTCTCCAGGTGAGAACATCTGCACATTTTGATGCAAATGCACACTCATTTACTTCAAGAGGGTTTCTTGAGGGTAAGGAAAAAATGGTGAAGCCAAAGCCTTCAGAGAGAGAATGAGAGGGAGAGAGGGGGAGAGAGAGAGAGAGAGAGAGAGAGAGAGATGAGAAGGAAGAGGTTATATTGTGTAGGTGTTGATGACGTTTCAGGTATAATTGACAACGAGAATGGGCAGACTGGGTGGGAGCCTGAGGGTACTATGATTGGAAGAACAAAGGTCACAGGCAGGGATACGATATGAAATAATGACAGAGAAGGGGTGGAACAAGGCCTTGGAGAACCTCAGGGCAAGGAGATTGCACTGGGTAAGGAAAGGATAGAAAGAAGACTAATGGGAAAGTTAAGAATTTCTTTGATCAGACAGTAAAAATTGGAGTAGCTGGTAATGATGTCAACAAAACTCATGTCCCATGGTTCAGAAATATGAAGACTAGTGGGCACATTTCTTCACTCAAATATAAGGCAAGCATTATAGCCCCAATGTTCTTTCTGGCTCACATTTTAACCCTCTCTACCTGCCCCCTTTATGGCATTTCCTAGTGCTCACTGCCCATGGATCACAGCCATTGTGATATGCCAAATTCCAAAGAGCGGAGAGGGGAGTGGGAGAAAGATAGATACCTCCCTCCCTTCTGCATGCTTCTGCAGCAAAATTGGTAAATCAGTAAGTAGGTGGAAGGGAAGAGATTTAGAGAGAGACAGGTGGGTGGGTTGGATGGTGAGGAAAGATGAAGAGTTTGGAGGCTGTCGTGGGAACTGAGACTAGGAACAGACTTGTTGGAAGTTCAGTGACATCATGAGGGGCTCAACATGGTCTAATTTGGCTCAGAATTGGACTCAGAAAACAATTTTAAAGAAAATAATAATAATTTATTTTTGAAGCCTGATAGGGATACCTTGTCCCATCATTAGTAGATGCTGTTTACTGTGAGCAGGTGTGTGGTATGTGTAAGAAGGTGAGATATTTTCAAAGCCAATGATGAAAGGCAGACACATTTGCAAACAGGAAAAGGTCTTTCGCAAACGTATGACACTGGAATATTCTCTCATAGCAACTTTCTGGAGCTGAAGAGATTCTTCCCTGGAGGTGAAAATAATATACTTGAGACATATTAATTCTCAATGTAAAATGTCCTCCTTTGCATAGAACGTGTTTTGCAGTTTAATAATACATTGGCATTAGCATAGAAATAGCCTCGTGTCTTCATTAGTTATGCTGATTAATGACAAACTTCTGATACAACAGAGAACATACCTTATTGCTTCTTGGTGCCTCACTTGTATCTAAAAACAACAGCAAAATTTGCTAGCCCAATATTAGATGCCCTGTGTAGGACACTAGGACCAAGAGAAGTTCAAAATTCAGGGTTGGCAAGCTTCAGAACAAAGTGAAAAACATGAACTAGCATTTCCAAATCAATTTAAAATTTTGCATTTTAGTCATCGTATAATCCTTTGTCTTTGGCTATTGGGTGGTATAGAGATAGATAAATAAATACATAAATAATCCAACATTTTGAAATTGCAAAGAAATCCTGGATGGAGTGGATTCTGTGGGGAGGTGGAGGTGAGCGCTCTGTGGAGTCTGTGGCGGAATTCTCCACCATCCCTATGAGATGGTTAGAGCGCCGGTGGCGGAAGTCTCGCTCTGAAGACAATCAGACTAGGGGTGGATGAAAGTCACTTACCTCTCGTCGAAGCTTGTTCGCAGTGGGGGGGAGGCGCTTCGCTGTTCCCCCCGTGAAGTTCAGGCCGGGGGGGAGGCTTCCCGCCTTGCCCGGCCGAAATTCAGGCTGGGGGGGAGGCTTCCCGCCTCGCCCGGCCGCGAACTCCAAAGTTAAAAAAAAAAAAAAAACGCCCCCGTGATAGGCTACGTGACGATGAACGTAGCCTATCACGGCTAGATCTGCAAAGTCAGCCATGATAGGCTACGTTAATCATCACGTAGCCTATCACGGGTGACTTTAAAAAAAAAAGCACGTACGCTAATGGCGGCCCCCATAGGGAGCCACCATTCGTGTTCCTTATTTGGTCGCTGTAGTCTACATAAAGATTTACGTAGACTACGGCGAAAATAAGGGCAACGCAAATAGCGTTGCCCTTATTTTCGCCGTAGTCTACGTAAATCTTTACGTAGACTACAGCGACCAAATAAGGAACGGGAATGGTGGCTCCCTATGGGGGCCGCCATTATCCGTACGGGCTTTTTTTTTTTTTAAGTCACCCGTGATAGGCTACATGACGATTTACGTAGCCTATCACAGCTGACTTTGCAAATCTAGCCGTGATAGGCTACGTTAATCGTCACGTAGCCTATCACGGGGGCTTTTTTTTTTCTTTTATTGGAATGGCGGCGGTGGCAGCCGGTCGAAAGACCGGCTGCCGCTCCCGCCCCGTACGAACACCCGCCGAACCGCCGGCCGGACCCGCCGCCGGGAGGGACATTCGGCAAAGGTAAGTCCCGTCCCGGGGGGGGGGGTGCGGGGGGCAGGGGGGGCGGAGAATTTCTCCCCAAAACTTGTTTGGGGGGCCGAACACGTTGGCGCTCGGCCCCCCGAAGTTTCAGGGAGGAATTCTCCGCCATCCCTAAATCAGACACGGGCTAGAGCTGTATCTTCAGCCTATCACATGGTGGTGAAGGCAGCAAAAAAGGAATATTATGCTGTCTCCATCGTCTTTGCAGAGTGCTGTCCCAGGAGGCTGTTCCAAGTTGTCCGGAGCCTGGTCGGTCCATTTGCTCCAGAACCTCTGGAGCATTCTAAGGCCTCCTGTGAGGCCTTGGCAAGGCACTTTGCGTATAAAATTGATTGGAACAGGAGTGTTATTCCATGAGCCATGGATACAGTTGGTGAGCGAGAGTAGGGATGTATGAAAGTGACTTACTTTTCTGCAGATTATGTTGATGGTGGGGGGGAGGCATTCCATCCCTCCCCCCAGAATCCTGGCCAGGTGGGGGAGGCGCTCCATTCCTCCCCCCCAGAATCCTGGCCGGCCGGCTGTGCTCCACAGTGATTCTGCAGAGCCGCCGGCTGGCTCCACCAGCAGCCGGACATCTGACCACTGGCTAGCAGGGACGCAAATGGCAGCGGGCAGCCGCTGCCATTTGCGTCCCTGCAGTCAGCCATGATAGGCTACGTAAATGTTTACATTGCCTATCATGGCTGATTAAAAAAACACAACAACAACGTTCGTACACAAATGGCAGCGGCCATGGCCACCGCCATTTGCATTCTTTATTTTGGCACATCTTAGTCTACGTAAAGATTTACGTAGCCTAAGACAGCGAAAATAAGGGGAACGCAAATAGCATAGTGTCTACGCTATTTGCGTTCCCCTTATTTTCGCCGTCTTAGTCTACGTAAATGTTTATGTAGACTAAGACGTGCTAAAATAAGGAACGCAAATGGCGGCGGCCATAGCCGCCGCCATTTGCATACGCACGTTGTTGTGGTTGTTGTTTTTTTAAGTCAGCCATGATAGGCTATGTAAATCTTTATGTAGACTATCACATTTTTTCTTTTTGTTTTTTTTTTAACCTGGAAATGGTGGCGGTGGCAGCAGGTCGGAAGCCCGGCCGCCACAGCCGCCGCTGCCGAACTGCCGCCGCAGCCGCCACTGCTGCCGACAGGAAGATCCGCCCAAGGTAAGTCTCGTCCCGGGGGGGGTGGGGGGCGGGCCGTTCCACCACAGATTTTGGGGGGCTGAATGCGCTGGCTTTCTGCCTCCCCGAGATCTGTTGCGGAACTTTCGTAAATCCCTAAGCGAGAAGCGGCCTGTGGCAAACCGGTTTTGTGGGATCGGATCCAGCTTCTTCCTCCTGATGAAGTGGACAACGTGCTTTCGTCTGTAAAGCTGACCACCTGCTTACTTGATCCTTGCCCATCTTGGCTCATTATTAAGGATGTATGAAAGTCACTTACCTTTCTGATGGGGTGATTCACGGTGGGGGGGAGGCGCTCTGCACATCCCCCAAAAATCTTAATCTGGGTGGGTCCACTCTGCGGAGATTCTGTGGAGCCGTCGGCCAGGGCCGCCCGCAGCCAGACGTCCAGCAAACAAAAACAAACAAACAAAACAGCGTACGCAAATGGTGGCGGCTATGGCGGCTGCCATTTTCCTTCCCTTTTTTTCGCTGTTTTAGTCTACATAAATATTTACATAAGCTATTACAGTGAAAAAAAGGGGAACGCAAATAGTGTAGTGGGCGCCATTTGAGTTCCTTTCCCCCACCCGCCGTTTTAGCCTATGTAAATATTTACGTTAGCTATTATGGCGGGGGGGGGGAAAGGAACGCAAATAGTGCCCACTGTGCTATTTGCGTTCCCCTTTTTTCACCGTAATAGCTTACGTAAATATTTATGTAGGCTAAAACAGTGGGGAAAAAAGGAATGCAAATGGCAGCCGCCATAGCTGCTGCCATTTGCGTACGTTGTTTTTTTTTTTTTTTTGCTTGCCGTGATAGGCTACGTAAATACTTATGTAGCCTATCACAGCAAAGAGCAGGATGCAAATGGCGACTGCAGCAGCCGGTCAAAAGACCAGCTGCCGCCAGAGCCGTTGCCACTGGAGCCCCAGTTAAGTTTCGTTCTGGGGCTATTCCGTGAGGTGGCGGGGGGTGGGAGGCCATTCCGCCATGGGTTTTGGGGGGCCGAATGCCAGTGCATTCGGCCTCACTGAAATCCGTGGTAGAATTCTCCTCCATCTCTACTCATTATGCGCTTCAAAGAGAGACTGGGTGAGGGGATCAGGGTGATGGTGAACGCCTCCCTTGTGAAGGGAGTGATGTCATCAGCCCTCAAGGAGGCAGTGATAAGACCGCTCTTAAAGAAGCCCTCCTTGGATCCCCAAGTCTTGAACAACTTTCACCTAGTCTCGAATTTGCCATTTTGGAGCAAGTTGATTGAACGGGTGGTGGCGATGCAGTTGAAGGCACACTTGGAAGAAGCCGATTATCTATATCCATTTCAGTTGGGCTTCAGGCCTGGGCATGGGACAGAAACGGACTTGGTCACCTTGGTGGATGATATGAAGAGGGCTTTGGATAGGGGTGAATGCTCCTTCCTTGTTCTCCTCAACCTCTCAGCAGCTTTTGATACCGTTGACCACAGTATCCTCCTGGACCGCCTGGAGGGATTGGGCATTGGAGACATCATATTATGGTTGTTCCAGTCCTTTCTCTCTGGCAGAGAGTAGCAGAGTACCAGAGAGTAGCACTGCGAGAGGAGGTTTCAGACCCATGGCCACTCATGTGTGGGGTGCCACAGGGTTCCATCCCCTCCCCGATGCTATTTAACATCTATGTGAAGCCGCTGGGGGCTATCATCAGGAGGTTTGGGTGCGGTGTCATCAATATGTGGATGACATGCAGCTCTACCTCTTGTTCAAATCTTCACCAAGGTTGGTCATATAATCCCTGTCCAAATTTCTGGAGATGGTGAGCGGCTGGATTGGGAGGAATAAGCTGAAGCTGAACCCTGACAAGTCCGAAGTACTTTTGGTGGGAGACAAGAAGAGGTTGGGGGATGTTGACCCAGTGTTGAATGGGGTACAGCTACCCTTGAAAAATCAAGTCTGCAGCCTGGGGGTCATTTTAGACTCCCAACTGTCCATGGAGGCTCAAATGTCAGTAGTGAGCCGGACGACGCTGTACCAACTCCATCTGATACGGCGGCGGCACCCCTACCTTCCTGACCATCTGCTCCTGTATATGCCCTGTTCTCCTCTCATCTAGACTACTGTAATGTCCCCTACATGGGGTTACACTTGTGGACAGTTCGGAAGCTGCAGCTGATGCAGAACGTGGCGGCTCGCCTGATTAAAGGCAGCCACCAGCATGATCACATCACTCCAGTGCTGAAGGAGTTGCACTGGCTATCAGTTGTTTTCCAGGCCAAATTCAAGGTGTTGGTTTTGACCTTTAAAACCATATATGGTTCCGGCCCAGCCCATCTTAAGGAGCACCTCCAGCAACACCAGACAGGATGCTCAACAAGATCAGCCTCAGATGGCCTTCTCTCTGTCCCACCAGCCAGGATAGCTAGACTGGTGGGGATGAGGGAGAGGGCCTTCTCTGTGGTGGCCCCCACCCTGTGGAACTCCCTCCCTAGGGAACTCCGCCATGCCCCCTCTTTAATGTGCTTCCACCATGCATTGAAGACGTGGCTGTTCAAGCAGGCATTTGGGGTGGGTTAGGGTATTTTTAGAAATACAATGTTTTAATGTGGAATTTTATTATTTTAAACTGTTTGTACTGTTGTACATCACCCAGAATGGCTGGGTGACCGGCCAGATGGGTGATTAAGAAATTTAATAAATACATAAATACATAAAAAAGAGCCCAGGGTGAGCAGCTAACAATCCATATAAAACAAAGTACACCACATAAGCAATACCAAAATCATGACTCTGAAACTACGACTATATAATAAAATACAATAAAACCATCAAAATAATCAACCAACCGACCAATCAAAGACAAATGGAACACTTACCTATACCCCAAAGGTCTGCTCAAATAAATAGAGCTTTAATTGGTCCCTAAGTGACAATATCATGGGGTAATTGTTCACATGTATTAAATATTCGGATCACGAATTTTCAGACACCACAGTATCTTACAGGAACATTATTTTCTAAGAAGGGAAACATTTTCCAACATTTGTTACAAAGGAAGCTGGGCAAACAATGATGGGGCCCTTATTAACTTTGTGACATTTTGGAATATTAGCAGTTGAACTGTGAATGGTGAGCTTGTCTAATCCCTTAATTTCAGGACACTTGTTAAAACTGCAAGCCAATAATTTGATTTGAAAGTCAAGTTGCAAAACTATAAGATTCCTAAAGCCGAAGTTACTCGACTTAGTATCATTCGACCTTGAAATACTATGTTCAAGGTCACCCACACCCTCAGTGGCACCATTGGCCAAATAAGTCTGCATTTTCCCCTTCCATTCTCTACTTCTAGACTATGATCCCATCAGGTTGTTTCAACTTGTGTTACCATTAACATTTGTTTTTGTCAAACGATATCAAGGAATGTCTGGAAAATCAATCTTTAATAAGTTACAGTAATGTTTTCAATTTCCTGTCATCTGCTTTAACGTACATATGTACTCTGTCATTTCTCATCACTTTCTAAATCCATCTTGTTATCAGCTTGGTATAACTTAATGTACAGCTAACTCATTCCTGGGTGACCTTAAATCATACACGACCCGGGAGGCTGCTTCGAAGAGTCATTCTTTCTTTGCTGTGAAGGTGACGGAGATAACAGAAAGGGAGTGACTGTACAAATCAAAACTTCAAGGGGGACTTTCATACTTGGCCAAACTTGCTGGAAGGAAATATTCAGAAATAGTGTCAAGTAGATGGTTGTCATCTTGTAACCTGGTGAATTAGAGGTGGTTCCACCATCCTCTGAATCAACAGAGAAAGACAATAGCTTTGGTTCTTGGGACTCCTGAGGTCTTGTTTTAACTTTGTGCATTGCACAGGGGCTCCTGGGAAATGTTGGCTCAAATTTACCTCTGGAAGAAAAAAAAAAATCTAAGGATGTTATCTAAGGATCTATGCTGATGTGTGCATTCAATATGATACTACACATACAGGGGACAACTTCTTGTCAAGGGGATCACTTGATGCTTCCCACCAACATTTTGAATTCATGTCTAGAGGATAGTGTAGAAAACAAGTTAAGAATTCCATATTTAAGATGCCATCTGGAAGGGTTACATGATGTGGTTTACTTGGCTGGATTGGAGGTGGTATACTAAGATCACTCAGCATTTCATCCCCAAGACTACCCAGTCAGTTTCCAAATCCATTGTCATAATTGGCATTGCATGGATTCTGATGGCAGCCATTTTTGGTTCATCTCTTTTAACAAATTGCTGCTTAGTTTTCCCAAGGCTGATGGAAACCTCTGTGACAACTGACATTTGGCAGTATCAGAAAGATACCTATGAGAAAGTCCTACTTGGAAATGCTATGGGTTAAACCTAGGGTCCTTTACATGCAAAACATGCACTCTGCCAATAAGCTAAGACCCTTCAGAACAGAGGAAGGTGAAGACCAGCATTCCTGAGGAATGCATTCTGGCCACCTTTCTGAAGGTACAGCCTTCATCCACTTAGGGAGCAATCCTATGGCTGCTAGTCAGCGGGTAGATAGCCGTAGAATATGTAGATTTCCAGGACCTGACCTCGGAGCCTGCACTCTGAGGTCAGATCTTGGAGAACCAACCTCCCCCCTACTCATGCTGCCTCACAGGCAGCTCAGAATGCCCCCATGCTCTGCGATCCAGGGAAAATGGGGCATTCTGGGGGGGCCTTCCGGGGCAGGGAAGGCAGAAATGCCAGTACGACACATCCTATGGGTCATCCAGCGGCCACTTCCCCCGCTTCACCTTCCTGTGGCTAGACAGCTGAAATTGGCTGTCAGTCCGGCTGCAAATGCAGGACAGCTGAAGCATGGAAGGGACAACCCCCTCCATGCTTCTACCCTGCATTGGATAGGCGGTTGCCTCCGAATTTGGTAGGGATGTCAGAGAATTTCTCCACGAATCTCAGGGAGATTCCCCCGAAATTGGTGGAGAAATGGTCTGCCCCCCCACCCCCCCTGGGACAGGACTTACCTTGCTCGAATGTCCCTGGCGGTGGCGGCTCTGGTGGCAGTTTGGCGGCAGTTCGGCGGCGGCGGCTGCAGCAGCCGGTCTTCCGACCGGCTGCTGCCGCCGCCATTTCCAAGTAAAAAAAAAAAGTGATAGGCTACATAAAGATTTACGTAGCCTATCATGGCTAGATTTTTTAAAAAACACCATGATAGGCTACGTAAATATTTATGTAGCGTATCACGGCTGACTTTGAAAAAAAAAAAAAGCGCGTATGCAAATGGTGGTGCCCATGGGCGCCGCCATTTGCTTTCCTTATTTTGGCACGTGTATGTCAACATTTACGTAGACTACAGCGAAAATAAGGGCAACGCTAAAATATAAGGGCTATTTGCATTGCCCTTATTTTCGCCGTAGTCTACGTTAATGTTTACGTAGACTACACGTGCCAAAATAAGGAACGCAAATGGCGGTGCCCATGGGAGCCACCATTTGCGTACGCGCTTTTTTTTTTTTTTTTAAGTCAGCCGTGATAGGCTACGTAAACATTTACGTAGCCTATCACGGCTGACTGCAGGGATGCAAACGGCAGCGGCTACGGCCGCCGCCATTTGTGTCCCGGCAGGACTAGAGGATTCGCGGCCGGAGGGACGAGGCGCCTCCCCCCCGGCCAGAATTTTGGCGGGGAGGGACGGGACTCCTCCCCCCGGCCAGAATTTCAGGGGGAGGGACGGAGTGCCTCCCTCCCACCACGAAGCAAGTGTCGAGATCAGGTAAGGGACTTTCATCCATCCCTAGAATTTGGAGGTGGCCGCCTATACCCATAGGATTGCACCCTTAGCCACTCTAGCCTTTTGCTATTTGTGATCTCATTGAGATGAAATATTTCCATTTGTGGACTTAACTGTCTCTTTCTGCAGATGGGTGTCCATCTTTTGGGATGTGATCTTGAACAACCAGCATTATTCCTTAAGTACCATTTTATTTCAAGGAAGCGTTTGTTTGAAGGTCTCACTGTATTATTGGGATGTAGGAGTACTTAATGTGTGCTGGATATTGCCCATAAGAAATGGTAGATGTGATTCCTGATCACATATGCAGACTGAGAGAACCAGCTTCAAATGTAACACATAACTTACCGGGATAAACAGAACCTGGGAGGTGATCAATAACTCCTTGAGAGCGGGAGCGGTCCTGAGCCACCTGCAAGAGGCAGTGGTGAGACCACTCCTGAACAGATTCTCCAGGTCCAGGCAAGGTGCTTTGGTTGGTGGTTGCCAACCAATTCCAGATGCACTTGGATGAGTCCAGTTACCTGGATCCATTTCATTTGGGGTCCATGCTGTGTTTTGGCTTTATTTATTTACTTACTTACTTACTTACTTATTTAAAATATTTCTTGGCTGCCTTTCAGGGCAGAAGCCCTCCCAAGGCAGCTTACAACAATAAAATACATAAAAACAATTAAAATATTAAAAGTGATACAAAAACAGTAAAAACAACAATAAAAGCCAACAATATAACCAACAACAATGTTAAAAGCAGCAACAGCAACGATAGCAGGCATGGAAGAAGCCTGTATGTGTGCGTAGAAGGATGGATGGATGGATGGATGGATGGATGGATGGATAGACAGACAGACAGACAGACATAGAGGTGTGTGTGTGTGTGTACACATACACACACACACACATTATTGTAACATATTGTATTTTAAGGTTTTTAATCTCTGTAAACTGTAAAATGAAAATGACTGAAATGAAATTAAGTTACCTGAAATATTTGTCAGGTTTCCACAAAATTCCTCAAAAGGAATTACTCCACCCCCTCCCCTAAGATTCACATCTGGCTCATTCTGGTGGCTACTTAATAGGCATGTTCCAGGGATTCGATCTCTGTGAATTCTGAAATGAGCCGACCTCATCAGTGTCTCATGAACACTGGAATGTGTTCAGTTTTCCCAGTGTTGATGGAAATGCCTGGATGGGGAATGCTGTAGTACCTTTCACACTTCCCAGCAGTTCTTGATCCACATATCAACACAACTTCAGAATATGTATTCTGAGAGAGAGAAACATTCAGAATGCATAACTGAGGCACAATACATTTAGAAATGTGTATTCACATAAGTATGTAACTATGGACGTAACTTCAGCAAGATGTAGCAAAGGCCACCAAATTGGATGGCTTTGAAAGGGGATTGGACAAATTCCTGGAGGAGAAGGCTATCAATGGCTGCACTCCTGATGGCTACATGCTACCCTCAGTATCAGAGGTAGGGATGTACGAAATGTACTTACCTTTCCGCGGATTATGTTGATGGTGGAGGGGGAGGCGTTCCATCCCTCCCCTCGAAATCCTCGACGGGGGAGGGAGGCAATCCGTTCCTCCCCCCCAGAATCCTCCACGGCCGGCTGCGCTCCGCAGCAGCTCCACGGAGCAGCCGGCCAGGCCCAACCCAGGCCAGAGCCATCCACAACTGGATTTCCGGCCACGGAGGGCTCTAGGAAAAAAAAACCCCAAAACCCGCGTATGCATATGGTGGCTGCTACGGCTGCCGCCATTTGTGTTCCTTATTTTTGGCCGTCTTAATCTACGTAAATATTTACGTAGACTATGATGGCAAAAATAAAGGGGAATGCAAATAGCATAGCGGGTGCTATTTGCGTCCCTTTTTGATACACCGTTTTAGCCTATGTAAATCTTTACGTAGGCTAAAACGGCAAATCAAAAAGGGATGTAAATAGCGCCCGCTACGCTATTTGCGTTCCCCTTTATTTTCGCCGTCATAGTCTACGTAAATGTTTATGTAGACTAAGATGGCCAAAAATAAGGAACGCAAATGGCGGCGGCCGTAGCCGCCGCCATTTGCGTATGCATTTTTTTTTTTTAACCCAGCCATGATAGGCTACGTAAATCTTTATGTAGCCTATCATGTCGTTTTTTGTTTTTGTTTTTTTTACAAGACAAATGGCGGTGGCGGCAGCTGGTCAGAAGACCAGCTGCCGCCCCCACCGCTGAAGCCGCCACCGGAGCCGTCACTGCCTGGAAGATCTGCCCCAGGTAAGTCTCGTCCGGGGGGGGATCTGCAGGGGGGTAGGGGGGTGGCAGGCTGTTCTGCCACAGATTTCAGGGGGCCGAATGCACTGGCATTCGGCCTCACCGAGATCCATGGCTGAATTCTCTGACATCCCTAATCAGAGGCAGTATGCCTATGTAGCACAGTTGCTGGGGAACATGGATGGGAGATGCTGTTGCACTCAATGTCCTACTTGTGGATTTCCCATGGGCAGCTGTTATGGTGTCAACATTGACATTGGCCAGATCCAGCATGGCTCTTCTTATGTTCTTATGAATTTTTTTTTTGGGGGGGGGGTCTAAAAGAATGAATACTGTGGAAAAGGACAGATTGGATTTATCGGTGGGAACGTATGTCATGGACTGGCAATGACTGGAGTAAAAAGGCCCTTCCTGTGGACTTTTCTGCTGCCACCAGGTAGATCCCCCCCCCCTCGCTGCCACCCAGCTGCCTCCACCAATCTTGCCTTCACGCATTCTACATCTCAGGTATTTACTTTAGTTAGCATGAGTTTACTTTAGTTAATGTGAAGGTTGGCTATTAGATGTGAGGTTGGTAACCCAAACATAAAATAATAAACCATAACATTTCACATGATGCTTAAAACTTTACTGAAGAACAATGTTCATAGGGAAAAAAAAAATCTGGGCAATAAACCAACCAGGAATAAATGCATTCAGCTATCCTCACTAGACTGTCTTTATTTTTATGTGGGTTCCTTATCCAAGCAATATCACACTGTCATTGGTCCAGGTCTCTCAACCAGCTCTCCATTTCTAGCAGCTCTGAACCTTTCTTCTAGGCCCCCAATCTGACTCAGAAGCTGCATCATGGCTTTAGAGGTGGGACTGATTTGGCTCGGACTGATTTGGGTCCCCCTGAACCGACTTGGCCCCGAACGTGAAGCAAGTTTTGAATGGACGAATCCTGCTTCGGGCCCTCCCTGACGCCCTCGCGCAAACCCCAAGCTCCTGAGCTGGGCCCTCTCCGTTGCCCCCTCCTACATCACCACCGCTGCAGCCTCCCCCACCTTTGTTGCTGCCGCCTCCTTTGTCACCACTGCTTCAGCTGTCATTGCCGCCTCCAGCTCCTGAGGCTGGGATGTGCACCAGCTCTTCTTGCAGGGAGTCACGATTTTTAAAATGGCAACTTCCTGGAAGTTCCTGGACATTGCCATTTAAAAAATGGCAACTCCTTGCAATAAGAGCCAGCGTGCATCTGATCTGATCCCCCACCCCACCAAGCTCAGAATCAACATCCTCTGTTGATTCAGAGCACCCCATTAAGTTCGGTGGGGCTTACTCCCCAGTAAGTGTGCCAAGGGTTGCAGACTTACAGTGCAATCTTATGTCTCCTCAGAAGTAAGTCCCATTGAGTTGAATATGAGCCAACCATGTGATGTGCCTGCAAAAAAGGCAAATGCTCTCTTGGGCTGCATTAATAGAGGTATAGCTTCAAAATCACATGAAGTACTAGTTCCCCTCTACTCAGCACTGGTTAGGCCTCATCTTGAGCACTGTGTCCAGTTCTGGGTGCCACACTTTAAGAAGGATGCAGACGAACTGGGCACCACACTTTAAGGAGGATGAGAGGGTTCAAAGGAGGGCAACAAAGATGATCAGGGGACTGGAAGCAAAGCCCTCTGAAGAGAGACTGAAAGAACTGGGCATGTTTAGCCTTGAGAAGAGAAGACTGAAGGGAGATAGGATAGTGCTCTTCAAGTACTTGAAAGGCTGTCACAGAGACGAAGGCCAGGATCTCCTCTCGATCATCCCAGAGTGCAGGGCATGGAATAAGGGGCTCAAGTGACAGGAAGCCAGATTCCCGAAAGCAGGAACCTCCAAGTCCAGCCCCAAATTCCTCTTTACATGATATTCATTGGCAACACTAACTGAAATATGGCAACACCAAACTGAAAGGATGGGTTCTAAAGACACAGTCCTTTTCAACCTCCATACTCTGCTTTTCTGATTACTCCACAGAATCTTGTGCAGTTCTGACTTGCTGTTTTGTGGCTTTAAAAACACACACACAGCTTTAAGTAGTAATTACTACAGCATATGAAAAATCTCTCTCCCCAGATGTGTTCGCATCTTAGACCATCCCTTTGGAAAACATCAAATTCTCCAGGCTTAGTTTTAGCACGGGCTTGGGAAAATGGAAGTCTCAGGCAAGCACTGAACATGGAAACCAGGGCCAAAAGTCTTGTCCCAGTCCCCAGGATGCTGAAAAGATTACCAACTCCCACACAGAATTCTTAATTCAATTTATTACCAGTTGGTACTTAAGAGATAACATGAAGGAAATGTTTGTTTCTCTGTGTGCCTTTAATTGCCTCCCATATTAGAATGTATCTTTCTGATAGAGCCAAATATCATTTTCACACACATTAACATGTTGTTCAGAACATTATTTCCCATAGTACATTATTCACCAATGTTTATGAGTTCCAGTGTAAGTTATTTAAAAGGCTCAGGAGATATGTATCTTGTTGGTTTGATTCCACCAGACAGACATTTGGTTTGAAATAAACTACACCTCTAGTTTTTCTTTTTCTTCTCTTGCAAAATTTGGAGCTGTTCTTCAAATGTTAACTAATCTAATGAGTTTTGTGTTGAATTGTGAATACATTTTAATTTCCCATTCAAGATACTGTAGCATTTAATATTTTGCCTCACAAGCAATCTGCCACAGGGCTTTTTTTTTTTTTAAAGAAGCCTTCCACAAAATTTCTTTCATACAGTCTGATTAAAATCCAATTAATTACAAACACAATTAAACCTTTCTACAGGAGTTTGCAGAGGAAGGCTGACGGAAGTCAAGTTGTCAATCAAAGATCCAGCAGGGAGCACTAATTGGAAAGCGGCGAAACTTTCAGCCAATAAGAATATAAAAGAAAAGAAATAAAATCATTCAGCTCTTCGTGTAATATGCGCGTTTATTAGGAAATAGTTTCCTCCTTTGATTCTTTTGCTTATCATTTGATCAATACAAGCAGCTTCTGATGGCACCTTTCATGATGAAACCTTCCCAAGGCTCACAGCGATAGTAAATATACGTACAATAAAAAGGCAATTAAGAGTGAAATAAGTGGTGGAGGGGGGGAAATGAAACATTAATGTACCATCCCATGCTATTGTAAAATCTTTGCAATTTGATGGCAGCCAAAGTTTATGTTTTTGGTTTTCTGTTTCAATTTTGTATTCATTGTCATGTGGAAATTTTAGTATGTCAATAACAGCCCAGTCTTAATGATTTCTCCCTCATTCCCCAAAGAACAACCCACAGAATTATTGAAAGGCATCTCATCCCTTTTCTGCATATCCTTAGCTTTAATTTAAAGCTCTTCATGCCCTTTGACCCACTCTATATTTTCTTAATTTTTGTTTTATCTGTGCTTATTATCTTTGCTGCATTCATTTTACCACCCTCACCAATCCTGATCAGTGCTGTGCTGGAAATTTCTCCTGCATGTTTTTCAACTATTCTCATTCAATCTGATAGAAAAGAAATTGCTTTCAAAAAGAAATGCAAAAGGGAAGAAATTTTGGAGAAATTCTCATGGGTTGGGTTTAGGGTTCTTGAGTGCTTACCATTCTTACGAGGTGGCTGAGGAGCGTGCATAAGTGTCCTGTCTTTCATTGTACAGTCACCTCTGTGGCAGCCTGTAGCCTCCTTAGCTTCCTGCACTACAGTTAAAGCCATCATGAGGCAATTCCTCCCATGGGGCTTTTTCAGTTCTGTAACTGCAGGGGCCTGGGAGACTGCACAGCCATGGAAAGATGTGTTACAGAGAGAGAAAACACACATGGCATGGCACCCTCGGCCACCTTACAGTGAGTAGGTAAGCTCAAAAATACCACCCAAAGAAATTCAAAATTCTGCCTTAAGAAAGTGGAAGTCTCACCACAGTTGATGCTGTTGCCACTCACAGGAGCGGCACAATAAACCAAAAACCCTTTGGAAAAAAGGAAGAACCTGTGCTACAGCCCCTGCCAATAGTGAGCCCTACCTGTGAGAAACTGTTGGAGAATTTCTCCTCCCCTAGGAGAAATTTGGCAAAATTGTCCCCCCAATTTCTCTGCCCACAAATTGGCTGAAGAATTTTGAGAGGCCCTTTGTGCACAGCTCTGTCTCCAGAGTTTCAGACAGGCATCTTTCCTGGTTGCAAATGCCAGGAATTGAACCTGGGACCTTCTCCATGCAAAAGCGTGTGCTCTACCAACAGTGAGGTAGTGGTAGATTTTAAAGTGGAGGCATTCATCATGACAATCCCCACAGCCACACCCCCAAGGAGAATCCGAAACTCCAGGCAGCTGGGTTGATCGAGATCGAGAAACCAGTTCTAACAGTTTTCATCCCCACCAGGAGGAGGCCTTTTGTAAAGCTCATGAGTCTTAATTTCTCATTCAAGACCAAGCCACTGTGAAAATACTTTGCATTGCAACAGGGATAGCTTGCATCAATATATTGTTTCTGGGAAAACACACACACACACTGCCCAGACCCAGTGGAGGATGGTGGTTCTGATTTCAGTGGGTCTGTGAATCAATTCTGAGTTTCAGTCAGAAGCAGTGAGAGCTTTAAAGGAGCCATCCAAGGAGCCAATGTGGTGTAGTGGCGAGAGTGTTAGACTGGGAGCTGGGAGATCTGGGTTCTGGTCCCCACTCAGCCATGGAAGCTCACTGGGTGACTCTGGGCCAGTCACAGACTCTCAGCCCAACCTATCTCATAGGGTTGTTGTTGTGAGGATAAAATGGGGAGAAGGAGGATAATGTAAGCCACCTTGGGTTCCTTGCAAAAAGAAAAAAAGTTGGGATATAAATGCAATAAATCAAACCAACCAACCAACCCAGAGTGCAGTCCCAGCCCCACTGAAATCAGAGCCACCAGCCTCCACTGCCCAAACTATCATGAGCATTGCAGCTAAACTCAGAGAGAACAAGATCGTCTGAATGGGGTCAGATTACAGCATTGTCCCTGCTAATCAAAAAGTCATGGGGCTTCCATTTGAGAGGCCAAGCTTTTCCATCAAGGAGTACATGGCTTCATCTACAGGGAATGGACCTGGCAGGACAAACAACAGGTTGGAGGTTGATCCAGAAGGATCTTGCACCAACTTGTTGATTGTGGTGGTGGTGGTGGACTGGACATTTCCCAGTAGTTTTGCTCTCAGCCCTGTCCATTTTTCCTCGGTGGCGCAGTTTGGTAATTTTAGACTCTGGATCGAATAGTTTTAGCATGTGTGTGGTCTTTAGATCAGGGGTGGGCAACAGGCAGAGGGAAGAGGGCCACACGTGTCCCTCAGTGGCCCTTTGTGCTGTCCCATGCATGTGTCTCCCCTGCTGCCAATGTTGCTGCCAAACGTGGTGCTCTGGAGCATCAGTATCCTGCCAGACTGCTGAGAAACTGTTTCATGGGTTGGCAGGATGGTGACACTATGAGGAAAGAGGGCGCATGAGGAGTCATCCCCTTGCACCTGCTTTCCCTGGGGAATTGCTGTGGTGTGGGCAAGATTAACTCTTCCTGGAGTGACCTTTAGTAACATCACTGTGATAGGGAGGATGTTTTAATGTCACTGTCATCCCAGTGATGCTACTCAATATTTCTGGGGTTGGGTGGGAAGTTAAAGCCTCCCACACCCCAGGAATCTGCAGTAGGATTTGGGGTGAATGTGTGCATGCATGCATTACATGACATGTGCATGTGTGTGTGCCTGTAGGCGTTATGTGCACATAAGCACAATATATGTGCCTTCACATGCATTATGTGTGACGTATGCATGAGGGTGTGTGGTCCCCAGCCACTCACTCAACACCCTATTCACCCAAGGGACATGCAATTCAGCAAAACTTGAGCTCCCTCAAATTCTCAGAATTCCACCACAAAGCTTGTTCCAACATAACTCCGCATCAGTTTGTGAGTTTGGGTGTTTGTTTGTTTTTTCTTCCTTTTCGCATGAAAATCCATGTATATTTCCATGCATGTTTTTCCAGATGCACATCAATTGTGCATATCTTTGAAAGTATTCATTCTTCTTCCATTGATCAAAGCATATTTGTGCACATTTCTCAAATGTACATGTGCTGTCAAACTCAGGGGTTTTTTTCGGGGGTGGTGGTGGTGGTCTGCAAAACCCTAAATTCCCCCTGAGTCTGTGTTCAGATTGAAAGGTATGAACTGGATAAATCCTGATGAAAAATAAGCTGGAAAAAATTCCTCACACGTCGTTCCCCTTGACCCAAGCGAAGTTAGCTACCACTGATTTAGATGGCAATCTGTATGCTCCACTTACTTCAAAATGTGGTGAGCCACCCCCAAAAGGGTTTGGGGGGCTGCTAATTTTGCTGAGTGGGACCCTGGACAATTGCCCTGGTCCTTCCTTGACAGCACCACCCTTTCCTTTGCTATCCTGATGCTTGGAGCTCCGTGTCTGAACATGGACAACAGTCCACCTCTCCCCTCCTCCAAACAGCTCTTCAAAAGCTGCCTTTCCCACAGAAGAGCCTATCCCTTAATTCCTTTGGCATCTAAGTCAAATCAAGCCCCTGGCATGCTTAGAATAATAGAATCATAGAAGAGAAGGGTTGGAAGGGGACTACAAGACCATCGAGTCCAACCCCCTGCTCAATGCATGAATCCAAGTCAGAGCATCCCTGACAGGTGGCTGTCCAGCCTCATCTTGAATGCCTCCAGTGTGGGAGAGCCCACCACCTCCCTAGGTCACTGGTTCCACTGTCGTATTGCTCTAATAGTCAGGAAGTCTTTCCTGATGTTCAGCCGGAATCTGGCTTCCTGTCACTTGAGCCCATTATTCCGTGTCCTGCACTCTGGGATGATCGAGGAGAGATCCTGGCCTTCCTCTCTGTGACAACCTTTCAAGTACTTGAAGAGCGCTATCCTATCTCCCCTCAGTCTTCTCTTCTCAAGGCTAAACATGCCCAGTTCTTTCAGTCTCTCTTTATAGGGCTTTGTTTTAGGAGTGCACGAAAGCCACTTACCTGGTCTCGCAACTTTTCGCGGTGGGGGGAAGGTGCTTAGCTGCTCTCCCCGCGAAGTTCAGGTTGGGTGGGAGCCTTCCCGCCTCGCCCGGCCGAAATTCAGGCTGGGGAGGAGGCGCCTCGCCTCGCCCGGCCGCGAAATAAAAAGTTAAAAAAAAAATGTCCCCATGATAGGCTACGTGACGATTAACGTAGCCTATCACGGCTAGATCTGCAAAGTCAGCCGTGATAGGCTACATAAATCGTCACGTAGCCTATCACGGGTGACTTAAAAAAAAAGAGCGCGTACGCAAATGGCGGCCTCCATAGGGAGCCGCCATTCGCATTCCTTATTTGGTCGCTGTAGTCTACGTAATCTTTACGTAGACTACGAACCGCCGCCGGGACCCGCCGCTGGGAGGGACATTCAGGAAAGGTAAGTCCCGTCCCGGGGGGGTGGTGCGGGGGGTGGGGTGGTGCGGAGAATTTCTCCCCGAACCTTCTTTGGGGGGCCGAACACATTGGCACTCGGCCCCCCGAAGTTTCGGGGAGAAATTCTCCGCCATCCCTACTTTGTTTCCTGTCCCCTGATCATCTTTGTTGCCCTCCTCTGAACCCTCTCCAGCACACTTGTCTGCATAAAGTGTGGTGCCTATTACTGGGCACAGTACTCCAGATGAGGCCTAACCAGTGCTTAGTAGAGGGGAACTAGTACTTCACAGGATTTGGAAGCTATGCTTGCCTTTGCAGCCCAAAAGAGCATTTGCCTTTTTTGCAGCCACATCACATTATTTTTATTATTATTTATTTATTATTAAATTTATTAATCGCCCATCTGGCTGGTCACCCATCGCCCTGGTCCTTCCTTGACAGCACCACCCTTTCCTTTGCTATGCCAATGTTGTTGGCTCATATTCAGCTTGTGATCTACAACAATTCCAAGATCCTTCTCGCTTGTAGCCTTGTTGAGCCACATATCCCCCATCTTGTAACTCACTGTGCATTTGGTTTCTTTTTCCTAGGTGCAGAACTCAGCATTTCTCCCTATTCAATGTCATTCTGTTGTTTTCTGCCCAGCGCTCCAGTCTATCAAGATCACTTTGAATTTTGTGTCTGTCTTCCAGGGTATTAGCTATCCCACCCAATTTTGTGTCATCTGCAAATTTGATCAGCATTCCCTGCACCTCCTCCTCCCAGTCATTAATAAAAATGTAGAAGAAAACTGGGGCCAGGATTGGGCCCTGCGGTGCCCCACACGTTACCTCTCCCCAGTTTGAGAAGGTCCCATTGATAAGCACTCTTTGAGTCCGATTCCGTAGCCAACTGCGGATCCACCTGATTGTTGTTTCATCTAGCCCACTCTGAGCTAGTTTGCTCATCAGGATATCACGGGACACTTATCTGGAAAGAAGCCCATTGAATACTTTCAGATTGGACTTCCAAGTAAACATGGATAAGACCAGTTCATAAATATGGCCCAGTACTACCCAAAATGATACATCTGTGTACAGCTTGTGTCCACTTATGATCACAGGGAGGGGCTCACTGAGTAAATTTTTTGTGAACCACCCAAACAGCTTTGGTTATTGGGCAGTATAGAAATGAAATAAATAAAGTAATAGATAAATAAATAAAATAAATGGACCCTAGGAAACTAGCTTTTCAGCTTAGGTGAATCCTTTCTCCTTGACCTGCTAGTTTTTTATGGGAGGGATATTTTGATTGTTGGATATGAAAGAACATTTAATTATCTGAGCCCCGATGTGCAGAATGGAATGCTCCTCCATACAGACAAAAATCCAGTCACATAGGAAAACATTTCAGCCTGATATTTTCCCTTCCTTCCTCCTTTCCTTCCTTCAGTTGCATGAGCCTTCACCTGCAGTCTGAAATGCCTGGTCCCAAGGCATCATCTGCAGGCATTTGAGGCAGCCACCTTACGGAAGCTAAGTAGGTTTGAGTCTGGTCAGTGCTTGGAGGGGAGACCACCTGGGAACCACATATAGGCACCTTGAGTTCCATGATAGAAGAAAGGTGGGATATAAATGTAATTAATTAATTAATTAATTAATATGGTACAGGCCAAACGTAAGTTTCTTGCTTCAGAGACAATGAGGACTCTGAATGACTGCATTTGCCATTTGCCAATATTTTTGTTTCATTGATTATATTTCTATACTGCCCCATAGCCAAACCTCTCCAGGTGGTTCGCAAAACCTAAAAACCATTAAAACATACAAAGTACAAAAAAGCATTTACATTTACACACACAGAGAGAGAGAGAGAGAGAGAGAGAGAGAGCAAGAGCAAGCACAGAGATACATATATCTAAAAACAACATATATCTAAAAAAGAAACAAACACCAAACTCATTATATGCTGCTAAATGCCTAAGCGAAGAGGGCAGTTTTAACCTGGCGCTGACAAGATAACAGTGTTGGCACAAGGCAACATGTGGACATCATTCCATAATTGAGGGGCCACCACCGAGAAGGCCCTCTGCCTAGTTGCCACCCACTGATCCTCCGAGCAGGCTCCCAGAGGAGGGCCTTGGATGCTGAATGTACTGTATCGGGAGGTTCATGCTGGGAGAGGTGCTCCATCAGGTATTGTGTTCCCAAGCCATATAGGTTTATAAGTCAGAACCAGCATCTTGAATTGGGCTTGGAAACAGGTAGCTAGGGCATGCGGGCCAGAATCGGTGTTATATGTTTGCACCTTCTTGTCCTTGTTATCAATCTGGCTTCTGCATCTTGCACAAGCTGAAGCTTCTGAACTAGGGATGTACGAAAGTCACTTACCTTTTAATGAAATTGATTCGAGGTGGGGGGGAGGCGCTCCATCCCTCCCCCCGAAATTTTGGCTGGGGGGGAGGCGTTCCGTCCCTCCCCTCCGAAATTCTGGCCGGGGGGGGGAGGCGTACGCAAATGGTAGCACCCATGCAGTCAGCCGTGATAGGCTACGTAAATGTTTACGTAGCCTATCACGGCTGATTTAAAAGAAAAAAAACCCATGCGTACGCAAATGGTGGCACCCATGGGCGCCGCCATTTGCATTCCTTATTTTGACACATCTTAGTCTATGTAAACGTTTATGTAGACTAAGACGGCGAAAATAAGGGGAACGCAAATAGCAGCATGAGTTATTTTTTAACTTGGAGGTTACCAGAGCATATACAACTGAGGCTAGGCTATCCCTTTCCAGATAGGGGCATAGCTGGGCCACCAGCCAAAGTTGGTAGAAGGCACTCTGTGCCACTGAGGCTAATTGAGCCTCAAGTGACAGTGATGGCTCCAGGAGGACCCCCAAGCCTATAAGCCTGCTCCTTCAGGGGGAGTGCAAACCCATCCAGAACAGGTTGAGCACCCTCCATCCAGTCAGGAGAACTACCCACTAAGAGCATCTCAGTCTTGTCTGAATTGAGAGTCAGTTTATTAGCCCTCATCCAGTCCATTGTCACAGTCACGCACCGCTTTAGCATATCTACAGCCTCACCTGAAGAAGATGAAAAGGAGAAATACAGCTGAGTGTCAGCAGCATACTGATGACAACATAGGGATCTACGAAAGTGACTTACCTTTTGCGGATTATGTTGATGATGGGGGGGAGACGTTCCATCCCTCCCCCCAGAATCCTGGCCAGGGGGAGGCGCTCCGTTCCTCCCCCCAGAATCCTCGAAAGGCTGGCTGTGCTCCGCGGCAGCTCTGTGGAGCAGCTGGCCAGGCCCGGCCCGGCCAGAGCCGTCTGCAGCCAGATTTCCGGCCGCAGAGGGCTCTGGGTAAAAAAGCCACAAACAACGCGTACGCAAACAGTGGCGGCTATGGCTGCCGCCATTTGCATTCCTACTTTTTCCCGTCTTAATCTACGTAAATATTTACGTAGACTATGACGGCAAAAATCAAGGGGAACGCAAATAGCGTAGCGGGTGCCATTTGCGTCCCCTTTTGATTCCCCGTTTTAGCCTACATAAAGATTTACGTAGGCTAAAACAGTGAATGAAAAAGGGACGCAAATAGCACCCGCTACGCTATTTACATTCCCCTTGATTTTCGCTGTCATAGTCTACATAAATATTTATGTAGATTAAGACGGCCAAAAAGAAGGAACGCAAATGGTGGCAGCCGTAGCCGTCGCCATTTGCGTACGCGTTTTTTTTTTTTAAACCCAGCCCCAACCATGATAGGCTATGTAAAGATTTACGTAGCCTATCACGTCTTTTTTTTTTTTTTTCACAAGCCTGGAAATGGCAGCGGCGGCAGCCGGTCGGAAGACTGGCCGCCGCCGCCGCCGAAGCCCCCGCCGGAGCCCAGAAGATCCGCCCCAGGTAAGTCTCGTCCCGGGGGGGAACCGCAGGGGGGCAGGGAGTGGCAAGCTGTTCCGCCACAGATTTCGGGGGGCCGAATGCACTGGCATTCAGCCTCACCGAGATCTGTGACGGAATTCTCTGACATCCCTATGACAACATATTTCAAAACTCTGGATGACCACACTCAATGGTTTCATGTAAATGTTGAATAGCATGAGAGAGTCAGCATGTGCCAAATGTCCAAGGTTCCATTCTTGGCATCTCCAGTTAAAAAGATCTCAGGTAGCTGATGTATTCATTACATTTTTATCCCACCCTATCAACCACCACTCTCACTTCTGCCACCTGTTTCAGCCCAGCTCCAGTGCTGCAGTGGGCCTTATAGTTTATAGCCAGGATCTGATCGGAAGTGGTCTGGAATGGTTTGGGCCTATTCAACCTGTGGAATGTCAGAAACGGTGTGAGCTTATCTCTGTCAGTGTTCTCAGAGGTAAGCAGGCTATTCCCATCCACGTGCTAGTTTCAGCCTTGACAGGGAAGGAAGCTGGCAACCCCTCTGTGAGAACCTAACAGAAGGGGGGTGGGGGGGTCAGAGGTGTCACACAGATTGAAGCATCACCCCTCAAGGGCAGAATAGAGACTGTTTGAGCAGAGGCCTCATGGATGGGCTATAATCCCTTGGTAGTTAGCTTATTTTAAAGAATTAGTTTGCATGAAATGGAATATCAGGAAAAAAATATCATTTTCCACAAACTCCAAGACAAGAAGAAAAGAAAGCCATAATTGTTGCAGATGAAAGCCCTCTGGTCTCTTCAAAAATTGTGACTACAAAATGGTTGCCAACATGTTTTTCAAAGTCACTTTTTACAAAGAGGTGTTTTGTTTTGTTTTTGCTTTTAAACTGCTCTTTCTCTCTCAAAAATTCACTGATCTTCCTTCTTTCTAGCTCCTGAAAATGTAAGAAAGATGAGTGAAATTGTTTCATTTTATGAAGGTTAGTATGACCTCCCCTTACTATTTTACATGGTGGAACCCCACCCCCCCTTTTCTTCCTTCCTTCCTTTTTTTCTGATGGGCCTTAAGAAAGGAGACACTAATATGTTTGTGAACTGCCCAGAGAGCTTTGGCTATGCAGTGATATAGAAATGAAGTAAATAAATAAATATGTTCCTTTAATACTTTCCTTCAAAATGTTGCATTTGAAAGAATATACTTCCTGTTCTGGCAATAGATTTAACTATGAAACACCTTGTGCAAAATGTCGCCACTTGTCCCCCACCTCACCTCCAGCACACAAATGCAGTTCAGCACTTACACTTTAGTCAGGACACTTATCGGGACCAATGTGTTTTACTCAGGATGCTTATCCATAACTCTACATCTATAATAGCTGCTTTGGGATCAGAAAATCATTATCATTCAGCATCACCACTATCACCTCCCTCCAATACCAAATTCAGGTGGTGAGTGCTAACAGACATTAAGCCAGAATGGGGCCACTCTGAGAAAAAAAAAATGGGAGGTATCAGTATGTTCCCCCACTCCCTTGGACAATAAAAAAGAAATAAACAAAAACAAAACCAGTCCAGTGAGGACTAGGGATGTACGGACTGTGTAAAATCCGCCCCGTCTGTGTTTTATGGATTGTCAGGAGCCTTTTGTTCCATCATCTGCCCACAGACAGATGCAAATTATTATTTTTTGTCTGTCATGTGGAAAAATATAGAAATAATTAGGTAAATATTTACATATTTATGCAAATATTTACATAATTTACCTTAGTATGTAATATTTAGCGTATTGTCCCCCATTCCATTCAACGTTTCCTCAGCAGAAACGTACGTATTTTCCTACACATTTATATGCATAAATTTTGGGAAAGTAAAAAAATCATCCAGAAGTCCATGGATTCCACGCGGCCTGAGGGGGTCACTCTGCAGTGGATTCCCCAGGTCGTATTCTTAGAAATCCGAGCTCATTTTAGTCCCTCTCAAATTTCTCCAGCATCCCTAGTGAGGACTGAACTTGTTCAGTAACCATGGAATGTTGAATGTCAGTTGGGAAAGAAATCCAAAATATGGGTGGGGGGTGGATGGAGCATTTTGGTGATGAGCGGAACTTGTGGGCTGGAACCCTGAAAAGGAGCAGTCCCCACTTGTACATTGCTTATTCCCAATTTCCTCATTGTTTGTGTCTAACATACATGGTTAGTACTCTGGACAGAGACTGTCATGCCTATGACTCTACACAGCCTTAGCAAGCGACTTCCTGCCACCACTTTAAAGAAACAAAAAGAATTGAAAAAATCGTAAAGTTACTAAATGTGCGAAATGGTGGCTCTTCCACATTCATGCTGTCATATATGGGTTTGTGATGTGTTTCCCTTCCCTCCCTGTTTAAATGACGGAGGGATGTCATTTTCACTAGTCACTGGTGAGTAATTCAGCTGCGAGCCAAAGGACATGGCTGAGAAGGGTGTAATAATTACAGCAGCATGTAGAAATCCTCCCATGTATTTCCTTGCAGGAGTACGATCTCAGAGAATTTCTGCAAGGCCGGCTTCAAGTAATTACTGTCACTTCATGCTTATCTGCTGGCTCTCTTGCTAGGTAGTTTCCCCACCCTCCCTGCCACTCCTTCGTGAATATACTGACTTGACAAAAGGAGCCATTTGTCAAGGTGGCACTCCAGCTCCTTTTCTTTTCCCCTTCCTTTGCTGAAATGGTGTGAGAGACTGCAGTCCAGGCTGGGATGATATGTACCGTATCATCTTAATAACAGAACCTGCAATGATCAATGAAAAATGGCCATTAGCTACTCCCAATTCAGCCATGTCATTGAGGGCCAATTTGAACGTCTTTATTTCCGATGTGCTAAATTGCCACTGCCTTTTCCCCAAGGGGCGGCAATTATATCTCTGCTTGGCCTGATGCAAGGTGCCGAGATGTGTGATCCTCACAGGCCACTTATTCCACAGGATGTATGTCACAGGAAGAGTGGGAGAGTGCAGTTTAAAGGAAGGGGAAGGCACTGAACTGCTAGAGCTGAAGAAAGAAATAGCCTGTCTAAAATGTAGGAAAATACTCCAGAAACATGAAACCTTCCAAAATAATGAGCCCATCGCTAGTGTTGCTACTGAGACTAAAATGGTTTCAGCAAAAGTTTGGACTTCAAAACCAGATAATGTGGAAAAAGGAGTGGGCGGTGACAGGGGCCGATTTTTCAGAGGTGATTTACCTTTAGGGAAGCCAAAGTCCCATTTATTTATTTTCTTTTAGGACCAAAAATATTCTCACATGAACACACATCAGTTGGGAATAGAGCCCACCGTCAAAATGGTGTTCTCCACCTGCGCACATGTATTCAACCCTTGGTGGCTCCCAGCTGAAAAGGGCTAACTGTTCTGCATCAGCCAGTTAAGCCCTGCTATAGTGAGGGCCTAGTGCTGGTGGACTGGACTACTCAGACGCCGTGAGGTCCAGATTACAGACTGTCTGCTCTGCTGTGGATTCTGGTTTGCACCAATATTTTTCCATTTTTGTTTTCCAGCTGTCACTCAACATTCCATGGTTCTTGACAACTACTGAGTAGGGGTCGGCAGGGACCACCGACCTGCTCTGGAGGCCAATTTGGGAATTCTGGATCAGACCTGACCTGCCATGGGCTGACCTGTAGCTGGGCCAACCTGCTTCAGCTTCCAGATCCGAAGCAGGATCTGGACAGACGAAACACCCCACCCAGCCATGTGAGCCCCTGTAACATTGCATAGATGGCTCATTTATGGCCAAAACCTATGCACCGTTGTTTAGGAAGAACAGTCCAAGATGGCAATGGCTGTGGACACTCCCTATGGGTCTAGGTAAGAAGCAGTCGGCTCGCACAGCTGTCTGGATCAGGCCAAAGCATCCTGAAGAGGTTGAGGAGTGGTCCAACCCACTTTAGGCTACTTCAGGCCACCCCCAACCTGCACCTGAACTGGACTGCTTCAGCCCGAATCATCTCAATCCCATTAGGGATTCAGGCCTAAGCAGTGCACAGCCCTACTACTGAGTATACTCAGTCCTTATTGGGCTTGTATTTGTGAGAGTTAGGTTGTGTGTGCCCACTTATGCTGTTCTTTAAATGTTTTGTATTTCTGTAAACCTCATGATTCCCCCAATATGACTAATACCCCCTCCTGTTTCTCAGTGGCCACATTTCCTTTCCAATTCTCCTCCTCCTCCTCGCTCCTTGGGGGCACTGAGTACATTATTAGAAGGAATAATAATGGTAAACAACTTCTTCTTCTTCATTTCATACTCTGCCCCAAATATTCCTCAACAGTTCCCTTTCATGTGGGTCTATGAGCAAGTGTATGTGAAACCCCACTGCCTCCAATGATAATCCAGGGGTAGCCCGAGATTCTTTTTTGCTTTTAAGTTTGTGGTGGTTAATTACTTGGGACTTAGATATGTACAAGTTACTCAGCTTTCACCATTAATCAAATAAATGAAATGAAAATAATTAGTCAACAGTGACTTTCTGGCTTATTAAAATCAGATCCAACTCAAATCAACATAGCTCAGAAATCAAATATAGCACAGGAACGAAACCTTCAGGCATCCCCCCCCCCCAATTTCGGTTCCCCCGGATGTTGACTGTTACTGTGCAGTGACATGTTGTTGTTGTTGTTGTTGTTGTTCAAATGATCTGTCTGATTAAAGCACTCAAAAGTGGGCAAAACCTATTAAATGTAGCAGAGATACAGACAAGCTTTGAGGGATTTATTTATTTATTTTACAATTCCTTAACAACAAAGCAAGCAAAATAATAAATAAATCAAAAAAATAATAATGTGAAAGTGGTATTTAAAGCATGGATGCTAGTTATTATTCCATTAGAAGATCCTGCTTTTACCCCCCGCCCCTGTCTGCATCTCTTGCTCTCTCTCTCTCTCTCTCTCTCTCCCCCCCCCTCTCCCTCTCATTTTTCCTCCTCTTTGTAATGGAATTGAAGAATAGGCAATTACTTCCTTTTATTTTACTGGCTCCCAACCATGTGCTCATTAGAACAAATGTTACCATTACCCCTTTTATTTTATGATTATTAAATTTAGATTTGATTGCTAATACTTTGCTTTTTACTGTAGGTTTAAAGGGGAAGGCTGACAATTACAGACCCTAAATTAAAGAAGAAGAAAAAGCAGACAAGATTGCAAAGGTTAGAGCTGAAGAAGGATTTTCCTGACCTTCCCAGGAGCCCAGAGAAAGGGACAGGAGTAATCCCAGTCTCTCCTGCAATTCTTGCATGGTATATAAAGGGATATGGGACAAGATTTCTCACATAGGCCTACCATGTGAACATGGGAAGGAGTGGTGGCAAAATAATGTAAGAAGATTCCTGGCAGATTGGGGCAAGTGTCCATTAAATCAAACATCCTATTTCCTACAGCATCCAATCTGATATTTCCATGCCGGGGCATGAAGGCAAGAATCCAGCCCTGCTATTGCTCAGCCAGCAACTGGTAATCACTGGTATATTGTCTCTAGCCCTGGAAACTCTACATAGCCATCCTATATACCAGGGTACACAACTTGCATCCAAAGGGCCCCCAAGACCTCTATTCAAACCTCCCAAAGGGTGCCTTGACCCCTTCACTGCTGCTGAATTTTCCCCATTTCCCCACCATATGAACTCTCCACTCTCTTCCTCAGAGACCTCATATGGAGCACTTTTTCCTGCCCTGCTAGTGTGATCACGTGTGTGCATATATATGTGTTCACATGTGTGCATGCATATGTATATGCATGTATGTGTGTATGCATGCATGGGTGTGTTCATGTGGGTCCCGGCCAATGAGACACAATCCTCAGGGCTGAAAAGGTTGGGCACCCCCTGCTTTATACTAATAGCAAACTCATTCTCCGATCCATATGGAGCCAAAACGGCACCATCCATATACAAGTGGGAGGTATCAGAGGGCCTGGGGAAACCCAAGCTTTGCAGAACGATACATACTCACAAACAATAGCAATGGCAATGATAACAACACCTTCAGAGTGGGGTGGGGGACCTTAAGAGATGGAACATCCCAAAAGCAACTTAATCAAGATGAGCATTGGTCAGTGGCCATGGGATGCTAGCTGGCAGTTGGGTGGGGGAATGGAATGGAATACCCTGGAGGATCCTGCAGTGGAGTTCCCTGGACTGGAGAAGTACATGGTTCCAGCAGTCACAACCTCTAGGGATGGCGGAGAATTTCTCCCCTAAACTTCGGGGGGCCGAGCGCCAATGTGTTCGGCCCCCCGAACACGTTTCGGGGAGAAATTCTCCGCCCCCCCGCCCCCCCCAGGATGGGACTTACCTTTGCCGAATGTCCCTCCCGGCGGCGGGTCCGGCTGGCGGTTCGGCGGGTGTTCGTCCGGGGCGGGAGCGGCAGCCGGTCTTTTGACCGGCTGCCGCCGCCGCCATTCCAATCAAAGAAAAAAAAAACGCCCCCGTGATAGGCTACGTGACGATTAACGTAGCCTATCATGGCTAGATTTGCAAAGTCAGCCATGATAGGCTACGTTAATCGTCACGTAGCCTATCACGGGGGCGTTTAAAAAAAAAACAAAAAACTTTTGAGTTCGCGGCCGGGCGAGGCGCCTCCTCCCCGGCCTGAATTTCGGCCGGGCGAGGCGGGAAGCCTCCCCCCCGGCCTGAATTTTGGCCAGGCGAGGTGGGAAGCCTCCCCCCCTGGCCTGAACTTTGCGGGGGGAGCAGCGAAGCGCCTCCCCCCCACCGCAAAAAGCTTCGAGGACAGGTAAGTGAGTTTTGTCCACCCCTACACAACCTCTGAACAGGAACACTCAACACCGCAGCATTTTGTTGCTGGTCCTACTTGTCAAGACTAATAACCATGGATAGACCAGTCTTCCATGAAGCAGATTGGGCCCTGGTCAGTTGAGGTGGGATAGATACATTTGGGGTGCAATCCTATGTGGATAGGCGGCTGCCTCCAAACTTGTAGGCGACCACCTATCCAATGCAGGGCAGGAGAAGTACAGAGGGGATCTTTCCCTCCGCGCTCCTCCTGCTCTGCATAAGTGGCTAGATAGCCAATTTTGGCTGTCTAGCTGCGGGAAGGTGGACCAGGGGAGGAGGCTGCCGGACAACACACTGGATGTGTCATACCAGCATTTCTGCCTTTCCCACCCTGGAACGCCTCCTGGAACATCCCATTTTGGCCGCTCCGTGCTCGTCTTCTGAGTGCGGGGCATGGGGCTGTACTGCACTGCCTATGAGGCAGCGCAGAAAGTGGGGAAAGTCGGTTCTCTGGGAACCGACCTTGGAGCATGGGCTCAGAGATTGGTTCCCGGAAAACCACATATCCTATGGCCATCTAGATGCTGACTAGCAGCCACAGGATTGCTCCCTCCAGTACTCAACTGGTTTGCAGTTAGTTCTCTGCTGGTGAAGTCCCCCACGGATGGGCCCTTCCTGAATTCATCCACAGCTTTGTTGCTGCCCTGGACTGAGATACAAAGAGCTGCATAAATTATGGGTTTTCTAAGGCTAAGATTAGTGATGGGTGAGAATTCCATTTCCACGTATTTTTGATAAGAATTTACCCAAATTTGCAGATGTAGGTCCAGGACTTTAAATGTTTAGCTTGTAGAAGTCTGGGTTTGAATTTTTCTGTAGTCAACTATGTTTGTGATGTTAAATTATAGGGTTGCCACCTCTTTATTCTGACACAATCCTCAGCTGTATGGTAGGTACATCATAGTCCTTTCCATGCTTGGAATAGATGTTGCTGTCGAATTTTGCTGGTGCCGATGGGTGAGAATTTAATTTCAATTTGTTTTTTATTAGCCCTGAAAAGTCTTAAAGGATATAGGCCTTCCCTGGCTCTGTAGAGGTAAAGGATGTCAGAGGAATGCAGTTAGGGGTTGGTTGGCTCAGCGAGCTTTTGTCCGCTTGCCACCCTGGGCTCCATTCCGAATTCCACCAGCTGGCCTGATTTGGCCTGCAGTGTGTTGGCCCAGCTGGTGGATGTTATGCATTTCATTTTATTTGCAAAATAGACATTAGCATAAATTGTGGCTGAAATTTGTGCAAAATATGCAAATTGTGGCCATAATTTACGCAAAAGTCTATTTATGCATATATATATATATATATATATATATATACTGGAAAAGTTCCTGGATTTCTGGAAAACCATGGCTCAGGGGTGCCTGTCAGGGTTGGATCTGAGCCCATAGAGTCCCAAAGCAGTTCTGATTCTGAGGAAGAGAGACAATCCGTGGGAGAAGAACCTGCTCATCTTTCAGGGGCACAGCTGGAGGGACAGCCTCTCCCTGTTCACATTCCTGAGAGAGACAGTGACCCTGGCAGGTAGAGGGAGAAACAACTTGAGCTTCTAGATGTGAGGCACAGGCGACGGTGCAGAGACAAGTGGGAGGTTATGGGCTCTGACAGGAGGCGCTCAGCCCGCTTGGCGCAACAACAACAGCTGGGCCTCAATGCCCCACAGGAAAGGGGAGGACTCTCCCCTCCTACTCCTTAAGTTCAGAGGATTGCTGCGCTTTTCCTCCAAAAGGAGACCAACTGCTTCCCCTGGTAGGCTGCTCCTTTGAGTTTTCCATTTAGGCTCTGGCAATTAGCATCTGTAAACGTCATTAGGTTGAATGGAAATAAAGCCTTGGAAAAGAGCCCTTTTGTCTCTGTGTTGATTCTAGCCACTTGAGGATTACAGAAGGCAGCAAGGGCACTCCTGAGAGCACGATGGAAATCCAGTGAGCCCCCAAAGGGTCAGATTTCCTGGTGACAGACATCACTTGTAGAGATTGTAGTAGTGGATGAATTGTGCCTGGAGGATTGTTAAGAGATCCAAGGCCACTAGGGTCTGCCCTGTGCCCAAAGACACAATTGGGGTATGCTGGAGCTCTAGAAGCCTCCTAACTCCATGAGCTTGCCACAGTTGAAGCATATTTCCTGATACCCCCACTCACTTTGCCTCAAACATGGGAGATGGCTGGCAGCGGCAAAGGAACTCCCATCTGTGTCCGAGGGTTGGGGAACCTCTTTCAGCCTGAAAGCCACATTCAGTTTCAGAGGAACTCTCGGGGGCCTCCTTCCAATGGTGGGTGGGGCCGAATGCAAAGGGGGTGGAGCCAAGGGCAGAAGGGGTGGGGCCAAAATGCCAACACTCCCAACATATTGAATAAAACTGTGCACAAATGGCCTCTTGAAATGTAAGAGAGTTAGATTGCAAGAGTCAAGGAGTCCTTGAATGCTCCTGTAGATATGGAATGGAGGTGCACAGGCTTTACGGGGAATGTAACTTTTACCATTCCCTCACCTTAACATCTGAATCACTGGTAGACAATCCATGTTTTCAGATTTTCAAGACTGCTATTGCCTTGTACTCTTTCCCTGTATGATGCCTAACCAGTTCTCAGCAGGAGTCCGGCGCTGCGGCTGCGATATAAATAATGCATTTTATTTTTTCACAAATGAGAAAATCAAAATCGAATTCCATATTTGCTCTCAAGAAATAATAAAAAAGAGGCTGGGTTACAGAGGCTAAACAACTTCAATAAAATAATTATAACAATAATAATTGAAATATTGTTACAAATGGGATAGGCTTTCAAGTTTTTGCTCTGATTTGGTGAGTGCGTGTATCCAACCTGTTACTGAGGCAAATTAAATTCTGCATATTATATGACCGCAGACACACTTGTAATAACCATCCCTTCCTTGGCATTTTCATTCCTTTTGCTTTTCTTGTTTGTAATGAATTTTCCCTGCAGACATTCATGGAAGTAAGCATTTGTTTATTATTATAAGCAATAAATAAATAAATAAAAATGCAGGGAAGGGGATGGGAGGGATTTTTGATTGAGCTGTGATGAAGAAATCCCCCATGGAAAGGCTAAGAGAACACCCCTTTTTAAAAAGAATAACACTTTGAGCCTTGTAAAATGTGGAACAGAGCCGGAACAGATGTGCACTGATAGGCCTATATTTCTCTTATTCTGGGTGTGGTGTCTGGGGGCCGAGTTGGCAAGAAATTGCAGAGCTTCGAGCCCCAGCTGGATGCCTGCAACATCCCTATCCACAACCCCTGTAGCAGTTTGTGAGGTTGTGCAGAGCTGTAGGGGAGGGGGGATGCCCTCTTCTGTTCTGGTGATGGAAACTGTTCTGTCAACAGAAAGACTTAATTGGATTCTACCCATTTTGGGATGAATAAATCACCAAAACCTGAACTCACCAAAGTTTTCTGAGTTCCATCTTGAAGCTCACCCCATCTCGAGCTTTGTTTTTGTTTTTTTCTCTTTTTGCATGAAAATCCATATGTATTTCCGCACATGTTTTCCCAGGTGTACGCATCAATTGTGCACATCTTTCCAATGTATGCATTCTTCTCCCATTGATTCAAGTATACTTGTGTGCATATTTCAAAAGTGCGTCTTTTTTCATGCACATTTTTCTGATGTACGTGTACCCATGATGGCAAACACATTTTCTTTGGTCTGCAGATCAGCTTGCAAGCTCGGAAATGCATGGACTTCGACTGCAGGTTGCATCTGAGTCTGTGTTCAGTCCAGAAGGTACAAACTGAGTAAATCCTGAAGTCTGAGAAGGGAACTCATAAGCAAAAGCAAGACTGTGTGCCAGGACCTAGCATAGATTCTGAGCATGCCCCAATTCTGGATTGTGAGCATGCTCCAATTCTTTCGGTAATTATAAGAATCGTCTGTTTTATAAGTCCAAAACTAACAGCTCCCACAGAGTAATGTATAGATTACATTTTTAAAATCCTTGTTGTTTTGAAGAGTGTGTGCTCTCCTGCAATACTCCAACAGAAATAGGGAGGACATGAGCACCGACCTTAATCTGGGAGGCTGTCAGACTCCACTGGAACCAGCCCCCTGGCCCCTGCTTTACTTTGAGAGACCTCTTTTATTCTCAAAATCCCTACCATACCTAGGGATATGAGAACTCACCCTAGCTCAGCTTCTCTGGGTGCCCACTGAAGCAGTGCCCCCACTCACACCACTCCTGGATCCATGTTCAGGCCGCCCATGAATTCGGCAAGTTCCCCAGGCTCACCATGGTCCTGTCCACTGAGCACCCGCCATTTTCCCACCTTTTATTTCCACACAGAAAGGACGTTTAAGAAATATGCATATTTAAATATGCACAGTTTGGGTCTGGGAAAGCTGAATAAGCATAATAATACAGGGATTATACCTCCAATATTGCACATATTAAGCTTCCCAGCCTCAAACTGCGCATATTTAAATTAGGGATATACGAAAGTTCCACCACGGATCTCAGGGAGTCCGAATGCCAGCGCATTCAGCCCCCTGAAATCAGTGGTGGAATGGCCCACCCCCCCAGGACGGGACTTACCTTGGGAGGATCTTCCTGGTGGCGGTGGCTATGGCGGCAGTTCAGCGGTGGTTCAGCAGCGGTGGCCGGTCTTCTGACCAGCTGCTGCCACCGCCATTTCCAGGTTAAAAAAACAAAAAAATGTGATAGGCTACGTAAAGGTTTACATAGCCTATCACGGCTAGATTTTAAAAAAACACCATGATAGGCTACGTAAATGTTTACGTAGCCTATCACAGCTGACTTAAAAATAAAACAAAAAAATGTGCGTACGCAAATGGCGGCGGCCATGGCCTCTGCCATTTGCATCCCTGCTAGCCAGCGGCTGGATGCAAATCCCTGCGGAGTGGAGCCGGCCGGCCAGGATTCCGGGTGGAGGGATGGAACGCCTCCCCCACAGCATCAACATAATCCGCGGAAAGATAAGTCACTTTCGTACGCCCCTAATTTAAATACACACATTTTTTAAACTTCTTTTTTTATGTAGAAACCAAAGGCAGGAAAATGCTGGGTGCTCACCGGATGGGATCGCGGTGAGTCCGGGAGGGCACGAGCGGGCATGAGAGGGTGCAAGCGGGGCACGGGTAGGGATGGCGGGGAATTCCACCATGGATTCCAGTGAGGCCGAATGCACTGGCATTCGGCCCCCTCAAATCCGTGGTGGAATGGCTTCCTGCCCCCTGCCCGCCCCCCGGAACCCCCCGGGATGGCACTTACCTGGGGCAGCCACAGCGGACGTGGCGGCAGCTTCGGCGGCGGTGTGGCAGCGGTGGCGCAGCAGCGGCGGTGGAAGGTGCGGTGGTGGGGGCGGTGCCAGGAGTGGCGGAAGGTTTGGCGGCAGCGGGGGCAGAAGGGGCAGCGGCAGCAGGGGCGGCAGGGTTGGTGGCGGGGGTGGGCAGGGGCGGGGGCAGGGGCAGGGGCAGCTGGTCTTCTGTCCGGCCACGGCTGGGCACAGCGTACGTAAATGGCGGCAGCTATGGCTTTAGCCGTTCTAGCCTATGTAAATATTTTTAGCCGTTCTAGCCTATGTAAATATTTACATAGGCTAGAACGGCAAAAAATAGCGAACGCAAATGGTGGCTGCCGTAGCCGCCATTTGCGTACGCGTTTTTTTTTATTTTGCTGTGATAGGCTACGTAAATATTTACGTAGCCTATCACGGTTAAGTACAGGGATGCTAACAGCGGTGGCTATGGCTGCCGCCATTTGCGTCCCTGCTGCCCAGTGGCTGGATGTCTGGCTGCCGGCGGAGCTGGCAGGCAGCTCTGCAGAATCCCCGCGGAGCAGAGCCGGCTGGGCAGGATTCTGGGGGGAGGGACGGAGCGTCTCCCCCCCCCACGTGAAACAGATCCACAAAACGGTAAGTGACTTTCGGACATCGCTAGGCACGGCGTAAGGATGTATGAAACCCCCCTTACCTGGCTCCGGGTTCCGCTGGTGGGGAGACGCTCCATCCCTCCCACCCAGAATCCTGGCCAGCCGCTCCGCTCCAGGGGGATTCCGCGGAGCTGCTGGCCAGCTCCGCCAGCAGCCGGACATCCGACCACTTGCTAGCAGGGACGCAAATGGCAGTGGCCATATTAAGACTTACATAGCCTATCACGTCTGGGTTAAAAAACAAAACAAAACAAATGTGTACGCAAATGGTGGTGGCTACGGACGCTGCCATTTGCGTTCCCTATTTTTGGTAGGGGTGGACGAAAGTCACTTACCTGTCCTCGAAGGACGTTCGCGGTGGGGGGGAGGTGCTTCGCTAGTCCCCCCGCGAAGTTCAGGCCAGGGGGGGAGGCTTCCCGCCTCGGCCCGGCCGAAATTCAGGCCAGGGGGGAGGCTTCCCGCCTTGCCCCGGCCGAAATTCAGGCTGGGGAGGAGGCTTCCCGCCTCGCCCAGCCGCAAACGCGAAAGTTAAAAAAAAAACACCCCGCGATAGGCTACGTGACGATTCACGTAGCCTATCATGGCTAGATCTGCAAAGTCAGCCGTGATAGGCTACGTGAATCGTCACGTAACCTATCATGGGTGACTTTTTTTAAAAAAAAAGCGCGTACGCTAATGGCGGCCCCCATAGGGAGCCGCCATTTGCGTTCCTTATTTAGTCGCTGTAGTCTACATAAATGTTTACGTAGACTACGGTGAAAATAAGGGCAACGCAAATAGCGTTGCCCTTATTTTCGCCGTAGTCTACGTAAATCTTTACGTAGACTACAGCGACCAAATAAGGAACGGGAATGGCGGCTCCCTATGGGGGCCGCCATTATCCGTACACACTTTTTTTTTTTTTTTTAAAGTCACCCGTGATAGGCTACGTGATGATTGACGTAGCCTATCACGGCTGACTTTGCAAATCTAGCCATGATAGGCTACGTGAATCATCACGTAGCCTATCATGGGGCGTTTTTTTTTTTCTTTCATTGCAATGGCGGCGGCGGCAGCCGGTCGAAAGACTGGCTGCCGCTCCCGCCTCGCTCGAACACCCGCCGAACCGCCGGCCAGACCAGCCACCGGGAGGGACATTCGGTGAAGGTAAGTCCCGTCCCGGGGGGGGGGGCGCGGGGGGCGGGGGGGGTTTGGAGGATTTCTCCCCGAAACTTGTTCGGGGGGGCGAACACGTTGGCGCTCGGCCCCCCGAAGTTTCGGGGAGAAATTCTCCGCCAACCCTAATTTTTGGTTGTCTTAGTCTACATAAATATTTACATAGACTAAGATGGCGAAACTAAGGGGGAACGCAAATAGCGTAGCAGATGTTATTTGCATTCTGCCTTATTTTCGTCGTCTTAGTCTACATAAATATTTACCTAGACCAAGATAGTGAAAATAAAGGGGAACACACATCTATCTATCTATCTATCTATCTATCTATCTATCTATCTATCTATCTATCAAAATGTGTTTAAAATGGATGGTCCACCCGGAAAAGAGCCTTCAGTGTGGTGGCCCCCTTCCTGTAGAATTCCCTGCCTTTGGAGGTCAGGCAGGCACGAATACACTGTTCCTTCTAGAGCCTCCTGAAGACATTATTTCAGGAAGTCTTCCTTGAGTGACCAGCTGTGATTTATTAAATTTGGCCTTATCAGAACATGTCTCCTTTAAAATGTTTTAATTGTTTTAAACTGGTGTTTTATTCTTTTATCCTTGCTGTTCACCACTCCAAAATCTTTAATGTGGAGCAATACTTAAATACTGTAACTAAATGAATAAATAAATGCATATTTGAAGAGAAAATAAGTTTAGGAAAGGGTGATTAAAATGCAAAGCTAGCCATGTTGGCTATAAGAAAAAAATAATAATCCAAGATTCATATTAGTGCAACATCTTTACTAGGACAACTCAGCATTCATTAAAAAATAAATAAATGCTGTTTTCGAGATCTCCAGTTCACTTTATCAGTCAAGATGTTAGAAAAAAGCTGTTTGGTGGGGCGGGGGTGGTATAGGAAATAAAACGGTTTGGGGGATCTCAAAAGTTTCCATATTTTGAGGTGACCTTTGAATTGGCCTAAGGTATTACACTAATATGGATTCTGTATTTAAAATGTGTATTGAAATGAACATTTTCATGTAGATTGGTGTTTTTTGGGTTTTTTAATGCAGATTAGTGTGACATGGGACTGAAAATTGGACTGATACTTCATCCCTACATAAAACTGCGAAGAGCTGAGATTTCCTGTTAGAAAATGCTTTCAAGTGTGCATGTGCATGTGGGAAAAAACTCAAAGGAAATACATGATGTCTCTCATCATTTTGACACATGTGTTTATTATTCTTAGATGCATGTGGTTAAAGTGCTCTTTGTGTGCAGTAATTCTTATGGGGATACACACACACACACACACACACACACACACTTGGTGCCATTCTAGGAATGGATGTAGCCTAATTATATCTGCACCTTTGACTGATACGATCAGGGACGAGAAGTATT
Source organism: Heloderma suspectum (assembly GCF_057233095.1). Classification (NCBI taxonomy): domain Eukaryota; kingdom Metazoa; phylum Chordata; class Lepidosauria; order Squamata; family Helodermatidae; genus Heloderma; species Heloderma suspectum. The sequence goes on along the minus strand of NC_139459.1, from coordinate 9,664,197 downwards.
AGTGATAGCCTGCCATTTGTCTCACCCCTTGATGAAATAAAATAAAACAGCAGAGACAAAATACTAACAGAAAAGCCCATAAAGGAAAAATTGAGTGAACAATAAATATGGTGTCTAAATGCAAAAAGGAAGCAATGGGGACCTGCAAAAGATTTGATCCCTAAACAGACTCCCTCCCCCATGGGGGGGGGAATCAACACCAAGAACTAAAGTGTAAAAGGTGAAGAGAAAGAATTGTTTTCATCATTGGTTTTCTCCCTTTTCATAATAACAATTCAAGTAGGCAGCTGAGAGACTTGTCTTTGTGTGCTGAAGCTATACTTTTCTCTTTAAAAAAAAATCACATCATTTTTAAAAGGAACAGTTGGCCTGAAAAGAAACAAAAGGAAAACAAAAGAAAAACCTCCAGCAGCAACTCCGGATATTCCTGTCAGAGGCTCTAAAAGGCTCTCTGATCTGTCCAGAGAATAGGGATGGCTTATTTATTTTATTTACACTACCTATACACTGCTTGATGACATAAGATCTCTAGCAGTTTACATAAAAAATACAACATAAAAACCAATGTAAAACAGTATAAAATAATAAATATATTAAAGCTTGCCATAGTTGGTGCCACTACCAAGAAGGCCTGCTTGCATCACTTGATGGCGCACTGTTCATTGTGGGATGACCAATAAGGCCACCTCAGCAGATCTCAGGGGATGACTTTGTATATATCTGTTCAGCTAGGTATAGAATCATAGAATCATAGAATAGTAGGGTTGGAAGGGGCCTACAAGGCCATCAAGTCCAACCCCCTGCTCAATGCAGGAATCCAAGTCAGAGCACCCTGACAGATGGCTGTCCAGCCTCGTCTTGAAGGCCTCCAGTGTGGGAGAGCCCACCACCTCCCCAGGTAATTGGTTCCATTGTCGTATTGCTCTTACAGTCAGGAAGTTTTTCTTGATGTTCAGCCGGAATCTGGCTTCCTGTAACTTGAGCCCATGATTCCATGTCCTGCACTCTGGGATGATCAAGAAGAGATCCTGGCCTTCTTCTCTGTGACAACCTTTCAAGTACTTGAAGACTGCTATCATATCTCCCCTCAGTCTTCTCTTCTCAACAAGGCTAAACATGCCCAGTTCTTTCAGTCTCTCTTCATAGGGCTTTGTTTCCAGTCCCCTGATCATCTTTGTTGCCCTCCTGTGACTGAACCCTCTCCAGTTTGTCTGCATCCTTCTTCAAGTGTGGTGCCCAGAACTGGACACAGTACTCCAGATGAGGCCTAACCAGTGCTGAGTAGAGGGGAACTAGTACTTCCAGGGATTTGGAAGCTATGCTTCTATTAATGCAGCCCAAAAGAGCATTGGCCTTTTTTGCAGCCACATCACATTGTTGGCTCATATTCAGCTCATATTAAGCTTGTGAGCTTGAGACCAGGTATCCTGGTCTCAAGATGTTTAAGGCTTTGAATGTCAGCAACAAAAGCTGGAATGTGGCTTGGCAGCTAATGGGCAGCTAGCACAGTTCTTTTAATACAGGTGTAATGTATGTATAGTTAGGCGCTCCACTGAGCATCCTAGCGACTGCGTTCTGCACTAGCTGCAGCTTCCAAACCAGGTGCAAGGGCAATCCCACATAGAGTGCATTTCAGTAGTCTAACCATAAGGTTACCACTCCCTGGGTCACCATGGCTAGGCAATCCCTATCCAGGAACAGGCATAGTTGGTGCACCAACTGAAGTTGGTAATGGGTGTTCTGGGCCAGTGAGGTCACCCGGGCCTCCAGTGACAAGGATTTATTTATTTATTTATTTATTTATTTATTTATTGCATTTATACCCCGCCTTTTTTCCTCTTGCAAGGAACCCAAGGCGGCTTACATTATCCTCCTCCTCTCCATTTTATCCTCACAACAACAACCCTGTGAGGTGGGTTGGGCTGAGAGTGTGTGACTGGCCCAAAGTCACCCAGTGAGCTTCCATGGCCGAGTGGGGACTGGAACCCGGATCTCCCAAGTCCCAGTCCAACACTCTTGCCACTACACCACAAAACAATGTACCTACTCCTTCAGAGGGAGTGCAACCCCATCCAGCACAGGCCAACATCCCAACTTCCAGACCTTGGAACCACCTACTTATAGGGTCTTTGTCTTATCAGGATTCACCTTCTGTTTATTGCCCTTATCCAACTCATAACTGTGTCTGACACATAACTGTGTCCAGGCACTGGTTCAGAATGTGCTCCCAGTTCAGATAGCATGGAGAAATGGAAATGGATTCTGAATCCATTTGTCCTGAATTCCCTAAAGACTGGGGATTTTGTTTGATGATGATGATGATTTTATCTGATGAAAAATTGTGAATTTCTTCATAAATGGGAGAGAAAGAACTTGAGATTAAACAAAGTCTAATGTGAGAGAAAGCAACACTGAGGGCTTAACTACACACTACATCAAATACATAGCATACAGCTGATCCCCGCATTTCTATTTACTTAAGTGCCAGTTGATTATTTTCTTCTTTTTTTAGCCACTCTGGCTACATCATGAGAAGACAGGATACCCTGGAGAAGATGCTGATGCTAGGGAAAGGGGAAGGCAAAAGGAAGAGGGGCTGACCAAGGGCAAGATGGATGGATGATATTCTGGAGGTGACAGACTCAACCTTGGGGGAGCTGGGGGTGGCGATGGCTGACAAGAAGCTCTGGCGTGGGCTGGTCCATGAAGTCACAAAGAGTCGGAAGCGAGCGACTGACCAAATAAACAACAACAAGATAGTGGGGAATGTAAAGAAAACAAGTTGCTGGATGGGGAAGTTTAACCTTCCCTACCCACATGTGGTGGACCTCATCCTGATTGGGGCTCATGTGCTTACTCAGAAGTAGATAAAAGAGTGAGGATCAGCTGCCCACTAAGTATTAATGGAGCATGTGGTTTAGAGCCCTGACAGTTTCATCCATCCAAGCAGAGGGCTTGGAGTGCTTAGCTGTTAAAAGTCTAAGCTTGAATTTCTGTGTATTGAATTGTGTTTGTTGAGCTGAATTAAGGTTGCCACCTCCCTGCCCCCTTTCCCCTGTTCTGACAGGTTTACTCTCTTTAACAGCACATGTAGGCAGGTACAATATTTTGGCAATAGATGTACTATGTACTAATAGATGTACAGAGACCTCTCTATGTTGAATAGATATAGCCATTGAATTTGGCCAGTGCGGATAGGTGATAATTTTGCTTAGATCATGTTTCTTGATGAGAACTTGTACGAATTCTAAATTTTCCTCATAAGCAGGATGGAAATAATTTAAGACGTAAAAACAAACAAACAATGAATGTTGGAGAAACTGCAAGTAATAGATTCACCCATTCGTACTCAAAGGATACATCTTGCAATAGTTTAGGGATGTTCCAAACATGCCGAGTTCTGACCTGCACTTGATTTCATTTTGGAAGATTTGTCAGCCGCCTAGGAATGTAGGAGAAATCTGCAATGGATTCAAATGTGTTCAGATTTCTATGAATATGATCCACAGATCATGCAGCGGACCATCTTTCTCCAAGTCACACAGATTCTGTGGACTTGTGGACTATTTTCTGGAATTGCACATAAATTTAGTACAGAAATAGGGGGGGCATGAACATGCAGATTTTGGAGTGATTTGAGCATTTTTCTTTTTTTCACTTTTGGAGAGATTTCTGCAGATTCCCATTAATTAATGTACATTAGTGCTAATACACATTAGTGAATGGAAATGTGTGCATTAGCACATATGCAAAGTAGTGCAAGTAAGAACTAAATTCTCCTACAAAAAAATCAGATTCTGTCAATAAGTGCAAGATGGAATGAAAGATGCCTGACAATCCACGAAACACAAACAGAACAGATTTATCCAAATCCGTACATCCCTACAACTGCTGCCCGGGATATAGAACTGGCATGTTCCAGATTGTTTACACCCTACATTAGCAGGACAAGGTGTTTGGAGAAAAGTGTGAGAATGAGTACTAGTCTGGAATGAGTTGAGAATGAGTACTAGACAAGAGCAGGGTGTAGAGTCAAGGGTGCTTGTGGATATATAAATATAAGAAGAGCCTTGCTGGATCAGACCAAAATCTCTGCAGTAGAGTGCCTGTTTTACATGCACTGAAGCAGCAGTCATCTCCCCCATCCTACCCACCCCTCTGGATGAGAGGTCAGGTGGGTGACTTCTCCAGTGAGCAGCCTGGGCTCAAATGTTGCACTTTGAGGGGTCCTCTCTCTAAGCACTCCTTTGTGAGGTGGCCCTGGAGACAGCCTGTCCCTCCGGGGAACCTGCCCACCCTGATCTCTCAGTTTGGGAGAGGGCTTAGAGTGAGAGACAGGCAGTGGGGGGAGGCAGCTGGTCCTCCAAGGAGGTGTACTTGCCACTCTCCCATTCTGGCATTTGCCACAGTGGGCAAGTGGGGCTGGTGGAGCAGTTGCAGCAGTACTCACAAGGACCCCCCAGTGTGGGTGGCATGATCTGCTGCCTGAGCAAGGAATTGACCCTGCCTCATGGGGTGGGGTGGCCCTGGTGGTGTCAGTTCCTGGAGAGCATTAGGATCCTTCCGGTGGTGCACTGTAAATTCCCCGTTCAATAATGTGGGGTCTGAGAGGTAGAGAGGATGAGGAGCCCAAGAGAACTAGAATGAAAACTTTTTTAAAAAAATTAGCACAGTTGAATGCATTTAATGAAGAAAGAGCAGCACACTGGTTAAGAGACTGAGCTATGAACGTCTGGAACGAACTGCTGCTGTGCCAAACATTTCTCCCTCATGCTTTTTTGACCATTCTCATTCAATTTTATAGAAAAGAAATTGCTTTCCAAAAGAAATTCAAAGGAGAAGAAATTTTGGAGAAATTATCATGGGTTGGGTTTGGGGGTTCTTGGGCTTACCTTACTTATGAGGTGGCGGAGAAGTGTGCATGAGTGTCCTCTCTGTCATCATACAATAATCTCTGTGGCAACTTGCAGCTAGGGATGTACGAATCCCTTACCTCCGGGTCTGGCAGGGGGGGACCGCAGCAGGGAGGCGATCCATCCCTCCCCCCGGAATCCATCTGGGCCGGCTCCGCTCTGTGGCAATCCTGCAGAGCTGGCCGCTGGCTCCACTCTGCTGGCGATACAGCCAGCCGCCATTGCCGTGCCGTATCGCTGGGGTAGGGTAAGTGAGTCTCTGGACGCAAATGGCATAGTGGGCTCCATTTGGGGCCATAAAGCTGGTAGATTAGCCTAAATGCAGCCGTAAATAGCACAGAGGGAGCCCACCCGCATGGATTCAGGAGGTGCATGGAGATGAGTGTTCCATTCTGCCACAGGCCCCAATGGGGCTGGATTCTTGGAATCTGGCCTCATTGAGGTCCTTGGCTGAATTCTTTCCATCCCTACTTGCAGCCTCCTTGGCTTCCTGCACTTCAGTTAAAGCCATCATGAGGAAGACTTCATGAGGCAATTCCTCCCATGGGGCTTTTTCAGTCCAGGAAGTGCAGATGGCCTGGGAGGCTGCAGAGCAATGGAAAGTAGGGATGTACGAAACTCACTTACCTTTGCTCCGTCCCTCCCCGCGAAATCCTCAACGAGGGGGAGAGGCGATCCGGTCCTCCCCTGTGGAATCCACGACGGTCAGCTCCGCTCCATGGCCAGGCCATGGAGCAGCCGGCCAGGGCCATCTGCAGCCAGATTTCTGGCCGCAGATGACCTGGTGTGGATGCAAATGGTGGCCGCTGTAGCGGCCACCATTTGCATCCAGCTAGAAAACTGTGATAGTCTATGTAAGAATTTACGTAGCCTATCACGGCTAACCTAAAAAAAAAAAAAATGCAGCATACGCAAATGGAGGCGGCTACAGCGGCCGCCATTTGCATTCCCTATTTTTTGCCGATTTATCTTACGTAAATATTTACTTAAGATAAAACGGCAAATAAAAAGGGGAACGCAAATAGCGTAGTGGACGCTATTTGCGTTCCTTTATTTTTCACCGTTCTAGCCTACGTAAATATTCTTTAGAATCCAGCCTCACTGGAATCCGTGGCGGAATTCTCCGCCATCCCTAATGGAAAGACGTATAGTAGAGAGAGGAACCACACACAGCACCCTCGGCCACCTCACAGTGATTACGTAAGCAACCTCCCCTAAACAAATCCAAAATTCTGCCTCAAAATAAAAATATAGGGATGGCGGAGAATTTCTCCAGGAATCTCCAGGAGGCCGAATGCCAACGCATTCGGCCCTCCGAAATTGGTGGGGAAATTCTCCGCCACCCCCCCCCCCAGGATGGGACTTACCTCTGTCGAATGTCCCTCTCGGCAGCGGGTCCCGGCGGCGTTTCGGCGGCGTTTCGGTGGGGGCGGGGGCAGCGGCTGGTCTTCCGACCGGCTGCCGCCGCCACCATTTCCCAATAAATAATAATAATAAAAAGTGATAGGCTACGTAATGATTTACATAGCCTATCACAGCTGACTTTGAAAATCTAGCCGTGATAGGCTATGTAAATCGTTACGTAGCCTATCACATGGTTTTTTTTTTACCATTTACTTTTTTATTTCGTGGCTGGGGAGATGGGGCACTCCCCCCCGGCCAGAATTTCAGCGGCGAGGGATGGGGTGCCTCCCCCCCAGCCTGAATTTTGGCCGGGAGGGGCGGGGCACCTCCCGCCCTGCCAAGAATTTCGGGGGGAGAACCGAAGCGCCTCCCCCCCCCACCGAAAACAGCTACGGGACCTGGTAAGGGACTTTCGTCCATCCTTATAAAAATAAAAATGAAAAATGGAACCCTCAGCACAATTGATGCTGTTGCCACCTACAGAAGCAGTGCAATAAACCAACAATGCTTAAGAAAAAAAATACACACACACATATATATATATATATATATAGGGTTGTGCACTCCTCGGACCGAAGCCCAAATAACTAGTTGAAGCGGGCTGCTTCTGAGGTGCCTCCACATGATACAAGGTGGAGCAAAATAGCAATGAGGCACCCCAAAGTGAGGCAACTTGTATACAAAGTGCCTTGTCCAACTCAGTGATTTGTTCTGAGCGACCCAGATAGCCTGGTGCCAAAAGGATCAAGTTGAGACAGTTCAGTGAGGAGTTGAGGAGGAGGGACGGGGGAAGGGGGAAGGGAGGAGGAAGAAGAAGAGGGAAAGAGGGAGGGAGCTTTGGCGAATGGAAACTCTAGTTGCCAAATCAGGGCTGAAAGTAACCCAGCCATCTCCAATCAGTGACAACGGTGGAGGATGGGGGAAGATTGAATAACTGGAGAAAAACGGCTGAGTTTCAGAGAGAGAGATAATTCTGGTGGTGTTACTAAGGGATGTGTGAACCCACCATCTGTCCGGGTTCTCCAGATGCCTGCTCAGCCCCTGCTCCTCTTGCTGGTCCCTCTGCCTCCACCACCTTTGGCATGTTGTTTTTTGTTTTTAAAACATGGCAATTGGAAGTAGGGATGGTGGAGAATTCTGCCACGGACTCCAGGGGGGTGGATTCTTAGAATCCGCCACCCCCCGGGAGTCTGTGGCAGAATGGACCACCCCACCCTGCCACCCCGTGAAGTCCGACCTGGCTGGCTCCTCCCTGGCACCACCGGGTCTGGGTCCGGCCGGGTCCATCTGTGGCCGGTCTTCGGACGTGAATGGCATCCTGCCTAGCAGATGCTATTGGCATCCCTTCCCCTTACCGTGATAGGTTACATAAATCTTTACGTAGCCTATCACGGTAAAGACCAGGGACGCAAATGGAGTGTGCTATGCCATTTGCATCCCTTCACCTTACTGTGATAGGCTATGTAGAGTGGAGGGAGCCAGCCAGGGAGGATTCCGGGGGGAGGACCGGATCGCCTCCCGCCCACAGAGCCCCCAGCAGACTCCAGGTAAGGGGGTTTCGTACACCCCTAATTGGACGTCTGTGTGCACATAGACTTATATGCAAAAAGCACCATGAATCATGAGTATATGAGCAATTCATAGCAATTTTGCGTGCAAGTCTATGCGTGCACATAGACGTATATGCAAAAAGCACTGTCAATTGCCCAGGCAAGAGGAGGAGGGAGCACAGCGCACGTCCCTGCCACTTGCTAGCTGTCTCCTACTCATGAGCAGGAGACGGCTAGCAGTCCTTGGGGATGTTTGTGTGGAAAAAAATAAAATTTCAGCTGCACCTAGAACAAAAAGTACTGGGCCAAACTTTCTGAAACTTGGCAGGTGGGATCCCCTCCATGTTGACAGAACTGTCAGAACTGACAATCCAGAACTGGGTTGAAGTGGAGGGGGTCCAAATCAGTCCGAGTTGGAGCAGGGCTGATTTGGAGTGTCCGTGCACAGCCTAGAAAAAAAGAAAGAAGCTGTGCTACAACCTCTGCCAGTAGTGAGTCCTGTCTGTGAGAAACTGTCCAAGAATTTCCCCTCCCCTCTGAGAAATCTGGAGAAAGTGTCTCCCCAGTTTCTCTGCCCACAAATAGGCTGGAGATTTTTGAGAGGCCATTTGTGCACAGCTCTAGAACAAACCTATCTTAGCCATGAAGTCGCTGGGTGGCCTCAGGCAAGACATTGTCTTTCAGTCTTCCCTTGCATCTGCCATGACTAAATATCACGGATAACAACATCGCCCTACTTTCTAAGGCTGTTGTAGAGAAATACTGAGGTAATTGCTTGAGCACCTGAGAAAAGAGCTATATAGCTGCTATAGAGAAATCTAGTGTGCTGTTGTTCTAGCTAAGCGTGCTCATCTTGACTTTAGGCAAGCCACACTCTTTCAGCCTCAGTCCTCCCATCTGCAAAATGGAAACAGTCATATCAGCCTGGTTTACTGGATTGTTGTGAAGATTCCTCTGAGATTATGCTTGTGAAACGCTCCGAACACTTCAAAAATGGGGGTGGGGTGGGATATATTTGAAAATGTGATATACAAATAGAAAACAGCCTGGAGATATTTTAATGACATGAACAAAGAAAATGAAATACAAGTATCACATTGTGCTCTCCTGTTGCTTTCAGTGGGAGAGATTTGCAGAACTTTCCTAAGTGGGGCAGAAGGGGAGATCCGCTGTGGGGCCACCGTGGCATGCAGCATCCTAGCGCTGTGCCGAAAATTTCTCCCACATTTTTTTTTCAATCATTCTCATGCAATTTGATAGAAGAGAAATTGCTTTTGGAAAGAAATTCGATGGGGAAGACATTTCGTAGAACTTCTCATGGTTTGGGTTCAAGGTTCTTGAGCTTCCCTTACTTAGGAGGTGGCCGAGGAATGAGCACAAGTGTCCTGTTTTTCATTGTACAATCATCTCTCTGGCCGCCCGGGGCCTCCTCAGCTTCTCACACTTCAATGAAAGCCCAGTTTAAGACACTATGAAGTGATTCCTCCCATGGGGCTTTTTCAGATCAGGAAGTGCAGGCAGCCTGGGAGGCGAGCTGTGATTAGGTAAGCTCAAAACACCACAAAAAGAAATTCAACATAAATTATAGACTGTCCTGAGAATGAGGCGGAAGAAGGGAAGCAAACTTATTTTTGGGAAGATAATAAACATTATCTAATATAATAAATAATAATAAATATTACTATTATTATAATATAATATAATATTATATTATATTATATTACAATAATATATTATTATATATATTATTCTTTATATATATATATATATAGCATAATATATATTATATATTAATATATTATAATATATATATATATATATATATATATATAATATATATTATTATATAAATATTATTACCATGTTCTTCCCCAAACATGGGGGAAGAAAACTTTCTGGAAATTGGAGGACAGATTTTGGCAAAGCACTAACTCCATCTCATCCCTGGAACCTTATACAACATTGCCCCCCCCCCTCCCCACACACACACACACACACACACACCCCTGCACTGTGGTGGACGCAAAATGGGGGCCAGCTTGCCAACACAGTTGATGCTGTTGCAGCATGAAGGGGGGGGGGAGGGAAAAAAAGCCCTTACCGAAAACAAAAGAAGCTGTGCTACTACAAGCCCTGACAATGGGGAGCCTTACCTGGGAGAAACTGTGGAGAATTTCTCCTTCCCTGGGAGAAATGTGTTGAAATTACCGCCCAGATTTCTCTGCCCACAAATAAAGTAGAGAATTTTGAGAGGCATCTGTGCACAGCTCTAATCCTACCTGCATGCAAGCAGCCAGAGTGGGAGGGTTTTTATGGGGAAGGGGGGGGGTCCTGATTTTTGTTTTTTTTTTCCTCCTAGCAGTTCTCTCTGCTCCACTGTGAAATCAAAGAAGCCTGATATTGGGGCAGCATGGAATAACTGAGAGCACACCACCCAGAATGTCCTATGTCAGGGCCTAGTTCTGCCTGCGACCAGGGGGAATACTGCCAGCAGTAACCTGCGGAGGTCTCTGTGGATGCATTCTGGGCCTCTGGGGGAGATATGAGATCCAGTGTGGTGTAGAGGCTAGAGTGTTGGACTGGGAGTTGGAAGGTCCAGGTTCTAGTCCCGACTCAGCCATGGAAGCTCGCTGGGTGACTTTGGGCCAGTCACACACTCTCAGCCCAACCCACCTCACAGGGTTGTTGTTGTGAGGATAGGATGGAAGAGGAGGAGTATGTACGCCGCCTTGGGAACCTTACGGAGGGGGAAAAAAAGGTGGGATATAAAAGTAATAAATAATATGAGACCCACTGCTGGTGAAGCTCTTCTCTGCCAGTGGAGGGGCACCTCTGCCCCATCACAAACTCTGTCTATCTGCTTTTGGGGGACCAGGTGTGTGTGCGTTAGGATTGCTCTGCCCACCATGACTATCAACTCTCTCACATGAAAATAATGACTCAGTTTGTCAAAGTAGGCTGGATCTGGCACCATTTAGATTCCAGATTGGTTGTTTTTGTTTGTGTCAGACTATAATTTTTATTTTTTTATGTGCTTTGGACATTGTTCAGCTTTTGGGGTGTTTGCTGTTACCTGGAGATAATCCACACAATTAATATTTTCTGTTTTATGGAAACATAAGAAGCTTGCCAAAGTGAGTGCATGTGTGTGTGATCTATTACAAAGACGAAAGAGGGAAAAAAGCTGAGTACTGTAATTTTTTCTCCCCTTCCTGCTGCAGCAATTCTTTAGTGGCTGTGGAAGTGACCCAGAATGGTGTAAATCAGCTTTAAGCCCCATTGCCTCTGGCTTGGATATTTAGCTGAAAATACAAACATCGGCAAGAATGAGGGCTATCAGTTATAATCAGTCTTTTTCGTCCCTGATGCACTGTCTTCCCCAAAGTTTGAATGTATGCCAATAATATATACCCGTAAAGGATGTCAAATCCAAACTGGAGACCAGCAATGTTCTGTGTGTGTTTGCGCTGTTGTAGTTGTGGTGGTGGTGGTGGTGTGTGTGTGTGTGTGTGTGTGTGTGTTAAAGATAAAGACCATGAACATTCACAAAAAAGTGGGGCTGGCTTAGAAGGAACCCACAGTATCTATTTCTCATGGTGAGCTGCGGTGACTCATTTTAATGTGGCTGTGTGTGTGTGTGTGTGCGTGTGTGTGTGCAGGGGGGGGCAGGGGGAGCTGCTGACAGTGTTCATTGACTACTGACTGTAATGTCACCATACACACAGTCCCTAGAACAGTTTTACAACACTTTTAACTGTGTGTGTGCGTGTGCACGCGCGTGTGTGTATGTGATGAACAAACTCCTTCTGACTAAGGATGGGTGGATACCCTACCTGTCGTTCCACAGGGGAATCCGTCCGCGACGGGAGGCGATCCGTCCCTCCCTCCGGAATCCGTCCAGGCTGGCTCCGCTCCACGTCGATCCTGCGGAGCCAGCCGCCTGCTCCGCATCACTGCCAAATGTAGGGATGTCGGAGAATTTCTCCATGAATCTCGGGGAGGCTGAATGCCAACGCATTCAGCCCCCCGAAATTGGTGGGGAAATTCTCTGCCCCCCGCCCCCCCCGGATGGGACTTACCTCGTGCGAATGTCCCTCACGGTGGGGGGTCCCGGTGGCAGTTCGGTGGTGGTGCGGCAGCGGCAGCCGGTCTTCCGACCAGCTGCCACCGCTGCCATTTCCAAGTAATTTTTTTTTTAAAAAAGTGATAGGCTACGTAAAGATTTACATAGCCTATCACGGCTAGATTTTCAAAGTCAGCTGTGATAGGCTATGTAAATCTTTACGTAGCCTATCATGGCTCACTTTGAAAAAAAAATGTGCGTACGCAAATGGCGGCGCCCATGGGTGCCGCCATTTGTGTTCCTTATTTGGGCACGGGTAGTCTACGTAAAGATTTGCGTAGACTACGGTGAAAATAAGGGCAACTCAAATAGCGTTGCCCTTATTTTCGCCGTAGTCTATGTAAATCTTTACGTAAACTACCCGTGCCCAAATAAGGAACGCAAATGGCGGCGCCCATGGGCGCCGCCATTTGCGTACGCACTTTTTGTTTTTTCTTCAAAGTCAGCCGTGATAGGCTACGTAAAGATTTATGTAGCCTATCACGGCAAAGAGCAGGGATGCAAATGGCGTAGCGGATGCCATTTGTGTCCCTGCTCTTTGCTGTGATAGGCTACGTAAATATTTACATAGCCTATCACAGCTAAAGCAGGGACACAAATGACGTCCGCTACGTAGAGTGGAGCAGCGGATGGCAGCGGATGGACCGGACTGGCCAACGGCAGGTGACGTCCATCCGGGGGGGATTTCGAGGGGTGGCGGGGGGTAGTCCATTCCGCCAGGGACTCCAGGGGGCCGGATTCTAAAGAATCCGCCCTCATTGGAGTCCATGGCAGATTTCTCCGCCATCCCTATATCAGTTTTTTTTCCCTTCCAAAACAAAAACAACCAAAAAAGGCCGATAAAACCTGGAACATCTCCCTCTCCTGGCTCTCTTTTCTCTATATCTGTCTGCACTCAGGATTTCAGAGAAATTCAAACTGGATTCAAATCAGTTTGGAATGCTATGATTCCATTCATTTGCAAATGCGTACTTGTGCTAATGTGCATTAGCAGGCACATGCATTAGCGCAAATGCTTATTAATGCAAGTGCACATTTGTGAATGAATGCGATTCTCATACACCAAATCTAATTCTGTCCATGACCGTGAGTGGATGATGGAATGAAAGATGCCTGACAATCCATGAAACATGAATTTAACAAAATCCATACATCCCTAGTCTACATTGAGCCCAATTCTGAAATTTGGAAACTGGGCCTCATTGGACTCTTACCTGGAGAGGGTGCCCTGATCGAGAAATAAACTGGTATTCCTGGATTATTTTCAGACTACATTTTATGGAATTTGAACACTATTAATGCTCTACTATTAATGGTTAGTACTTGGATGGGAGACTGCCTGGGAATCAGGCTTCCTGCACTGAGCAAAGCAGGGGGTTGGACTCGATGGTCTTGTAGGCCCCTTCCAAGTTCCAACCCTATGATTCTAAGTAGTCAAAATTATGACTGCTGAGGCACACTGATTTTAATGGGGAAATTAAGCACATCCTTAATTCTCTCCCCCTTGAATCAGCAGAACTTGAAAATACTTAACTTTGGTTTGATTCTGCCCCAAAGTCTTATCAATGTTGATTACGTTTGAAAGCCTGTGATCATATGTTTGAAAGCCATGTGATTGGAGAACAATAGAGGATTCTTGCAGTTAAAAATCAAAATATACACATTTCCAGCAAAGTCTCTCAGATAAAAGCAGCAATAATGAAATTCTAAATTGGAGGGAAGTATTTTCCAAAATGTTGTTTACAATTCATGCTTTTCATGCAATGCATTTCCTCCCCGAGGATTTTTGTATTTTGGTTTCTTGGAACAACAACAGCAAAATACTTCAATAACTCTCAAGCCCCTCACTCTTGGCTGGAAACCCTTTCAGTATCTATCTATATTCTGCAGTTATTTGGTATGCCATCACCTCATATATCTTTATATACCAACTAATGCTGCTAGAACGTGCATCGCTGAATTTGTCCTCTGTGTCCCAGAAAAAGCTAATCAAGTAAACCTGTTCTCTAAGGCAGTGCCAGGCTATCAGGAAGCCCTGAAACCCTGGCATTTTTGCCAAACAAAACAATTTCCAGGGCTTCGGCATTGTCCTTCAGAGAGGCCTGCAAGTTAGGCCAGACCCTGAATTTGAGTAAGCTGCATGACCAAGTAGTCTCCACCCACAGGAAAGGAAACAGAATACCAAGCCTGCATCTACACCTCGTGTCTCACCGATACGATCCCATCCTGGTAACACTATATCCCTCTTGCACATTTATAGCCTGTAGCACACACAATGACATCTGCTGTGGTATTTTGGATAATATGGAATAAAAAGTGGGAAAGAATTAGGGATGGCGGAGAATTCCACCACAGAATTCAATGAGGCTGGATTCTAAGAATCCGGCCCCCTGGAGTCCGTGGCAGAACGAAAAACTTACCTCTGCCACCTGGGGGAATCCGCACCAGCTGGATCCTACCTGCCGCTGTCCTACCGCTGCTGTCCGCTGCCACTTGTCTTCGGACTAGGGATGTACGAAAGTGACTTACCTTTTGTGGATTATGTTGATGGTGGGGGGGGATGCGTTCCATCCCTCCCCCTGGAATCCTCGATGGTTGGCTGTGCTCCATGGCAGCTCCACGGAGCAGCCAGCCAGGCCCAGCCCAGCCCAGAGCCGTCCGCAGCTGGATTTCCGGCCGCGGAGGGCTCTGGGGGGGGGGAACCGCATACGCAAATGGCGGCGGCTACGGCCGCCGCCATTTGCGTTCCTTATTTGGCTGTCTTAATCTACGTAAATATTTACGTAGACTATGATGGCGAAAATAAAGGGGAAGGCAAATAGCATAGCGGGCGCAATTTGCATCCCTTTTTGATTAAATCTTTACGTAGGCTAAAACGGCGAATCAAAAAGGGACGCAAATAGCGCCCACTATGCTATTTGCCTTCCCCTTTATTTTCGCCATCATAGTCTACGTAAATATTTACGTAGACTAAGATGGCCAAAAATAAGGAATGCAAATGGCGGTGGCTGTAGCCGCTGCCATTTGCGTTTGCGGTTTTTGTTTTTAAACTCACCCAGCCATGATAGGCTACGTAAATCTTTACGTAGCCTATCATGTCTTTTTTTTTTTTTTTTTAACAAGGCTGGAAATGGCGGCAGCGGCAGTCAATCGGAAGAACAGCTGCCGCCGCCGCCAAAGCCTCTGCCGGAGCTGCCGCCGCCTGGAAGATCTGCCCCAGGTAAGTCTCATCCTGGGTGGGATCCGCGGGGGGTGGGGGGGCAGGCCATTCCGCCACAAAGTTCAGGGGGCCGAATGCACTGGCATTCGGCCTCACCGAGAACTGTGGCAGAAATCTCTGCCATCCCTACTTTGGACACAATGCCATTTGCGTCCCTGCCTTTTGCTGTGATAGGCTACTTAAATCTTTACATAGCCTATCACAGCCAAGAGCAAGGACACAAATAGTGTCCGCTATGCCATTTGCATAGGGATGGCGGAGAATTTTGCCATGGATTCCAGGGAGGCCGAATGCCAGCTTTCCACAAGCCCTTTCCCACATCCCACTGTAGTGTATGTCGTGCGCTGGTGGGACACAGAGGAGAGGAGGGCCGCTCCAACAGATCTCAATCTTTGGGCAGGCATATATAGGTGGAGGTGCTCCCTCAAATATCGAGGTCCCAAGCTGCTTAGGTCCCAAGCCGCTATGCCCTCAGGCTTTCAGGGAATGGTGGAGGGACATTCATCTTCACACACCATCAGTCACATCATCTAGAAAAAGAGAAGGGTAGCATATCTGAGTTTTAACGCAGGGACCAGAGCATGATTGGGTCTTTCGCCCCAACTACGAGGACTTTGGGCTGTGGTTTTTCTGGCTTGAGAGATGGCTGCTTCCTCTTTTGACCAGCAACCCTGGTTATGCAGGGAGCCATCAAGGCCTGACCTTCAGGGCTCCACATTTGAGCCCTGTGGTGCCTAACAGTCCTGGTGCAGGACAGGCAGCTCAGATTCAGAATCATGGAGAGCTCTCTATGAGCAAGCTTCAGGGTCAGGCCTAGTCTAGACTTAGAGCAGCATGGTATGGTAGAACTGGCTGTATCCTTTTCAGACTGTTAGTGCAGCAAATTGTTGTTGTTGTTCAGTCGTTCAGTCGTGTCCGACTCCTTGTGACCCCATGGACCATAGCACGCCAGGCCTTCCTGTCCTCCGCTCTCTCCCGGAGCGTGCTCAAGTTCATATTCATTGCATCCGTGATGCTATCTAGCCATCTCATCCTCTGCTGTCCCCTTCTCCTTTTGCCTTCAGTCTTTCCCAGCATCAGAGTCTTTTCCAGAGAGTTTTCTCTTCACATTAGGTGGCCAAAATATTGGAGCTTCAGCTTCAGTATCTGCCCTTCCAATGAGCACTCAGGGTTGATTTCCTTTAGGATTGACTGATTTGACCTCCTTGCAGTCCAAGGGACTCGTAAGAGTTTTGTCCAGCACCACAGTTCGAAAGCATCGATTCTTCGGCTCTCAGCCTTCCCTATAGTCCAGCTCTCACAGCCATACATTACTACTGGGAAAACCATAGCTTTGATTAGATGGACCTTTGTCGGCAAGGTGATGTCTCTGCTTCTGACTATGCTGTCTAGGTTGGCCATAGCTTTCCTCCCAAGGAGCAAGCATCTTTTAATTTCATGGCTACAGTCACCGTCTGCAGTGATCTTGGAGCCCAAGAAAGTAAAATCTGTCACTGCTTCCATTTCTTCCCCTTCTATATGCCAGGAAGTGATGGGGCCAGATGCCATGATCTTAGTTTTTTAATGTTGAGTTTCAAACTAGTGATGTACGAAAGTCACTTACCTGGTCCCACAGCTTGCTTCGCGGTGGGGGGGAGGTGCCCCGCCTCACCTGGCCGAAATTCAGGCCGGGGGGGAGATGCCCCGCCTCGTCCGACTGAAATTCAGGCCGGGGAGAAGCTCCCTGTCTCCCCGGCCGTGAAATAAAAAAGTGAATGAAAAAACACACACACATACCTGTGATAGGCTACGTAACGATTAACGCAGCCTATCACAGCTGACTTTGGAAATCTAGCCATGATAGGCTTCGTTAATCGTTACGTAGCCTATCACGGGGGTGTGTGTGTTTTTTTTCATTCACCTTGTAATGGCGGTGGTGGCAGCTGGTCGGAAGACCAGCCGCCACCCCCGCCGAAATGCCACCGAAATGCCGCCGGGACCCGCCGCCGAGAGGGACATTCGAGAGAGCTAAGTCTCATCCCGGGGGGAGGCGGGGGGGTGGCGGAGAATTTCACCAACAATTTCGGGGGGCTGAATGCGTTGGCATTCGGCCTCCCTGAGATTCGTGGAGAAATTCACGGCCATCCCTACGCATGACTGCTGTCTCCGCAGGACCTCGTGGTGCCGTTTCGCAGAGGATTCCATGGCATGGACTGAAGGGAATTCGATCCCATTTCAGTCCATGGCAGAATTCTCTGACATCTCTATTTCAAACCAGCTTTTGCACTCTCCTCTTTCACCCTCAACAAGAGGCTCTTGAGATCCTCTTTGCTTTCTGCCATTAGGGTGGTATCGTCTGCATATCGGAGGTTGTTGATAATTCTCCCAGCAATCTTAATTCCGACCTGTGATTCATCCAACCCGGCATTTCTCATGATGTACTCTGCATATAAGTTAAATAAGCAGGGTGACAATATGCAGCCTTGTCGTACTCCTCTCCCAATTTTGAACCACTCGGTTGTTCCATGTCTGGTTATTACTGTTGCTTGTTGACCCTCGTACAGGTTTCTCAGGAGACAGGTAATGTGGTCTGGTACTCCCATCACTTTAAGAATTTGCCACACTTTGTTGTGATCCACACAATCAAAGGCTTTAGCATAGTCAATGAAGCAGAAATAGATGTTTTTCTGGAATTCTCTTGCTTTCTCCATGATCCAGCGAACGTTGGCAATTTGATCTCTAGTTCCTCTGCCTCTTCGAAACCCAGCTTGTACTTCCGATAGTTCTCGGTTCGCATACTGCTGAAGCCTAGCTTGTAGGATTTTGAGCATCACCTTGCTGGCATGTGAAATAGGGTTGGCGGAGAATTTCTCCCCGAAACTTCGGGGGGCCGAGCGCCAACGTGTTCGGCCCCCGAAAAAGTTTCAGGCAGAAATTCTCCGCATCCCCCACCCCCCGCACCCTCCCCGGGACGGGACTTACCTTTCCCGAATGTCCCTCCCGGCGGCGGGTCCCGGCGGCGGTTCGTCGGGTCTTCGTCAGGGGCGGGGACGGCAGCCGATCTTTCAACTGGCTGCCACCGCCGCCATTCCAATAAAACTAAAAGAAAAAAAAACGCCCCTGTGATAGGCTACATGATGATTAAAGTAGCCTATCACGGCTAGATCTGCAAAGTCAGCCATGATAGGCTACGTAAATCGTCACGTAGCCTATCACGGGTGACTTTAAAAAAAAAAAGCGCGTACGGCTAATGGTGGCCTCGATAGGGAGCCGCCATTCACGTTCCTTATTTGGTCGCTGTAGTCTACGTAAAGATTACGTAGACTACGGCGAAAATAAGGGCAACGCTATTTGCGTTGCCCTTATTTTCGCCGTAGTCTACGTAAATCTTTACGTAGACTACAGCGACCAAATAAGGAACGCGAATGGTGGCTCCCTATGGGGGCCGCCATTTGCGTACGCGCTTTTTTTTTTTTTTAAGTCACCCGTGATAGGCTACGTGACGATTTACGTAGCCTATCAAGGCTGACTTTGCAGATCTAGCCTTGATAGGCTACTTTAATCGTCATGTAGCCTATCACGGGGGCGTTTTTTTTTTTAAAAAACCTTCTTAGTTCACGGCCGGGCGAGGCGCCTCCTGCCCGGCCTGAATTTCGGCCGGGCGAGGCGGGAAGCCTCCCCCCCGGCCTGAATTTCAGCCGGGCGAGGCGGGAAGCCTCCCCCCCCAGCCTGAACTTCGGGGGGAGAGCAGAGAAGTGCCTCCCCCCCACCGCAAAAAGCTGCAAGACCAGGTAAGTGACTTTCTTGCACCCCTAATGTGAAATGAGCGCAATTGTGCGGTAGTTTGAGCACTCTTTGGTGTTGCCTTTCTTTGGAATTGGAATGTAAACTGACCTTTTCCAGTCTTGCGGCCATTGTTGAGTGTCCCAAATTTGTTGGCATATTGAATGCAGCACTTTAACAGCATCATCTTTTAGGATTTTAAATAGTTCAGCTGGAATACTGTCATCTCCGCTAGCTTTGTTGTTACTAATGCTTCCTAAGGCTCACTTGACTTCACTCTCTAGGATGTCCGGCTCAAGTTCAGTGACCGCACTATCATGGCTATCAGGGACATTCAGATCTTTCCTGTATAGTTCTTCTGTGTATTCTTTCCACCTCTTCTTAATCTCCTCTGCTTCTGATAGGTCCCTGCCTTCTTTGTCCTTTATCATGCCCATCTTTGCACAAAACGTTCCCTTGAGATCTCCAATTTTCTTGAAGAGATCTCTAGTCTTTCCCATTCTGTTGTTTTCCTTGATTTCTTTGCATTGTTCATTTAAGAAGGCCTTCTGGTCTCTCCTTGTCTCTTCTCTGGAACTCTGCATTCAGTTGGATATATCTTCCCCTTTCTCCCTTGCTTTTTGCTTCCCTTCTTTCCTCAGCTACTTGGAAAGCCTCATCAGACAGCCACTTGGCTTTCTTGCATTTCTTTTTCTTTGGGATGGATTGAGTTGCTGCCTCCTGAACAATATTACGGACCTCCATCCATAGTTCCTCAGGCACTCTGTCTATCAGGTCTAATCCCTTAAATCTATTCCTCACCTCCACTGTATATTCATAAGGGATATGATTTAGGTCATACCTGAATGGTTTAGTGGTTTTCCCAACGTTCTTCAATTTAAGCTGAAATTTTTCAACAAGAAGCTCATGATCTGAGCCACAGTCAGCTCCAGGTCTTGTTTTTACTGACTGTATGGAGCTTCTCCATCTTTGGCTGCAAAGGACATACAATCTGATTTCGATATTGACCATCTGGTGATGTCCATGTGTAGAGTCGTCTCTTGTGCTGTTGGAAAAGAGTGTTTGCTATGATCAGCGTGTTCTCTTGGCAAAACTCTATTAGATTTTGAGTGGAGCAGATAGATATTGTTAAATGCCTGGCTATATCAAAGAAACCAAGAACAGCTGTTAGTGGCCAGGTCTAGAACCTTTCTCCTGATGCTTTATATCAGAGGCAGAAAACCATTTGGGGTTCATATTGCCTCTGGGACCTCCGTTCTGTGGGACAGATGTCATCAGGGGTGGGGGGCCACCCCCTAACTGACAACATTAGATCCCCATCCTCCAGCCTGTGCTGTTTTGCACCCCCTGGGCTTCCTTGGCAAAGCCAAACTGGCAATGTCCCCTTCACTACTCCAAAGGAAGGTGACAGAGAAGCCAAGGGGATTGACCCTTTGCTCTGCTCTTGTGCAGGGGAGACATGATGGCAGAGTGCAGTAAAGCTGGCTCAGTCCCTTTCCCTCCTTGATAACCTTCTATGGAGGACCAAAGGGGACTGAGCCAGCTCATATCTCCCAGGGAAACCCCAGGCAGAGCAAAGGAGTCCCCTTTGCTCCCAGCTTCAGTGCAGGAGGGCTTTTCCCAGCTGGAGAAAGCCCACATGCACCGAAGCCTCCCTGGCTTAGGCACTGGCTGGATGACTGCTCCTCAACCCAGCACATCAGCAGGGGAAGCAAGAATTTCGCACACTGCTCTTCCTCCCAATGTATTTATGAATCATGATTACCTTATTTTCACTAATATATTAATGTCTGTGCATACTTTCCCCTTATCTACATATGTCTGTGTACATGTTTTGATCAGAGCATTGCATTGCAACATTCAGAGAGGTATGAATATTGGGGGGCAACTGTGTTTCAGTTCATGTATTTGTCTGGGAAGTGCACATTAGGGACACCCCTCCCTGTCAAACATACAGCTCCAACGGACAGTTCCCTGGGATGGCAGACTTTGCTTTCCTCCATTGGGCAGAGATCCAAGGACCCCTGGGAGGCTACACCCCCAGTCTCCTAAGAAAAACGTTCATGGCAAGGAGAAATTTATTTATTTATTTATTTATTTTAATTTTATACCACCCAATAGCTGAAGCTCTCTGGATGGTTCACAAAAATGAAAACCAAAAAGCACACAGTAAAAGCAATATAAAATATTGAAGCATTAAAACCACAATATAACAATACAACCAGAATAAAACCAGAATAAAACCTTCCATCAATGCAGAGATTTAAAATACATATTTAAAACAGCAAAGCTAAAAGACTAGAAAGCTAAAATGCTAAAATGCCTGGGAAAATAAAAAGCTATTCGCCTGGCGCCGGAAGGAGTACAACGTAGGCACCAGGCAACCCTTACTAGGAAGCTCATTCCACAGCCAGGGTGCCACAGCAGAAAAGGCCCCCTTCCTAGTAGCCACCTACCTCACTTCCTTTGGCAGGGGCTCACGGAGGACCACTGAGGATGATCTTAAGGTCTGGTCAAGCACATATAGGAGGAAGTGTTCCTTCAGATAACCTGCCCCTAAGCCATTAAGAGCTTTGAATGTTAATATCAGCATTTTGAATCAGTCCCGGAAATGGACGGACAGCCAATGCAGCTGGAAAAGTGCCAGCATAATATGAGCTCATTGGCCAGTCCCTGTTAATAATCTTGCTGCCCTGTTTTGGACTAACTGAAGTTTCTGGACCATTTTCAAAGGCAGCCCCACATGTAATGCATTGCAGTAATCCAGACGAGAGGTTATCAGAGCATGGATAACTGTAGCTGGGCTACCTCTGTCCAGATAAGGGTGTAGTTGGTATACCAGCCTAAGCTGATAAAAAGTGCTCCATGC
Organism: Heloderma suspectum; assembly: GCF_057233095.1. Taxonomy (NCBI): domain Eukaryota; kingdom Metazoa; phylum Chordata; class Lepidosauria; order Squamata; family Helodermatidae; genus Heloderma; species Heloderma suspectum. Next base: position 9,642,356 of record NC_139459.1, on the reverse strand, counting down.
CACTGAGTTCACCTGTGTCTCAATTGACAGTTCTGGGTCCAAGAGCACCCCCAAACTATGAACCTGATCCTTTAGGGGGAGTGCAACCCAGAACAGGTTGAATATCACCTAGCTGGGCAGATGAACCACCCACTCACAGCACCTCTGTCTTGTCTGGATTGAGTTTCAGTTTATTAGCCCTCATCCAGTCCATTACTGTGCCCAGGCACTGATTCAGAACAGCCACTGTCTCACCTGGGTTTGATGAGAAAGAGAGGTAGAGCTGGGTGTCATCTGCATATTGATGGCACCTCAGCCCACACCTCCGGATAACCTCCCCCAGAGGTTTCATGTAGATGTTAAACAGCATGGGGGATAAAATAGAGCCCTGTGGAACCCCAATTGGAAGGGTGAGCTGTGCACTAAGCAAGGGGAAATCCCCACTGTTATCTCCAATCACTGATTGGTGATAACAGCAGGGATTCTACTCCTCGCTAGACTCCTGAAGTCCTCGCTAGACTCCAGAAGGCAGAGGCTTGGGGAAACGCTCATGGAGGGAACCTCCACCGGCCTGATTCAGCCCATGAACTGGAGTTTCCTCGTTCCTGTTTTATATAGTCAGTGGGTACAGGAGCCTGCTTGGAAGTTAAAAGGGCTGTGTCATGCTACTTAAGGCATCCAGCTTGGTTGCAATGTCTCCTGTAGCCCTGGCCCTGCCAGGTGGTGCAGTGTCCCCTTGGGCTGCCATTTTTTATAGTACTATCCATCTGACTTACAGTGGGGCAGATGTACCTCCCCTTGAACCTTCAATGGAAGTCTTAAAATGTGTCCACTGTGGTGCCTCCTCCAGAGAAGGTTCTACTAGGATCATCACCAACCTTGGTTCTTTCCTCTGAGGAGGGCCATGATCCTAGGCCATGACACAACATTCTCCCTACCCTTGCTACTGTAGGCCCTTCAACCAGCACTAACATGCAAACGCTAACAGCGCCAACACCAGTACAAGTGAAAGGGGTGGCATGAATACAGTTCACTCAGCTATGTTTCACTCGAACCTCCAACTTCACTCTAAGCTTGTCTTTGAGCTAATTTTGGTGGAAACATTTTTGCACCTATGGATAAGCATACCCCCCACCCCATTCCACTCTTTATTGTTCTGTTGGTGTTCCCTGCCCTATGATCCACTCCTTCTTGATTCCAGTTTAAGATAATTTCTGAACTGAATATGACAGCATTCATAGTTTGTAGTTTCAGTTCCTTCAGCTCATTTGCACCATTTCCCCCTACTATGTTACAGATTTGCACATGAATAAAACACTGCAGACAAGCAAATGTGATGCAATTGTACATATAATGGTTCCAAGAGGCTTTTTGTGCAGGGTTTTACTGATGCACCCCCCCCCACCCCACACACTGGTTAAAATTCTATGCTAAAAACATTTTGATACAGATAAATATATGATCACCTCAAGATTTTTTGTTTGTTTGCTTTGCAGTTTTTATCCATGTGCACTTATGTATGGGTAATGCAGTGTGGAAATATCTTAAGGAATGGAAGGAACTGAATGCTGCGGCAAACTGCACATAACACAGCCCTCCACAAAATTAGAAATAAAGAATGGAATGACAGAGAAGCCCTAATGCATCCGTTCCATGTCTGAAACAAGACCAGCTCCAAATTCCAGGGAGAATTTTTTATGGGGACAGTTTTAAAACCATCCCTAATCGTATCCAACGACTTTAAAAGTGCAGGGGTTGCTTTCTGGTGCTCCGGAGAGTCAAAACATGCAATCCATTTAAGGCCATTGTCAAAAAGTTCAGAAATCAAAACAAACAAAGCAGTTTGTCGAGAGCCATTTTCTGCAGCCAAGAATGGCCGCGTTTTGTCGCTGCTATTCCTGCAACAGCTGCTGTGTGGCATTGCTTCCCTTCGGATGAGCAAAAGAAGTATCGAATAAGCCTTCCTTTCTCGTACTGTATTTAGCAGATTCCTTGAACATAGTTCTATCCTCCACCTCTCCCATTGCTGTAACAAACTGTACTAATTGTTATGTTGACTATTATGGCTCAAAGTGCTGTGTTCTGCTGCTGTTCAAGAATGTTCTCTATATTTCTGGAAAGCTACAGGGAGTGAAAAGGGCCTCCTTAAAATAATCATGATTACGATTATTATTTAAGAAAGCTGTGTCTGAAAATACAATGATCTGTTGGCAACACAGTCTTTTTATGAAATATATTTCAATTAAGAGGCTCAATAATTGATTTGTATATATTTAAAGGTGGTGTTTTGTTCCCCCCACCCACCCATCAACAGCTTTACTTTTATTTCATTGTTTTTGTTGTCTTATCATAATGCCCTGTGGTAAGCACTTTTGAATTTTAAACTTTCGCATTTATCTTTGCAATCATGCTGTGAAGATAAATATCCCTTCAGGAAGGTAACACAGTAATAATTGCAGCCTGTATACCAAGGAAGTGAGGGTTGGTGTGCGTTGCAGTTCCATTAGAACACTTGAAAGTTTAATAATAGCACCACCTCTCATATAAGACTTTCATTTGTGCAAAAGCAACCATTGCATAATTAAGGCTGTGATCCTATACAGACATAACTGGGGGTAAGTCCTATGAACTCTATGAACTCCATGGTGTTTACATCTGAGCAGACAGCATCAGATTGCACTGTAAGTCTTCCTCTCTTAAGATTAGTGCCAGACTTTGTGTATAACTCATGCCCCCATCCAATGATTGGAAAAGTCAACGCTCAAGGCTGGAGGTGAATTTTCATCTTTCTAAATTCACCATCTCACTGACATCTCCAAGCTGCATTGCCAACATGTTAGTTTCTTTGTTTTTAATGGGGACAGCAAAGTTTTGGAGGAAACATGGAGGGTCCTGCTTCATCCAAACATCTTAAGTATATTCAGAGAAGTTTAAAGTGTTTCAGCTGAAGAGGATTCTATTCTACATGTTCTTCTTTCCAAAGTGTGGAGCTATCAGTCCATGACTGCTGTTGTAACATCTCAGGATCTCTCAATAGCAAAAAAAGAGGATCGGGCCTACTGAAAACATTTGAATTTAGTGCACAGTGAAATAGTGATGTGGGTTGTTGTTGTTGTTGTTGTTGTTGTTCAGTTGTTCAGTCGTGTCCGACTCTTCGTGACCCCATGGACCATGGCACGCCAGGCCTTCCTGTCCTGCGGTCTCTCCCGGAGCGTGCTCAAGTTCATATTCATTGCATCGGTGATGCTATCTAGCCATCTCATCCTCTGCCGTCCCCTTCTCCTTTTGCCTTCAGTCTTTCCCAGCATCAGGGTCTTTTCCAGAGAGTTTTCTCTTCACATTAGGTGGCCAAAATATTTGAGCTTCAGCTTCAGTATCTGTCCTTCCAATGAGCACTCAGGGTTGATTTCCTTTAGGATTGACTGATTGGACCTCCTTGCAGTCCAGGGGACTCGTAAGAGTCTTCTCCAGCACCACAGTTCGAAAGCATCAATTCTTCGGCTCTCAGCCTTCCTTATAGTCCAGCTCTCACAGCCATACATTACTACTGGGAAAACCATAGCTTTGATTAGATGGACCTTTGTCGGCAAGGTGATGTCTCTGCTTCTTACTATGCTGTCTAGGTTTGCCATAGCTTTCCTCCCAAGGAGCAAGCGTCTTTTAATTTCATGGCTACAGTCACCATCTGCGGTGATCTTGGAGCCCAAGAAAGTAAAATCTGTCATTGCTTCCTTTTCTTCCCCTTCTATATGCCAGGAAGTGATGGGGCCAGATGCCATGATCTTAGTTTTTTTAATCTTGAGTTTCAAACCAGCAGTGATGTGGCTACTACAGTGTAAATGTTAGTTTTGATGTTCAATGTGTGGACTTCCCATGCCATAACTGTCTCACAGAATATGACATAATGGTGATGTGGTGAAATGTTTCACATACTGAAAAATCTAGACTTGGCTGCAGAAGTAATCTAAGTCATGAGTCATGAGCACTCGTTCAGTTCATGAGCTCTCAATGTGCATTTCAGTATAATTCCAGGGCCCTCTGAATCTTAAACGTATGGTCAAATTAATGTATGATTAAAATACGTAAAATCATATTTTTTAGAAGTCATTGTTTTAGCTCACTGTAATAAATTCATTATGAACTTGAGCACGCCCCGGGAGAGAGTGGAAGAAAGGAAAGCCTGGCGTGCTATGGTCCATGGGGTCACGAAGAGTCAGACAGACTTAACACCTGAACAACAACAACAATAATAAATTCATTTGGCAATCTGAGAGCACACAATTATTTGTTAGGAAAGGGAGGGGTGTTTATTTAAATTACCACCCAAGGTTCTGGTCCTATGGGATACTTTCAAGGTGCCTCACACATTTGAAGAATTAGCAAGGCATTAGAAGGGACTACACAATCAACTGTGTCACACAGGGTATCGTAATGCAGACTATATGTATAGTATAGTTAGGGATAGTTTCCAAACTTGAGCTGATGAATTAGGAATCCTCCATTACTCTGTTTCGTTTTGTTTTTACTATGATGTGTGTGCAGACCTCTGAAGTTTTTAATTCTTTAATTTCCCCCCAACATGCACATTGATTAAAAACTGCCCCCCCAATTTTTTGATGTGGTCATACATATGATCGTATCAAGATTCTTTTTGTGCAGAAGCACATTTGTGCCTCCATAAAACACTGTACAAAAATGATATTTTGCAATGATACATACGATCACATCAAGATGAGTGATGACTGCTCTCCCTCCAGTTTGCCCCCAAAGTCATCAAGCCTTTGCACATGTTTCAAGCCTAAGACATGCCTACTGTTTCCACCTCCCCCTTCCTCTGCCCCAAGGTCAAGCAACTTTGGGGCAGGGGAAAGCAGAGGTGGCAGGCACTACCAGAAGCTTGTTTTCCTGTCAGGGACTGGGACTGCTTGAACAAGATCTGGAATCCTCCATGGGAAACTGATGTTATGTGCACCATTCCCACCAAAGAAAGGGCTCTCATAGGGCTCCCCCTTGGGAGAAACAATGCATACAAAGTCAGTTTCCCAAGAGAGTCTGGGACTTGTTATTCCAGTCCTAGCCCATGTGAGAAAAGACATAGCTGCCATGTGTTTTTTAGAGATGGCCATTTTTTTAAAAAAATCCATGTACCAGCATCATACATGCTTGAAAATGGCATTTCGGGCAAATCAAAATGGCAACTGCAATAGGACCATGAATGGTATCAACAGGAGCATTGCTAGGGACTTAAAAGATTTGGGAGCTAGGCCCATTGGACACAAACCTGCATAAAATTTGCATATGCTAATTTATACTTATATTTGCACATTTAGAAATAATTCCTGGGGAAAACAACAACAACAAACAACAAAAAACAACAACAAACGTGGTACGCTACGTAAAGATTTACGTAGCCCATCACGGCTAGATTTTTAAAAAACACCATGATAGGCTACGTAAATGTTTACGTAGCCTATCACGGCTGAGTGAAAGAAACAAAAACAAAAACAAAAACTGCGCATACGCAAATGGCGGCGCCCAAGGGCGCCGCCATTTGCGTTCCTTATTTTGGCACGTGTAATCTACGTAAACATTTACGTAGACTATGGTGAAAATAAGGGGAACGCTATTTGCTTTCCCCTTATTTTCGCCATAGTCTATGTAAATGTTTACGTAGATTACACGTGCCAAAATAAGGAACGCAAATGGCGGCGCCCATGGGCACCGCCATTTGTGTATGTGCGGTTTTTTGTGTTTTCTTTCACTTAGCTATGATAGGCAACATAAACATTTACGTAGCCTATCATGGCTGACTGCAGTAGGGGTGCACGAAAGTCACTTACCTGGTCTCGCAGCTTGCTTCACGGTGGGGGGGAGGCGCTTCGCTGCTCCCCCCAAAGTTCAGGCCGGGGGGGGGAGGCTTCCCTCCTCGCCCGGCCGAAATTCAGGCCAGGGGGGAGGCTTCCTGCCTCGCCTGGCCGAAATTCAGGCCGGGGAGAAGCGCCCCGTCTCCCCGGCCACGAACTTCAAAAGAAAAAAAAAACGCCCCTGTGATAGGCTACGTAGCGATTAACGTAGCCTATCACGGCTAGATCTGCAAAGTCAGCCGTGATAGGCTACGTTCATCGTCACGTAGCCTATCACGGGTGACTTAAAAAAAAAAAGCGCGTACGCAAATGGCGGCCCCCATAGGGAGCCGCCATTCGCGTTCCTTATTTGGTCCCTGTAGTCTACGAAAAGATTTATGTAGACTACGGTGAAAATAAGGGCAACGCTATTTGCGTTGCCCTTATTTTCGCCGTAGTCTACGTAAATCTTTACGTAGACTACAGGGACCAAATAAGGAACGCGAATGGCGGCTCCCTACGGGGGCCACCATTAGCCGTACGTGCTTTTTTTTTTTTAAGTCACCCGTGATAGGCTACGTGACGATGAACGTAGCCTATCACGGCTGACTTTGCAAATCTAGTTGTGATAGGCTACGTTAATCATTTCGTAGCCTATCACAGGGGCGTGTTGTTTTTTTTACTTTACTTGTAATGGCAGCGGCGGCAGCCGGTCGAAATACCGGCTGCCGCCCCCGCCCCTGACGAAGACCTGCCGAACCGCCGCTGGGACCCGCCGCCGGGAGGGACATTCGTGAAAGGTAAGTCCCATCCCGGGGGAGGGCGGGGGGTGGGGGGGCGGAGAAGTTCTCCCCGAACAACCTTCGGAGGACCGAATGCGTTGGTGCTCGGCCCCCCGAAGTTTCGGGGAGAAATTCTCCTCCATCCCTAGACTGCAGGGACGCAAACGGCGGCAGCTACGGCCGCTGCCATTTGCGTCCCGGCAGGACAGGAGGGTTCACGGCCGGAGGGACGAGGCACCTCCCCCCCGGCCAGAATTTTGGGGGGGAGGGACGGGGCACCTCCCCCCCCAGCCAGAATTTCAGGGGGGAGGGATGGGGTGCCTCCCCCCTGGCCAGAATTTTGGGGGGAGGGACGGAGTGCCTCCCCCCCCACCACGAATCAAGCTTCGGGATCAGGTAAGGGACTTTTGTACATCCCTATGTTGTGCTCTTTTCAGCACTAGGTGAATATTTTCTCAAGCATTTTAGTCTTCCATTTCTGAGGTTTTAAATATGTTACTGGGCAGGATCCAATGGGGTGCTTATGCACCCACTGATTCCTTTCCACCCCACTCATTCCCTTCCATGAACAGTGGATCCTACCAATTCTGTTGTCCAAGCGGGACCCACTGCTCATGCAAGGGAGATTTAGCGCTTCCCAAGAAAGCCCCAAATCAAGTGGAAGCACATGTTTCTGGAAGGAGGCAGGTTGGCAGAGTTCCCTTATGCAAGTTCCACTGCTTTGACTCAGAAATGAGTGTTTCCACTGGTTTCAAGTTTCCCTGGAAGCTAGGGATGGACAAGCCCATTTCTGTCTGGAGCTCGACAAACTGCACCCCACAGCTTGTGCAGCGTAGACCTGCTCGGCAAGTTTCCCTGCTCACCCCACCCAGCCGCGAGCTGCACGATCCACCCCTCTTCCTCATTCCAGCTGTCAAGGGCTTGCACAGGGGAGAAGGGCCATGGCGGCCAGCTGTGCTGGGGTGCCACCGTTGTCCTTCTTCCTCACGCTGGCTGTCAAGAGCTAGCACGGGGAGGAGGGCCTCAGCGGCCAGCCGCCAGCCTCTCACCCTGGCCTCCAGCAGGTGCAGAGGAAGAAGAGGATTGGTGTCTCCATTTGCCCTCTGCCCCATCTACTACAGCAGCAAGGAACAAGCTGATTGTTTTCCATAAGGCTCTTACACTTATGGAAAACGACCAGCTTGTCATGTGCCATTGCCACTCTAGCAAGGATGAGGGAAGGAGGACAGGCACTGCCTTCTTCCCATCTCTGTGACAGGCAGCTGACACACTGAGGGAGTGGGCTCCTGTGCTCTTGTCCAACTCAGCACACCACGAGTCGGGCAAGAGCTCAGGTCCGCGAACTGGCATCCAGGGAGCCTAACTGGCAACTTCTCGCCAGGCTTCAAGCCCCAACCAGATGCTCGTGCCATCCCTACAGGAAGCACTAAATCATCATTTCACAAGCAGTGGGGGATGCTTCCACAATGGCTTTGGCAGGGCATAAGAGAATCAATGGGAGCATAGGCATAGCAGTCTGCCATCCAGGCACTATCCAAATTCAGGCGTGCTTAGCTTCACTATGGTCCTTGCATCAGTGCCTTCAGACTATGCCTTGGACCTTTACATTTGAGATTTGAGCCAGGGATGTATTTTCTCATACCTCATCACCACTATACTGCACCACCTATCAGGGTAGGAGCTTGTGTCCACAGGAAGCCTTATACTAGGTCAAACTATACATCCGTCTAGTCCAGCAGTGTCTACTATGACTGGCAGCTGCTCTTTTCCAGGTTCTCAGGTAGCCTATCACCAGTGATCTGATCCTTTTACCTGGAGACATCAGGGATTGGACCTGGGACCATCTACATGTAAAGCATATGCTCTATGGCTGAACGACGGTTCCTCCTCTAATGTTCAGTGGCTTCTCAATGGGTGAGTCAATGCAGGTTTCATTATCGCAGGATGTTTGAAAAACACTGACATCAATGGCCTGTCACAGGCATGAGATGGGTTTACTCCTCAGCACTAGAACCTAGTGGGATGGAGAGATTCCTCTTTCCTTTCTCCAACAGAACAGACAGGGCTTGCTTTGGACTGCGGCAAAATGTTTTGACATCCCAGCATCGAAAGATGAACAGTCTGTAGTGAATGATGGCTGGATGCACCTGATCTCGTCTGATCTCAGAAGCTAAGCAGGGTCAGCCCTGGTTAGTACTTGGATGGGAGACCGCCTGGGAATCAAGTTTCCTGCACGGAGCAGGGGGTTGGACTTGATGGTCTTGTAGGCCTCTTCCAACCCTATGATTCTATAATTCTATGGCCAAGTAAAAGGAAGCTGCTCCCCCCCCATTGTCTCCTCATTACAAAGTGATTACATAGCAACAGTGATCAGCTGCAGGGGGGGGGGACAGGTTTGGTTTTTCTGCCCCCGTCCAGTGCACACACCAAACTTTCTCCTCAAATTCACCTTAATTTTAACTGTTGCCATGGTGATGAAAGAAGGCATTACAAAATGTGCAAGCTGTTAAACAAGCTGAGAGAGAGATACAGAGGGAGAGATGGAGAATGAGAGGGAGAGAAGGAAGAGCAAAGAATAAACTTTGGGACAACAATTCTCAATCGCACCACACTGTGGATTGGCCAGCGGCCTGGCCTAGCCACACTACACGTTCATCTGAGGTAAATTAGCACCCTCCGAAAGCCACTTCAAACGTTTTCTTTTTATTTTCCAGAAATAATAGCAGCCAAGAGGAACAATGGTGTCAAACAAGATTAAAAGAAAAAAATGGTGGAAAAGATTCTAAGAGTTTTGCTAGTCTCTGAATGGAAACCAAAACCAGAGAAAATTTGGAAGAGCCTGAATCACAACTGATTTTCCCGTTCACTTTCCTGTGAGGTAGGGAGAGGGATTTACCTTTCTTTTTGAAGCAAAACCACAGTTCTTGGGACTGCAATTTAAAAAGCAAACTAACTAACTAACTAAGAGTGACACCTCAGTGGTTGTGTATTGGTAGCATCTTTATATCAGAGGCACCAGGCTAAGTCTTGCTTATTTTAAATCTCAGATGCAGGACTGCATAGCTGGAGAATCCACCTAGCTTCTCTTTCATAAGAAAATGTGCCCTGCTGAATGCAGACCTTCTCAGTTGTGGAACTTAAATTCCAAGGGCATCCCTATTTATACATTCATATCCTACCTTTCTTTCATACAGCTCAAGGTAACATCCGTAGAGTTCTAAGGTTATCCCCCATCAAGATGCTGACCACATCTTCAAGTAGGGATGGCACGAGCACTTGGCTGAGTCCAGGAGTCTGGCGGACTCCCCCACTCGTGCCTCCGGGCTGCACCCGCGATGCTGCTGCCCCAGCTCCCCGCCTTCACTGAGCCACCCACACCTACCTTGAGCCATTTGCAAGTGCCCGTCGTTCCCACAGTTGCCATTTTGTGAAAAAAGTTGACTCGGGAACTTCCATACATTTCATATTGTGCACATAGCAGCCATAAAGGCCCCATCTACACAATATTACAGGTGTAAATGGCCCATTTATACCTGTAATAGTGCATAGATGGGGCCTTTGTGGCGACTATGAGTGCAATATTAAATTTATGGAAATTCCCGACTTGTCATTTTTTTCATTTGGGGGTTGGACTCAATGGCCTTGTAGGCCCCTTCCAACCCTACTGTTCTATGATTCTGTGATTCCCTAAATGGTGACTGTGGGAATGATGGGCACTCACAAACAGCTCAGGGTAGGTGCAGGTAGCTCGGCGAGTGTGCATGTGGGGGTCACATGAGCAGGTCCAGGAGCATGCAAGCAGGGGCAGCTGCTGGGCAAGTTGCCTGGAGAACCTGCGGGGGGGCATTCATCCATCCCTAGCTTCAAGTAGGTTGCTGCAATATGTGTAGCAATATGCCCTTGGTGAAACACCAGCTTAAATCATCAACTGAACATCAGCTGTTCTTTGGACTATCAAGACAGCCTACATTACTGGAAGTGCATCAGAGAAGCTGAATGCACTGCACCAAGCTGCATAGTGTTCATGACCTTATGTCTCAACTCCCCATCTTCAGGGGCTGAGACCAGGGATTCAGAAGGAGCATCAGAGGGCAAGAGGGAATTCAACACTGAACCAGTCCCACATTCCCCCACAGCTCTGGAAGTGTCAGGGTTGTATTTGAGCCCATAGAGTCCCAAAGCAGCTCTGATTCTGAGGAAGAGAGTCAACTTGTGGGGGAGGAACTTTCTCAGACTTCAGAGGCACAGCTGGAGGGGGAGCCCCTCCTTCTCACATCCCTGGGAGTGACAGCGAACTAGGCGTGGAAAGGGAGGGACAACCTGAACTTTTAGACGCGAGGCGCAGATGCAGGCACAAGCGAGAGATTGCAGGGGCCGAGTTTTGGTGCTCAGCCCGATTGGCTCGACGTCAACAGCTGTGCCCAGAAGTATCCCGGGAGAGGGGGAGATCTTCCCCTCCCACCCCTTAAGTTCAGAGAATTGCCACCCTTTTCCCAAACGGAGATCAGCTGATGTACTTTCCCTTTGAACCCCTAGATGGCTGTTCCTTTGTAGTTCTCTGAGTCTCTAGCAAGTAGCATCTGTATGCCTCATTAGGGTAAATGGAATTAAAGCTTTGGAAAGCAGCCCTTTTGTCTGAGGGTTGATTTTGGCTATTGGAGCATTCAGTAGGCAACAGGGGAACCCTGACAGGAAGCTCCAGAACAAGAGATGCCTTTTGGCCTGCATGTCCCTCCCCTGAGGAAGTCATATTGGTATCCTCTGATTCTGAGGATTCCAGCTGAGAAGTCCCAGTGGAACCATGCTCTCTATCACACCCTCAGAGTCAATGACTGCTAAAGCAGGCTAGGGCCCTTTAACTAAGAGGCTTCTCTCAATGTAGGTGATGCTACCTAGATGGATCTGCAGCTCTGTTTCTGGCTCTGCCTGGATTAGCTTGCTGCTGAAGCAAGAGGAGAGTGTGCTTTTATGATATTTCTGCCTGGATTTCAGATGGACTCTGGACTTTGCCTTAGTGGACTCATCACAGGAGCTGAACTTTGCGTTGCTTTATGTTGCCTTGCTTGACTTGCTAGACCTCAAATGTATGCCTAGCATTCCCTTGCTTGGACTAGAACCATTGTCTGGCTGAGACTTCCACTGGGGACAGAACTATGGTTCAGGCTCTGGTAAGAATGCCCATCTTATTCCCAGGCAACTATGCAGTTCCGGCCCAGCCTTTCTTAAGGAGCACCTCCAGCAACACCAGACAGGCCGCTTAACAAGATCAGCCTCGGATGGCCTTCTTTCTGTCCCATCAGCCAGGACAGCTAGGCTGGTAAGGATGAGGGAGAGGGCCTTCTCTGTGGTGGCCCCCACCCTGTGGAACTCCCTCCCTAGGGAACTCTGCCATGCTCCCTCTTTAATGAGCTTCCACTGTGTATTAAAAACATGGTTGTTCAGGCAGGCATTTGGGATGGGTTAGGGTAGTTTTTATGATGTTTTTAATGTAGAATTGTATTGTTTTAACTGTTTTGTTGTTGTACATCGCCCAGAGTGGCTGGGTGACCAGCCAGATGGGCGATTAACAAATTAAATAAATAAATAAACAAACAAACTGTGATGTCTGGGTAATGCACTGGGTAATGCATGCGTGCAGAGGGACACGTTCTTAATTGAAATGAATGTTAGATAGATTCTTAGGCTACAACATTCAGCGGCTCAGAGGTTAATTGAAACAATTACCCTGCTGCTACTAATGGAAGAAGATATGACCTTTCTTTCTTTCTTTCTTTCTTTCTTTCTTTCTTTCGACTCATTGTACGAACCACAGACACAGACTCCCTTTAGGGCCCTTTCCTGGTGACACACCAGACATAACTGCATGTAAGACTGGAACCGCATCTTGAAAGAGCTGAAAGAGCTCTGCATCTTCTCTTGAGTTATATTTAGTAATGCAAATTACAGGATGAGAGAACATTGCATTTGAGTTTCCTGACCCTGCTCTGCTTGCATCTCAATGGAGCCACATCGTACATTTTTCATGACTAAATGGAGGGGTAGGGTGAAACACAGGGCCACTTGTTTCAGCAGGAGCCATATGTCCAAGGAGAGGAGATTTTCTTGAGAGGTGGAGCAGAGCAACCAAGTCAACAGCACTCTCCAGGCCCAGGGTTCTGTGGCAACAGTTGTGCAAGGCCTGATTTGAACCTTGATGGCTCAAACCCTTCCTTTAGCATTGGTGGCTCATAAATTCCATTGATCTCCCATCCCAATTGTGATGTAAGCCCACAGCCTTCGTAGCATACAGAAGCATATACAGTGACAGTTGTTATAAAGACACGATGCACAGAATGCCAGCTTGGCAGAAGGTCTTCACTATTGTCCTCCAGCTAGTTAAGGGGTAGCGTATGAGCTTGGACAGCTGAGAAAATTAGCAGTGCCGTGTACCGGCTGTCCCACCTCTGCCTGGAAATGAACACGATTCCAATTAAAAACCAAAGGAGACAATTTGTGCTGGCACTTTGGCAGCAAGAGCTCTCCGGCTGCCTGTAGACTCCCAAATTAAGTGAAACATTTGACACAGAAGCATATGTTTTTTGGCATCGTTGTTTAAGCCACCACTTTCGAAGAGAATGGTATTGAAATTCTACTAGGTGTGAAAAGGAACAGGGAGCTAGCTGAGGCTTTTTGTTTTTCTTACCACCAGTGACAGTGCAAATGCATCATTCCCATTCATTTTCTTTGTCTACAACAGTTTGGAGTTGTCAGGATGAGGGAACTGTACATTTTGGCAGCTGAGTGACTGTCCCGCAAAGGCTCAGCCCAGTTCCACCTCTTTTCTCCCTTATTGTTAGTAATACAAAATGTGTGATATGATGTGCTTGCATTGTCCATTCCGTTGGCTGTTGGTTCTGGAGTTGGGGAAGCTCTCCACATGGTGATGTCATATTGCCTCAGTAAACATGACCTTGGGAGAGAGACAGGGCTTCTGTTTTCATTTGAGCCATACATCAGATACAATATTCAATTTGAGCCTCAGGGCCAAAGCAGACATTACTTTAAACCTATGTCTAACAGCTATGTCTTTTGACCATGTTTACCCTAGAGTAGGTGCAGGGGACTCTATTTAGACCAGGACCCTAATGTGGGTGGTAAGGGGGGGGGAGCTTTTCAGATCCTGATTGGGCCCCCTGAGCCTACTCTAGAGTAAAAATGAACCAAACACATAGCCGCTAGACACCATTTTAAAGTAATGTCTGTTTTGCCCCTAAGACTACTTTCACAAAGTTAGGGCTGATCGGAAACCATTTATCGGCTTTAAATTCAACAAGGCCAACCAAAGTTGCCATTTTTTGATCTTTAAAAGCCCTTCTCACCCTAGGTTCTGCATCTCTTAGAGAGGACCTCTCCCTGTATAGCACACTGCCACCTATTGAGATAATCATGCAGAACTTGAGTACCTGTGTCCAGTTCTGGGCACCACACTTTAAGAAGGATGCAGACAAACTGGAAAAGGTTCAGAGGAGGGCAACAAAGATGATCAGGGGACTGGAAACAAAGCCCTATGAGGAGAGACAGAAAGAACTGGGCATGTTTAGCCTTGAGAAGAGAAGACTGAGGGGAGATATGATAGCACTCTTCAAGTACTTGAAAGGTTGTCACAGAGAGGAAGGCCAGGATCTCTTCTCCATCATCCCAGAGTGCAGGACACGGAATAATGGGCTCAAGTGACAGGAAGCCAGATTCTGGCTGAACATCAGGAAAAGCTTCCTGACTGCTTGAGCAATGCGACAATGGAACCAATTCCCTAGGGAGGTGGTGGGCTCTCCCACACTGGAGGCATTTAAGATGAAACTGGACAACCACCTGTCAGGGATGCTCTGACTTGGATTCCTGCATTGAGAAGGGGGCTGGATTCGATGGTCTTGAAGGCCCCTTCCAACCTGACTATTCTATGAGTCTATGACTTTATCACATGCCTACCTCTGGCCTCTCAGACTCTGCTGTGTATTCTCTAAGCAAAATATGTGTATAAAAATGTGTTTATTAGTGGAAATGATGTTAAAATGCAGTATTTTGGGAAAATCGCTTGCAAAAATATGTATATTAGACAAAAATGTATACAAAAATGTCTGCATTTCTTTAAAAAGCATGCATTATTTCATGTACATTCTTCAGATGTACACATGCTGTCAGAGACATTTTTCTTTCTGGGTCTGTGAGTCAGATCGCAAATTCGAAAATGGACTTCAACCACAGATGAATCTGAGTAAGGTTGTGCGAACTCACCCAAGTCCACCCCGCGACCTGCTTGCTGGATCCCTGTCCACTGCTGGACATGTCTCACATGGCGACACGAGCCGGCTGGTCATTCGCAGGAGCCCGGTGAGCACTGTCACTGCTGCCGTGGAAAGCAACTGCATCCCTCTCTGCTGATAACCGGCAGAGAGGGGTGCAGTTGCTCTCAGTGGCAGTGGTGGTGGCGGCAATGGCAGGATGGGAAGTGAGAGGGAAGCACCACTTCCCTCTTGCTTCCCATCCTGCCACCACCACAGCTGAGAGCAACACTTGGGCAAGAAGAGGGGGGCACCGCACCGCACTTGCCCGATTCAGCATGCGCGGAGTCAGGCAAGAGCAGGAGGTTGCAAACTGGCATCCGGGAGGCCAAACTGGCAGGAACCCACCGAGCTCGAGCCCCCAAATGGACGCTTGCAACATCCCTAAATCTGAGTCCATGTTTGGTCCAGAAGATGCAAATTGGGTAAATCCTGATCAAGAATGAACTGAAATGAATTTCTCATAAATCCCAACACCTGGGGACATTGAGAATGGGCCAAATATTAGGAATGTATGACAACATTGTTTCTGTTTATTTTTATTCTCCATTTACCAAGCTCATATCTTCTCAACTGAAGATGAACAGAATCTGCAGTCAGAGTCCATCCATTTCCAAGCTTGCAATATAATTCAAAGACACCCATGTGTCTGACAGCATGTGTAAATTTGAAGAATGTGCATGAAAAAACACGCTTTTGATAGGGATGTCGGAGAATTTCTCCACAAATCTCTGGGAGGCCGAATGCCAGCGCATTTGGCCCCCCGAAATTGGTGGAGAAACGGTCTGCCCCCCCTGCCCCCCCCCGGGATGGGACTTACCTTGTTCGAACGTCCCTGGCGGCAGCAGCAGCGGTGCGGTAGCGGCGGCTGCGGCAGCCGGTCTTCCGACTGGCTGCCGCCGCCGCCATTTCCAAGTAAAAAAACAAACAAACCAAACAAACATGATAGGCTACGTAAAGATTTACATAGCCTATCATGGCTAGATTTAAAAAAAAAACCATGATAGGCTACGTAAATGTTTACGTAGCCTATCATGGCTGACTTTGGCGGGGGGAAGTGCGTACGCAAATGGCGGCGCCCATGGGCGCCGCCATTTGCGTAAGCGCTTTTTTTTTTTAAAGTCAGCCGTGATAGGCTACGTAAACATTTACGTAGCCTATCATGGCTGACTGCAGGGACGCAAACGGCGGCGGCTATGGCCGCCGCCATTTGCGTCCCAGCAGGAGAGGACGTTTCGCGGCCGGAGGGATAGGGCGCCTCCCCCCCGGTCAGAATTTTGGGGGGAGGGACGGAGCGCCTCCCCCCCACCGCGAAGCGAGCTTCGGGATCAGGTAAGGGACTTTCGTCCATCCCTACTTTTGAATAATCTGCACAAACATACTTTTATTTATGGGAGAAGATTGCGTACATTTCAAAGATGCACTGATGCATAAATTTGGGAAAGTAGATAAATTTTCTCACAAAAAAGCAAAAACAAAGATACAGTCTGATACGGACATGAGACAGAATGAGGCCAGTGTGCCTGGCCTCATCCTCAGTTTTAGCCCTCATGAGTTTGGAAGAAGACATGAATAGGCCTAATGTGTTGAGTATATGTGGGATTGTTGCTCTAGCCATGATTGTTCATGTTTTTGGGAGGATAAGTCTATCAAAGATTATTAGCCATGATAGCTAAATAGAGCCTCCAGGTTCTGAAGCAGTATTTTGTGTGTTTTTTTAATAGCACTTGTTGGTATTCTTCCTGGGGTTAGGGAGGAGACATGACATCCTGTGGCAGTGAGTTCCATATGTTGATCATGTATTGTGTGCTTAGCTCAGCTTTGTATTTTCACATCCAGTTCATTATCAAACCTCCTGTTACTAGGGTTGGCGGAGAATTTCTCCCCGAAATATCGGGGGGCCGAACGCCAATGTGTTCGGCCCCCCGAACAAGTTTCGGGGAGAAATTCTCCGCCCCCCCCGCACCCCCCCCCCCGGGACGGGACTTACCTTTCCCGAATGTCCCTCCCGGTGGCGGGTCCCAGCGGCGGTTCGTCGGGTCTTCGTCAGGGGCGGGGGTGGCAGCCGATCTTTCGACCGGCTGCCCCCGCCACCATTCCAATAAAACTAAAAAAAACACAACGCCCTCGTGATAGGCTACGTCACGATTAACGTAGCCTATCACGGCTAGATTTGCAAAGTCAGCCGTGATAGGCTACGTAAATCGTCACGTAGCCTATCACGGGGGCGTGTTTTTTTTTTTTAACTTTTTAGTTCGCGGCCGGGCGAGGCAAGGCGCCTCCTCCCCGGCCTGAATTTCGGCCGGGTGAGGCAGGAAGCCTCCCCCCCCGGCCTGAACTTCGGGGGGAGAGCAGCGAAGTGCCTCCCCCCCACCGCGAAAAGCTGCGAGACCAGGTAAGTGACTTTCGTGCACCCCTACCTGTTACTTATATCAGAAGACCCTTGGGTGAATGGGGGGGGGAGTTCCAGGGAAACAGCTGGATTGAGGGAGATTCCACATACACACACACACACACACACATACACTAGAAGAATATAGTTCTTCATATTCCCTGGTATGTTTATTTCTCATTTTGTCCATTCCCTGAGTATGTGCAGAGTGTGTTTTTTATTCAAACAAGGATAAGCTTGCTAATCTTTCCCTAATGCTGCATTTGTACAAGTAAGTGTGACTGCTTCAGAAAGAACTTTCCATTATACTGTCTCTTTTTCATGAGTTTCATAACAGAAGTGTGGGGTAGTGGTTAGAGGCTAGCCCAAAGTCACCCAGTGAGATAACTAACAGGAGGTTTGATCATGAGCTGGATGTGGAAATACAAAGCTGAGCTGGGGGCAAGTGGGGTGCTGACATGTGTAGGAGTAAGTCGCATTGGACTCTATAAGACTTATTTCTGAGTAGACATGCACAGAGTTCATTCTCCTCTCCATTTTAGCCTCACAACATCAACAACAATGCTGGATGTTGAAATATAAAGCTTAGCAGGGAGAATAATACCTCGTTCAGGGCTCCAGACCGGCATGGTCATTTTAAAAGGTTTGTTTTTTCTTTTAAACAGCGTTGCTTTAAACAAAGAGTGCACCGCTCAGGCAGACCTAGGACAGCCTTGTTTTGGGAAGCCCCTACAAGGAAGAGGAAGTGTTTTGGCTGAAAATAATTACTGCCCATTAGGGCAGGGGGAAAAATACGTAAATATCTACAAAAAATAGCCATTCTTACGGAAGTTATGCAGACTCATGGAGATGGCTGGGTACTGGAATTACGGTTGTCGGTATGGATTTATCTTCATAATTTTCGGAGTGGAAAAAAAAGAGGAGAATTCTGGGGGCTCGTGAAGGGTGGAACGGAGCACTGGCCGCAAACTGTGGAAGTCAAGCGGCACCGAAGGTACACAATTCGTACATCCCTAATTTTTAAAAAGAGTTGCAGTCCAGCTGAATTCTGAACAAACAACAGCAAAAACAGAAGTCACTTGAGGGAAGAATGAAGAGATGGTCCAAGCCAGTGGACATCAAGAGAAATTAAAGAAGAGAGAGAATAAAAATGTAGGGCAGCTGGAGGATGTTAAGGAAACAAGATATAATTGCCCTAACTGGACAAATGCCAAGTCACAGAGGTTAATACCTTCACCCTCTGGAGTAGCACATAGACATTGTTAATGGCTGGAAATATTGAGCACATGAATCTCAAAGCAACAGCATCTATATGGTATATCCAGCAGCTTTGTGCCCCATGCTGTGGTGATATTATGGCTCTCATCTGTGGACCCAGAGGGCAGACAACGTTCATGGCTTTATAGCCCACAAAACCAGAGAGCAGCATTTCAGCCATTTGTATACAAACATGCAGCAATTAAAGCACATAAAAGAGGCATGCGTCATAATTCCACTGAGGGCAGTAGTCTCATGCAATCAGCTTATTCCACCTACAACATAAAACCCCCAACATGGTTACACAAGAGTACATTTTATCAATTATTGATTTATGAACATCTGAGGCTTCCTTCAGACACCACTTAACGTTCTTGGTTTTTTATCATTTATGTGCTTTGCTGAGAGTGGGCCTTCCACAGTGGCCCAAGTTTATCCTATTTAAAATTCCACATTCTTCAATAGATTACCCCATTAAGCATTATGTTTTCCAGGCTATATAGATTGAAGTAATTAAACTTGTCCTCAAAGACCTAGCACTTTGATTATGGAATCGTTCTTCCGCCTCGAGCACATTTGAGGTGATTTGCTGTAATATTGTCTTGGAGAATTTAGTGGCCATAATGTTGCAAAAGCAGCAAGCTATGGTGGCCTTTAGAGGTGGTAACATGAGACTCTGCTACATCCATCCCTGATTAAAACAAAAATACACTGCGGGTACATGGATGTGACTGTTTGTATTTCACTATGGAACTATGGGAAGATTCTGGGTACTTGGCCCTTGGACTGAAAAATATAGAGCAGGGATGGGGAAGCTACAGAGGTTCTCTATCCAACCTGCAAAGCATCTTAGATTCCTCCAGGAATCTAAGGAGGGATCTCAGATGTTATCTCTGATGTTATCCAGAAGGGATCTCAGATTTTATCTCTGATCTGTGATTGGAGATAATAGCAGGGGTGCAGGCAGTAGGGGACTTGGCCAGCATTAGGAGGAGTGGCTACTCTACCTAGCACTGGCCAAGTTTGTTTGCCAGGGGAAGCTGGAGACTTGGTTGGTGTTGCTCTTCCCAGGGCCAGTTGAGTCCATCCATGTGTTGCACACCATGCAGAGCTGGGGACTTGGCCAGGGTTGGGAGAGGCCACGCTTTCCACTGCCAGCTGAGTCCCATGGTGCATGAAGTTGGGAACTTGGCCAGCGCTTAGAGGAGCTGGCTGAGTCTGAGTCCCAGGACTGTCCAAGTCTGTTTCCATGCCACCTGAAGCCCCCATGGGGACAACGTGTGGTGTGCACAGCTGGGGACCCAGCCAGCTGCAGAGTCCCTTTCTCAATGCTGATAGAGGCATGGAACTCCATGCCTCTCTCAGCATGGAAAGGGCAGAGAAAGGGTAGCAGGGCAAAGACATCAGTGAGTTGGGGGGGGGATTCAGCCCCCTACTTGCAACGTGTTGCTGACCTCTGATATAGAAGTTCCCAATCCAATAGAAGTTGGACTTAGGAACTGATATAGAATTCCCCTGGACTAATCCCAGTAAAAGGATCTACATGTGATGTGAAACTAGGGATGCTGGAGAAATTCGAGACAGACTAAAGTGAGCTCGGAGTTCTAAAATTCTGACACACGGAATCTGCTGTGGGGCAGCCCCCTCAGGCAGCACAGAGTCTGTGGACTTCTGGATGATTTTTTTACTTTCCTGAAATTTACGCATATAAATTCGTAGAAACATACATAAGTTTCTGCTAAGGAAACATTGAATGGAATGGGGGACAATATGCTAAATATTACGTACTAAGGTAAATTATGTAAATGCTTATGTAAATGCTTATGTAATTATTTGTGTATTTTTCCACAAGATGAAAAAAAATATTTGCATCTGTGTCTGGGCGGACAATGGAACAAAAGGCACCGGACAATCGGCGAAACACAGACGGAGCAGAATTTAACAGGCCGTACATCCCTAGCCTTCGCCTGAAGCTTCAAAGGGCTTCTGCCAGTCAGAGTAGATGATATTGAACTAAATGGACAAATGCTGTGATCTGGTATCAGACATCTTCTGATGGCCCAATTTAACACTTTTAAGTCTGTATTTCTGTGTGCATGTACTTCAGACTAAATCATATCAGATTCACTATGTTTTCCAAGTAAACACTGCATAACATTGCATTATCTGTTCCATGGATGTCAAACTTTCAATGAGAGTTAGGAATTTTGGAGAAATCCATCGGGTGGGTGGGGTGCTCAACAAGGTTTCAGCAGCTCGGCCCCTCGAACTTTGGCTTCTCTCCCCATGAGCTGGCAAATAATGCAAATTCCGGCTGCAATTTTCGCAAGTTGATATACATTGGGAAGGGGAGTGACTTAGAAAAGTTCCCAGATTTTGAGGAAAAGCCTGAGGCTTGGCTTACAAATACAACCCAAACCAGGCGCACTGGGGAAATCTGGTGAGCCCCCAAAGGGCATTTCCCTTCAATGGACATCCCTAAGGAGAGCTAAAGACCAGCTGAAATGCCTCCCATTTAAACTAGTGTGACTTAAGAATGTTTAAGTGTGATGGGCCTTTATTCATATTAAAGAGGTCGTGTGCAGAGGGTAGGTGGTGAGTATTGGCTGGGAAAGTGAGCATTCTGTATGCCTCAGCACCATATGCCTCAGCACCATGTTGAGACTGACCTTACAAAGTTATTCTAAGGCTTTCTTAGAGAAAGCCTTAGAAGAGTGGATGGTTGGACTTAATGGCCTAAATGGTCCCTTCCAACTCTATGATTCTATGAATGCATGTGACATAGGGACATACAGACTGGGTAAAATCCATGCCATCTGTGTTTCCCAGATTGTCAGGCACCTTTCTTTCCATTGTCTGCACATCAAGGGAATCAGATTTTTTTCAGTCTCTGAATTTGAGCAAATGCACATGTGAAAAATGCGCAAATCCCTCTAACATGTGCAAATTCCCCCAAAATGTGCATTTTACACTTTAGGCTATGGGGAAATGTGAATTTTTGGCTATTATTTTTATTTTTTGTGTGTTTTCCTATGAGGAAATGTGAGAAAAATGGTCTGCAAGATAGTGGAATCCACCTGACAGGGGGAAAGCCGGTCCAAAGCAGAATTCATCCCTTGGATTCATCAAAATCTGAACACATTTGGTTCCATTGCAAATTTCTCCAGCATTCCTAGGGGTGTATGAAACCCCACTTAACTGGCTCCACCGGGTTCCGCAGGTGGGGGGAGGAGATCCATTCCTTCCCCCGGAATCCTCGATGGGGGGAGGCGATCTGTTCCTCCCCCCCGGAATCCTGCCTGGCCGGGCTCCGCTGTGCGGCCAGGCCACGAAGCTGCCGGCTGGGGCAACCCACAGCGGGGCTTCCAGCCGCTGAGTAGGGGACACCATTTGCATAGCCTATCACAGCTAAAGCATAGCCTATATTTACATAGCCTATCACAGCTAAAGCAGGGATGCAAATGGCGTCCCCTTGCGTTCCCGTTTTAGCCATCATAGGCTACGTAAATATTTATGTAGCCTATCACGGGCTACCATAGGAACGCAAATGGCGTCCCCTACTCAGGACGCCATTTGCGTCCACACCAGCCCAGCAGCGGCTGGAGCCGCCGCTGCCGCCGCTTCTGCCACTGCCAGAGCCGAAGCCACAGCTGGAGCCACAGCCAGGTAGGCTCCATTTTGCAGGGCTTTCACAGGGTGGAGGGGCGGGGGGCTCCGTTCCGCCATGGATTCCGGGCAGCTGAATTCACTGGAATTCGCCCCCCCCCTGGGATATGTGGCGGAATTCTCTAACATTCCTAAAAATTCCTAATATGAAGTAATGTTGGCACTGAAATAAGAAAGAGGGTGGTTGAAAAGGCATCCTGAGAAGAAAACATTTTCTTGTGGGGAGCCTGGGAAACAGAGGTCACTTAGTTGATCTGTTGATTCAGGAGGCATTTGGGGTTTTTACTTCCCAGACTCCCAGTGTCAATCCTGAACATGCTAATAAGAACCTACCGGTGTCTACACCAGGGATGGGGAATTCTTCCAGTCCCTTGGGTCTGCTTGCCTCATTGGACTGCCCCTGGGGGACAGATGACATCCGGAGCAGGCCAACCCTTCCTGAAGCCCTTACCCTGACTTTCTCCATGCATGGAAAGGCACATTTGCTCCACGCCTCTCTGTGCATGGAAAAAGAGAATGCCATTCCATGGTCAGTGCTAAATAAAGGCTTTCTCTAGCATTGAGAGGGGAAACATGACTTTTATCTCCAATCAATCACAGAATCATAGAACCATAGCATCACAGAACAGTAGGGTTGGAAGGGGCCTATAAGACCCTCGAGTCTAACCCCCTGCTCAGTGCAGGAATCCAGGTAAGATCATCCCTGACAGATGGCTGCCCAGCCTTGTCTTGAAGGCCTCCAGTGTGGGAGAGCCCAGTACCTCCCTAGGTCATTGGTTCCATTGTCGTATTGCTCTAACAGTCAGGAAGCTTTTCCTGATGTTCAGCCGGAATCTGGCTTCCTGTGACTTGAGCCCATTATTCCGTGTCCTGCACTCTGGGATGATTGAGAAGAGATCCTGGCCTTCCTCTCTGTGACAACTTTTCAAGTACCTGAAGAGTGCTGTCCTATCTCCCCTCAGTCTTCTCTTCTCAACAAGGCTAAACATGCCCAGTTCTTTCACTCTGTCTTCACAGGGCTTTGTTTCCAGTCCCCTGATCATCTTCATTGTCCTCCTCTGAACCCTCTCCAGCTTGTCTGCATCCTTGTCTGTAGAACTGGACACAGTACACCAGATGAGGCCTAACCAGTGCTGAGTAGAGGGGAATTAGTACTTCACAGGATTTGGAAGCTATGCTTCTATTAATGCAGCCCCAAATAGCATTTGCCTTTTTTGCAGCCACATCACATTGTTGGCTCATATTCCGCTTGTGATCGACAACAATTCCAAGATCCTTCTCGCTTCTCGTGTCGTTGAGCCATGTATCCCCCATCTTGTAACTGTGCATTTGGTTTCTTTTTCCTAGGTGCAGAACTTGGCATTTATCCCTATTAAATGCCATTCTGTTGTTTTCTGCCCAGCGCTCCAGACTATCAAGATCACTTTGAATTTTGTTTCTGTCTTTCATGTATTAGCTATCCCACCCAATTTTGCGTCATCTGCAAATTTGATCAGCATTCCCTGCATCTCCTCATCCAAGTCATTCATAAAAATGTTGAAGAGCACTGGGCCCAGGACTGAGTCCTGCGGTACCCCACTCATTACCTCTCCCCAGTTTGAGAAGGTCCCATTGAGAAGCACTCTTTGAGTCCGATTGTGTAGCCAACTGTGGATCCACCTGATCATTGTTTCATCTAGCCCACTTTGAGCTAGTTTGCTCATCAGGATATCATGAGGCACTTGGTCGAAAGCTTTGCTGAAGTCAGGGTATATTATGTCCACAGCATTCTCACAGTCCACAACCGAGGTTACCTGATCAAACAATAAGATCAGGTTCGTCTGGCGGGATTTGTTCTTGACAAATCCATGTTGGTTTCAAGTAATCACTGCATTGTTTTCAAGGTGCTTACAGATGGATTGCTTTATAATCTGCTCCAGAATTCTCCCAGGGATTGATGTGAGACTGACTGGTCTGTAGTTCCCAGGTTCTTCCTTTTTACCCTTTTTGAAGATAGGGACAATAAATGCAGTTCAGTGTAAGCAAGTGTAAAGTCTAGCCTGCTGGGGCAAAAAATCCAAACTTCAAATATAGCCTGATGGGATCTGAGCTAGCAGTGTGACCAACCAGGAAAGATATCTTGGAGTTGTGGTGGACAGCTCAATGAAGATGTCAACCCAATGTAACACCGCTGTTAAAAAAGGCCAACTCCATGGTAGGCATAATTAGGGTTGTACGGACTGTGTAAAATCTGCTCCGTCTGTGTTTTGTGGATTGGCAGGCGCCTTTCGTTCTATCATCTACCATGTGGATGAATATAGAAGTAATTACATAAATATTCACGTAAGTATTTATGTAAGTGTTTTCATAATATACCTCGGTATGTAACATTTAGTGTATTGTCCCCCATTCCATTCAACATTTCCTCAGCAGAAACGTATGTATTTTTCTACGGATTTATATGTGTACATTTCAGGAAAGTAAAAAAATCATCTGAAAGTCCACAGACTCCTCACAGCCTGAGGGGGGCGCTCTGCAGTAGATTCCACAGGTCAGATTCTTAGAAATCCGAGCTCATTTTAATCTGTCTCAAATTTCTTCTGCATCCCTAGGCATAATTAGAAAAGGAACTGAGAATAAAACTGCTTATATCATACGGCTCTTATACAAATCTATGGTGCGACCACACTTGGAGTACTGTGTACAGTTCTGGTCACCACACCTAAAAAAAGAGATTGTAGAGCTGGAGAAAGTGCAGAAAAGGGCAACTAACATGATCCAGGGGCTGGAGCATCTCCCCTATGAGAGAAGGTTACAACAGCTGGGATTGTTTAGCTTGGAAAAAAGGAGGGTAAGAGGAGACATAGTAGACATCTACAAAACTATGCATGGTGTGGTAGGGTGGGTAGGGAGACATTTTTCTCCTTCTCTCGAAATACTAGAACCCGGGGTCATCCTATGAAGCTGATTGGTGGGAGATTCAGGACAGATAAAAGGAGACTTCTTCACACAGCATATAGTTAAACTATGGAACTCTCTACTACAGGATGTAGTGATGGCCACTAATTTTGATGGCTTTAAAAGGGAGTTGGACAAATTTCTGGGGGGAAAGGCTATCAATGGCTACTAGTTTCGATGGCTATGTGCTACCTCCAGTACCAGAGGCAGTGAGCCTATGTACACCAGTGGCTGGGGAACATGGACAGGAGGGTGCTCTTGCACTTGTGTCCTGCTTGTGGTTTCCTGGTTGACAGCTGGTTGGCCACTGTGTGGACAGAATACTGGACTAGATGGCCCCTTGGTCTTATCCAGCAGGGCTTCTCTTATGTCCTTATGTTCATTACCAGGAGGAAAACTAAACAAAAAAAACTAAAACATAAGCCCACAAAATATCCAACTTAGTAAATTTCTCCCCCTTCCCTACACCAAGTATACCAACATCAAATGTAGAGAAATCAAGTGACATATAACCATGCATGAACTATCTCATTGAGTAAATGATAGTACATTGTCTTTGGTGTATATAATTCAGAGTTCCATAAAGGAATGCAGGAATGAAAAAGACGAGTTTATACATTATTATTTTGCAAGATGAATAGCACAGGGGTGGCATAGGAGAAAAATGTATATTAATGAAAATAACATACACAAACTCATTATGTTAGGCAAAATCGCATACCAAAAATGTATATATTAGGGGAAATGTGCAGAAATTGCCCAATTCATGCACTGCCGGAAGACTGCACTTGGCTGGAGAGGAGGCATTTGCAGTCAGCCTTCCAGGGGAGGGCAGGCATGTTCATGTGGCATGCACAAGCATGGTACATGGTGAAGCAGACCCCAGTGGGTGAAGGCTGGCATGACTACTGAAGCTGGCATCACCCAGTCCATGGCACACTTTTTTATCCAGCCAGCATGCACTCTCCGACCCAGATGTGGGATCTGTGTGGGTGTTTCTGATCACTCTTGGTCAAGTAGATGGTGCGTGTGTGTGTGTTTGCCAAGTATGCATATCGGACCACAGCACTTGGGGTTTTTAGCCTTCACGGAACAACCTGGTGAGGTCATTGGCAGTTAGCAGGGGTATGTGTGTTGTATTTAAGTAGGCAGGATCAATCACAACTGGCTCTAGCAGCTTTGAGAATGTGCTTGCAGAAAAACAGAGGTTTCGATGGCATCGTTGAAATGGCTTCTACAATGCGATGTCCGCACTGCATGGATCTACAAAAAGGATCTGAAAAATATTCCTGAGACATTTTGCTAATTTCATCTATTCATTGCTCCTTTTGCTTTCATCAGAATTCCTCCTATTTTTCTCCCAAGGAGGAATCTCTGAATCCTACACATAATGGTGGTCACCTTAAAACAACAGCATTATCAAAACTCTTTTTGCTTACCATGAACATCTGTGGATGTTTAGCCCAAGATGAAAATTACAAATTGACCTTTATATTTGCTTAACAACTCTACGCTGGGCATACTGCAGAATTTTTGACTCCTATGCACCAAACCTGGGAGCTCGTATATAAATGAATGTATAAATTTGATAATCTAATGCACATTTCCTACTTACAAGAAACGTCCACAGTGACACTAAAGATTGTATAACAATGGAGCCCTTTTTTCTCTTCCAATCACACGCTTATGTATGGAGGTTTCTTTGTCTACGAAGTGTGAATTACTTTTTAAGATCATTGAATGGAATCCATCACCCCCTACCCTTTTCAAGTTAGAGAATCTAAAAGACTTAGTCTGGTCATTAATCAGCCCTTAATCATTAAGCACAATTAAATCCTATAATCATAGTTATAATTATTGGTAGATTAATTTTTCAATTATTAATTAAAAGTCTTAATTAAAAACTTTTTTAATAAGTGTATGCTAAAATTTGACTAATAATTTTACAGTTTATCCAGTGGGTACTAATATTGCATTCATTTTCATTTGGGTTTCGTAGCCCTCCACTGAGTTGAAGCTCATTGAGAAGTTAAGCCAACACCCCCACAACCCCCACCCCCACCTCCTTTTAACATAACAGCTAAAGTTGGATATTTCAGCTGCTTTAGTTTGGCACTTGATAGCCAAACAGAAATATGGCCTTGTATTTTCATTTTGGCCAAACCAAAAGTTACTATGTAAAGGAAGGATTTCAGTCAATATCATGGAAATAATACTTCCACTGTACTTTGTGTTGGTCAGACCTCACCTCAAATACTGTGTCCAGTTCTGGACACCACACTTTGTGGTGTGAACTGAAAACTGTTCACTGAGTCAATGAGAACTGAGTCTCATTCAGTTTGAAAAGAAATTGCTTTTGAAAAGAAAATCAGTGAAGAAAATTTTGGAGAAATTCGTATGAATTTCATTCAGGTTTCTTGTACTTACCTAACTTAGGACGTGGCCCAAAAGTGTGCACGGATGTTCTGTTTTCATTATACACTCATATCTCCAGCAGCCTCTAGCCTTCTTGGCTTCCCACACATCAATTAAAGCCCAAGGGAAGACAGCATGAGGTAATTTCTCGCATGGGCCTTTTTCAGATCAGGAAGCACAGGCAGCCAGGGAGGCTGCAGAGCAATGGAGAGATGTGTAATAGAAAGAAAATGCATACACAGCACCCTTGGCTGCCTCACAGTAATTAGGTAAGCTCAAAAACAAAACAAAAATGAATTATAAAACATCATGAGAATGAGGCGGAATAGTGGAATCCTCTTTCCTGGGGGAAGAAAACTTCCAGGAAATCGGAGGACAGATTTTGGTACTGCTGCAGGAATCAAGGGGGCCCCCCCTGCCCACATCCCAAGCTCTGCTCACTGAGGCCCTGCCCCTGCTCACCCCCTGCCTGCACTCAGCGAGAAGCCAACACTCACCCCGGCAGGCTCATCGAGCTCCATGGTTGCCATTTTTTAAAAAAATGCATATGCGAAAATGTGCATTTTTGGCATATGCAAATATGCACATTTTTGTGAATACTGATTTATTTTTCAGAAAAAGGCCAACAGGAGAACCCAGATGGGGGTGGGTTCGCACATCCCTGAAGGGAGCCACAAACTGTTCTGTATTATCCAAGACTGTAATGGGCTTAATTTGCAGGAAAGCAGGTTGCATTTAAACATCAGGAAAAACTTCCTAAAAGTCAGAGCAGTCAGACAATGGAACCAACTGCTAGGGAGGTGTGTGCATGTGTGTTCTCTGTCATTGGAGGTATTAAAGCAGAGACTAGATAGCCATCTGTTTTAAACTGGATTGCTGCACTGAGCAGGGGGTTGGACCTGATGGGCCAAATGGCCCCTTCCAACTCTATGATTCTATGATTTTCAAAATTAAATAACTTTTCACAATTTCCTGCATTTCCACAATGTCATCATAGCAATTGATCCAATGTTATGTTTGAACGTCCTCCTAAATAGGGCTTAATGATGGGAAGATTTCTGCTGATGTGCGTTGCGCCTGCTTATCTGTGCTTCAGTTCTAGCCAATCAGTCTTGGCTCCTGGAGTCATGTAGAAGGGTCTGGATAGGGAATTCATGTCCATTCTGTGACCATTGAGTCCCCTCATTCGGCAACTTTCCTGGGTAGAGACCTTCTAGGGTGGCATCCTCAGGGTATGTTGGCTCCCCTTAGTCTCAGTACATGTTCGCCACTAGGCGAGGTTTAAGGTTTTAGTACTAGTGTACAAAGCCCTAAACAACTTGGGACTAGGGATGTACGAAACACCTACCTGGCTCTGCACTGGGCAATCTGCGGTGGGGGGGAGGCGCTCCGTCCCTCCCCCCGGAATCCTCAACAAGGGGGAGGTGATCCGGTCCTCCCCCCTGGAATCCTGCCCGGCCGGCTCCGCTCCACGGCCAAGCCACGGAGCCGCCGGCCGGCTCCGGCCACCCGCAGCCAGACATCCGGCCACTGGGCAGCCCTGCAGGGACGCAAATGGCGGTTATCGTAGCTGCCGCCATTTACATCCCTGTATTGAGCTGGTATAGGCTATGTAAATATTTACGTAGCCTATCATGGCAGGGGGAAAAACCCCAGCGTACGCAAATGGCGGTATTTGTAGCGTACAAAGCCCTAACCAACTTGGGTCTAGGGATGTACGAAACACTATGGGCTCAGTGTCCACCCTGACATCAATCCCCTCAGGGGAGATTTCAAAGATCCAATGCTACCTGTCAGGATTCCTTTGCCCCCACTGAATTTCAAACACCAAATCAAACACAGACGAGAGGCTTCAACCTACAGTTTTTAATCCATTACCACAAAGGGTCATACAGATGCAAATTCTCAGTGACTCTCAATCTTCAAGGAAATGCCTTCAGGGGGTTCAAAAGGTAGCTAAGAAAGTTGTTCACCATATGAAAGGAAGGTGGTCTCACTAGCCTAACTGAAGGGGTAGGGGGAGGTCTCTGTCTCTCTCTTGAGGCTTCTAGGTGCAGCTGTTCATGAAAGGCCAATTGGGTAGGCTGTCAAAGTTCTGCCCCAGCCTTCTCCCTCTTTGGTCTGAATCTGCACCTGACATCTATTAATTCAGACTCCCCAAACCCCGCCTCTCCCTGTTCGCTACCTCTCACAGGGGTGTGTGAAGAGGGACCCTCCTCCTCCAGCTGGACCTTTGAAACCTGAGGAGTCTGCCTAGCCATGTCTGGATTAGCCTGGGAACATACTTCCCCATGTCTGGCGGTTCTTCTTCAGAATCTGGACTGCTCTCCCACTCCGTGCACTCAGAAACACTTGTGACACTACCTGAGGGTGCCCCATCTAACAATGTAAGCCAACATCACATCACAGCCCCATCTACATGGCACCACTTTCACCCCCCACCTCGTCGCAACTGCGCAGCATTGCAGCTTCGAATTAGCTTCTGCTGCGATACACTCATGATTTACTGCGCACTTCCCTAACAGACTCTGTCGTGCCCCCCTTTTTTGCCATTATAATTTAATGCACAGTTTTGCAGTCTGAGAGCAGGGGTTTGACACTGCAGTGGCTGTTTTGTATTTCATGGGTTCTGTTGTGTCTTTCCTTCCCTCGTTAGGTAAAAAGTCAGTATTCCGTGTCCCTTCATTTCCATGCCATCTGTTTGTCAGTTCCCCAGCCTGATACTCTCGCGATGGTTCATGTGAGCAGTACATGCCTACCCATCACTCTGAAATGCTGGCGGGAGCAAAGTTGGTCCTCCCCCAAGACCCCCCCCTTCCAGCCCTTGGGCACTGAGTCCAAAACAACTATTGCGAAGATACGAAGTTGCAAAACTGTGCGAAGGTGTGATTAAATACATGAAAGTGCCTCTCTGTGCCTCTGTAACTGCGCAGCTGTGACGGGATGGGGAAGTCAAGGGGCATCACAGAGTGACACAAGCACTATACATGCCTACAACACAGCCACTGCAAAATGCAAAGTAGGTTTGGGGAAGGGACAACCGTGGGAAACCTCGCAAAAATGAAAAACATCGCAGCAAAACATTTCCTTGGAAATCCACATTTTATGGGAGAAAAGCATGGATGGCTGTGAAGTGCTCTGATAACTTCTCGTCTGGATTACTGCAATGCGTTATACGTGGGGCTGCCTTTGAAAACAGTCCAGAAACTTCAGCTGGTCCAAAATAGGGCAGCAAGATTGTTAACAGGGACTGGCCTGTGAGCGCATATTACGCCAGTACTTTTCCAGCTGCACTGGCTGCCAGTCCATTTCCAGGCCCGATTCAAAGTGCTGGTGTTAACATTCAAAGCCCTTAACGGCTTGGGGCCAGGTTACCTGAAGGATCGCCTCCTCCCATATGTGCCTGCCCGGACCTTAAGATCATCATCAGCGGCCCTTCTCCGTGAGCCCCTGCCAAAGGAAGTGAGGCGGGTGGCTACTAGGAGGAGGGCTTTTTCTGCTGTGGCACCCCGGCTCTGGAATGAGCTCCCTAGTGAGGTTCGCCTGGCGCCTACATTGTATTCCTTTCGGCACCAGGTGAAGACCTTTTTATTTTCCCAGGCATTTTAGCATTTTAGCTTTCTAAATTTTTATCTTTGCTGTTTTAAATCTGTATTTTAAACTCTTGCACTGCTGCTAGGTTTTATTGTGGTTGTATTGTTATATTGTGGTTTTAATGTTCTGTATATTTTAAATTGTTTTATTGTGTGTTGTTTGGATTTAATTTTTGTGAACCGCCCAGAGAGCTTCGGCTATTGGGCAGTATAGAAAATAAATAAATAAATAAATAAATAAATAAATAAATAAGTAGCAACTGCATCATCTGTCCCGAGGGGCCTCAACTCACATCCACCCTGGAGTAAAAGGCTGGTGTAGATGGGGCCCACAACATCTTTGTGGACAGATGGCTCTCAAGAAGTGGTGTTGAACCTCTTTCAGCCCAAGGGCCAAATTCAATTTGAGAGAAGCTCGGGGGGAGGGGGGGCAGTCCAGTGGTGGGTGGGACCAAGACAAAAGGGATAGGGACAAAGGCAACACGGATGGGGCTAAAATGCCAAAGATCCCCAAAATAACAGACATTTAGCCTGAAGTTCATACTGCCAGCAACTAAACCTTAGAAGATGCATTTCAGCTAGTGCTGTGCTGAAAATTTCTCCCACATTTTTTCTGACCATTCTCATTCAATTTGATTGAAGATAAATTGCTTTCAACAAGAAATTCAAAGGAGGAGAAATTTTTGGACAAATTATTTCATGGGTTGGGTTTAGGGTTCTTGTGCTTACCTTACTTATGAGGTGGCTGAGGAGTGTGCATGGAGTATCCTGCCTGTCATTGTACAATTATCTCTGTGGCAGCCTGTAGACTCCTCAGCTTCCCACACTTTAGTTAAAGCCATTGTGAGGAAGATTCCTCCTATGGGGCTTTTTCAGTCCAGGAAGTGCAGGTGGCCTGGGAGGCTGCAGAGCAATGGAAAGATGAGAGAGAAAGAGAGAGAGAGAGAGAGAGAGAGAGAAGATAAGAGAAGGGGGAACACACACAACACCCTTGTCCACCTCACAGTGATTAGGCAAGCTCTAAAAGACAACCAAAGGAAATTCAAAATTCTGCCTCAAGAAAGGGGAAGTCTCACAACAGTTGATGCAGTTGGCACTTGCAGGAGCTGTGGAAGAAACCAAAAGCCCATAGGAAAAACATTTATTTCAATCATTCTCATTCAATTTGATAGAAAAGGAATTGTTTTCAAGAAGAAAGTCAAGGGGGAAGGAAGCGGAGAAATGGGTTGGGTTTGGGGTTCTTGTCCTTACTTTACTGATGAGGTGGCCATGGAGTGTGCATGATTGTCCTGTCTTTGATTGTACAATAACATCTGTGGCAGCTGCAGCCTCCTCGGCTTCCCACACTTCAATTAAAGCTCTCATGAGGAAGACATCATGAGGTCATTCGTCCCATGGGGCTCTTTCAGTTCAGGAATGGCAGGTGGCCTGGGAGCAATGGAAAGATGTGTAACAGAGAGAGAAAACACACACAGCTCCCTCGGCCACCTCGCAGTGATTAGGTAAGCTCAAAACCCAAAAGAAATTCAAACTTCAGCCTCAGAAAAATGGAAGGCTCAACACAGCTGATGCTGTCGCCACTTGCAGGAGCAGTGCAAGAAACCAAATTAGGGATGTACGAAACTCACTTACCTTTTCA
This sequence comes from Heloderma suspectum, assembly GCF_057233095.1. Taxonomy (NCBI): domain Eukaryota; kingdom Metazoa; phylum Chordata; class Lepidosauria; order Squamata; family Helodermatidae; genus Heloderma; species Heloderma suspectum. The sequence continues at coordinate 9,609,535 of NC_139459.1, read as the reverse complement.
TGGAATTTTTCACGGTGGGAGGGAGGCGCTCCATCCCTCCCCCCAGAATCCTTGATGGGTGGGAGGCGATCAGGTCCTCCTCCCTGGAATCCTGCCTGGCCAGCTCCGCTCCGTGGCCAGGCCACAGAGCAGCTGGCCAGGGCCATCTGCAGCCAGATTTCTGGATGCGGATGGGCTGCTGCGGATGCAAATGGTGGCGGCTGTAGCAGCCGCCATTTGCATCCAGTCAGGATGCCGTGATAGGTTACATAAGTATTTACGTAGCCTATCACGGCAACCCAATCAAAAAAAAAAAGTGTATGCAAATGGCGGCAGCTACAGTGGCTGCCATTTGTGTTCCTTATTTTTCACCATTTTAATCTACATAAATATTTATGTAGGCTATTACGGTGAAAAAGAAGGGGAATGCAAATAGCGTAGTGGGCACTATTTGTATTCCTTTTTTTTTCCGCCGTAATAGCCTATGTAAATATTTACATAGACTAAAACGGCGAAAAATAGGGAATGCAAATGGCGGCCGCCGTAGCTGCCGCCATTTGCGTATGCGATTTTTTTGGGGGGGGTGTTGCCCTGATAGGCTACATAAATACTTACATAGCCTATCATGGCAAAGACCAGGATGCCAGTGGCGGCCGTGGCAGCCGGTCGAAAGACCAGCCGCCACCGCCGGAGCCACCGCCGGAGCTGCTGCCGTCCGGAACATCCGCCCCAGGTAAGCCTCATCCCGGGGGGAATCCACGGGGGGGCGGGGGGGCAGGCCGTTCCGCCACAGATTTCGGGAGGCTGAATGCCAGTGCATTCGGCCTCACTGAAATCCGTGGCGGAATTCTCCGCCAACCCTAACCAAAATGCTTAGGGAAAAAAGAAATAGGCTTCACTACAACCCCTGCCAATAGTGAGCCCTATCTGTGGGAAACTGTTGGAGAATTTTTCCTCCACTAGGAGAAATTCGGTGAAATTCCCCAGCCCCCATTTCTCTGCCAACAACAGAGAATTAGGGTGGAGAATTTTGAGAGGCCATTTGTGCACAGCTGCAATTTCAAACTTTTAGAATGGGGGGGGGGCTGTACAAAACCTGGGAAACCACCAAACCATTATTGGTTGGAGAAAGGCAGTGGGGTAAGGGGACAGGGGCATGGCCATGTAGGCAACCTTGGAGGGATGGATTGGGACCCCAGGTGAGGCACATTTGGCCCTAGAAACACTCCATATATTTCACTGGTTAACTTCCAATGAAAGAGTTGTGCATAAGCTCTTGGAACAGAGCCAATGATGTGCTTATTTCCCAGCCAGAAGAAACCAGTTCGATAATCTCACATTATAAAACTGGAGAGAGAAATCACAACCAAAAAGTTGTGTTGCACAGGTGGGGATGGGGTGGGGGGTGAAAGCAGTATCTTTCCCAGCATATCTTTAAGTATTTCAACAAGTGAAGGGGCAAAGTAATAACTATACTTCCAATATGACCTCAAAAAATGCAGTCAATTTCCTTTTTGTCAGTTCCACCAGCTCTACCTTGATCTATGAGCCCCGAGTCATGTTGACAGCACATACCGCTAAGTTAGATAGCCTGTGAAGTTCGTGACATACTTTGGACACCAGATGAGCTCAAATGCCAACCAAGAGATAACAAAGGATGGGCTGGCTCCATAAATTTACTTTGTGTCAAACCTTGATACTCCTGAGAATGGCAGGAATCAATACCGTCAGAAATATCCAATCATCAAACAAATAGATAAAGCCTTCTCAAAATATCAAAGTGAGGATGGACTTAGATTCATTTCCCAGAAATGGAAGCTCCAGAACTGTAGAACTTTGCTTCTGTGGGTGATGGGATGTTGCAAGACTTCTTTGAATGAATCATGTATCAATGTAGCACGTGTGTGTGAGTGTGCGCGTGCACAGGTGTGTTTATGATATGAGTTAATTTATAATCTTAATCTCATTATGTTTTAGCCATGGGGGTGAGGATGCACCAAAGATAATATCTGGACTCTCTCCTCCCCACAGTAACTCCATGTACTCCCCACAAATCTTGGGGAAAGTCATGATTAGGAACAGCTTCTTGGAATAAAACTTTGAACCAATTCTGGCTTTATTTATCCTTACTTTTTTTTCTTTAAAGAGAGAGAGGGGGAGGGAGGGGGGAGGGAGGAAGGGAGGGAAGGATCTAGTCATGAAGGGATTTGTGGAATCCTCTTGATAATTTTTTATTTATTTATTTATTAAATTTATTAATCGCCCATCTGGCTGGTCACCCAGCCACTCTGGGCGATGTACAAAGTATATAATAAAACAGTTTAACACAATAAAATTCTACAGTAAAAACATTTTCTAAAATACCCTAACCTACCCCAAATGCCTGCCTGAACAACCACGTTTTTAATGCACAGGGAAAGCTTATTAAAGAAGGGGCATGGCAGAGTTCCCTAGGGAGGGAGTTCCACAGAGTAGGGGCCACCACAGGGAAGGCCCTCTCCCTCGTCCCCACTAGGGGTGCACGAAACCCACTTACCTGGTCTCGCAGCTTTTCGCGGTGGGGGGGAGGCGCTTTGCTGCTCTACCCCCAAAGTTCAGGTCGGGGGGGAGGCTTCCCGCCTCACCCGGCCGAAATTCAGGCCAGGGAGGAGGCACCTCGCCTCGCCCGGCCGCGAAATTAAAAGTTAAAAAAAAACCACACCCCCGTGATAGGCTATGTGACGATTAAGGTAGCCTATCACGGCTAGATCTGTAAAGTCAGCCGTGATAGGCTACGTAAATCGTCACGTAGCCTATCACAGGTGACTTTAAAAAAAAAAAGCGTGTACGCAAATGGCGGCCCCCATAGGGAGCCGCCATTCGCGTTCCTTATTTGGTCGCTGTAGTCTACGTAAATCTTTACGTAGACTACAGCGAAAATAAGGGCAACGCAAAAAGTGTTGCCCTTATTTTCGCCATAGTCTACGTAATCTTTACGTAGACTACAGCGACCAAATAAGGAACGTGAATGGCGGCTCCCTATGGGGGCCGCCATTATCCGTACGTGCTTTTTTTTTTTAAAGTCACCCGTGATAGGCTACATGATGATTTATGTAGCCTATCACGGCTGACTTTGCAAATCTAGCCGTGATAGGCTACGTTAATCGTCACGTAGCCTATCACGGGGGTGTTTTTTCTTTTCTTTTATTGGAATGGCGGCGGTGGCAGCCGGTCGAAAGATCGGCTGCCGCCCCCGCCCCGACGAAGACCCGACGAACCGCCGCCGGGACCCGCCGCCGGGAGGGACATTCGGGAAAGGTAAGTCCCGTCCCGGGGGGGGGTTGGGGGGCGCGGGGGGCAGGGGGGTGCGGAGAATTTCCCCGCAAAACTTGTTCGGGGGGCCAAACACGTTGGCGCTCGGCCCCCCGAAGTTTCGGGGAGAAATTCTCCGCCAACCCTAGTCCCCACCAGTCTAGCTGTCAGGGCTGATGGAACAGAGAGAAGGCCATCCAAGGCTGATCTTGTTAAGTGGCCTGTCTGGTGTTGCTGGAGGGGCTCCCTAAGATCATTTCTAATTTCACTAGTCTTATCAAGGGATGCTTGAAAAATTCAGTCTTTGTGAATTCTGGTATGAATCCACATGATCCATGCCAACTGAACTAATCCTCATATCAAAAATGAACTGTTCCTTGGATTTCATACTTCCCAAACATTTGGACATTCATATTTTGGGACCAAATATACTTGAAATATATATTTAAATTTGAATTTTCATGCATTTTTTAAAAAATGTGCATATTAATGTGGAAACAGGCCACAATGGATTTGTGGGTGGACACATGAAAAAGTAATATGGATGAGAAAGAGACTGATTCACCAATGCTTAGTCATATGAAAATGTGTTTTGCTCCTCTTAAAATCCTTCTTTTGCTTCTTCTGACAAAGAACCCCCAAATTGGATTCAAATTTATGTTTAGGTTAAATTTTGTGACAAACAAAGGATGTTTGGATACAGCCAGCTCAACATTATACCACACATTTTGTTAGGGATGTATGAGAACTTCTTTTCTGCTTGCAAAGCATGTAAACATGCCCTGTTCACAACCTTGAACACAGGTGCTAGTAGGAAATGTTCACAAACTCTCAAACAGGTGCTCACCTTAAATAAGATATGCAAATGTTGATTAGAAAACAATTCGCAATTGAACAATTTTAAAAATGTGCCATTCCACATATTAGTCAACTCCCAACTCCAGGGGTTCCTGGATGAGACCCATTTCAATCTGGATTCCGACTCGGTTATGGGATAGAAACAGCTTTGGTCACCTTGGTGGATGACCTATGCCAGGAACTAGACAGGGGGAGTGTGTAGGGATGGACGAAAGTCCCTTACCTGATCCCGAAGCTTGCTTCATGGTGGGGGGGAGGTGCTCCGTCCCTCCCCCCAAAATTCTGGGCAGGCGGGGAGGCACCCCATCCCTCCCCGCTGAAATTCTGGCTGGGGGGGAGCGCCCCGTCTCTCCGGCCGCGAAACGTCTTCTCCTGCCGGGACGCAAATGGCGGTGGCTGTAGCCGCCGCCGTTTGCATCCCTGGCCTGCAGTCAGCCGTGATAGGCTACATAAATCTTTATGTAGCCTATCACGGCTGACTTTGAAAAAAAAAAATCCGTGATAGGCTATGTAAACATTAGGGATGTACAAAAGTCACTTACCTTTTCGCAGCTTGGCTTCGCGGTGGGGGGGAGGCGCTTTGCTTTCCCCCCCGAAGTTCAGGCAAAGGGGGGGAGGCTTCCCACCTCACTCGGCTGAAATTCAGGCCGGGGGAGAGGCTTCCCGCCTCGCCCGGCCGAAATTCAGGCCGGGGAGAAGCGCCCCGTCTCCCCGGCCGCGAAACAAAAAGTTAAAAAAAAAAAGACCCCGTGATAGGCTACGTGATGATTTACATAGCCTATCATGGCTAGATTTCCAAAGTCAGCCGTGATAGGCTACGTAAATCGTCACGTAGCCTATCACGGGTGACTTTGAAAAAAAAAAGCGCGTACGCAAATGGCGGCGGCCCATGGGCACCGCCATTTGCATTCCTTATTTTGGCACATCTAGTCTACGTAAAGATTTACGTAGACTACGGCGAAAATAAGGACAACGCAAATAGCGTGACCTTATTTTCGCCATGGTCTACGTAAATCTTTACGTAGACTAGACGTGCCAAAATAAGGAATGCAAATGGCGGTGCCCATGGGCCGCCACCATTTTCGTATGCGCTTTTTTTTTTCCCAAAGTCACCCATGATAGGCTATGTGACGATTTACGTAGCCTATCACGGCTGACTTTGGAAATCTAGCCGTGATAGGCTACGTAAATCATTACGTAGCCTATCACAGATGTTTTGGGTTTTTTTTTTTTTTTTTGCAATGGCGGTGGCGGCAGCCGGTTGGGAGACTGGCCACCGCCCCCGCCCGCGCCGAACCGCCACCGAACCGCCGCCGGGACCCGCTGCCCAGAAGGACATTCGCTGAAGGTAAGTCCCGTCCCAGGGGGGGCGGGGGGCTGGCGGAGAATTTCCCAACCAACTTCAGGGGGCCGAATGTGTCAGCGCTCGGCCTCCAGAAGATTCGGGGAGAAATTCTCCTCCATCCCTAAAAATTCTCCATTTACGTAGCCTATCACAGTGTTTTTTGAAAATCTAGCCATGATAGGCTATGTAAATCTTTACGTAGCCTATCACATTTGTTTGTTTGTTTGTTTGTTTGTTTGTTTACTTGGAAATGGTGGTGGCGGCAGCCGGTCGGAAGACCAGCCGCCGCTGAACCACCTCTGAACTGCCGCCAGGAGTCGCCGCCACCGCCAGGGATATTCGCTCAAAGTAAGTCCCATCCCGGGTTGTGGCGGGAGGGGTGGCGGACCGTTTCTCCACCAATTTCAGGGGGCTGAATGCATTGGCATTCGGCCTCCTGGAGATTCGTGGAGAAATTCTCTGACATCCCTAGGAGTGTGTCCCTGTTGGTTCTGCTGGACCTCTCAGCAGCTTTCGATACCATCGACCATAGCATCCTTCTGGGCCACCTCGGGATGGGACTTGGAGGAACTGTTTTACAGTGGCTCTATTCCTTCTTGGAGGGGCAGACCTCCAAGGTGGTGCTGGGGGACTCCTTGGCCATTGCCTTGTGGAGTTCCTCAGGGCTCTGTTTTGCTCCCTCCCCCCCACTATTTAACATATACATGAAACCATTGGGAGAGGTTGTCCGGAGTATTGGGGTTCAGTGTCACCAGTATGCTGATGACAGCCAACTCTACTTTTCCTTTCCATCGAATTCCAAGGAAGCTGTTGTGGTGTCTGATGGCAGTAATGGACTGGATGAAGGTAAACAAATTGAAGCTTAATCCAGACAAGACAGAGGTGCTCCTGGTCAGTCAAAAGGTAGATCAGGGAAGAGGGATTCAGTTTGTGCTGGATGGGGTTACTCTCTCCTTGAAGACACAGGTTCACAGCTTGGGTGTACTTCTGGATTCAGCCTGGGCCTGGATGCCCAGGTTTCAGTGGTGACCAGGAGTGCATTTGCACAGTTAAAGGTAGTGCGCCAGCTGCACCCATTCCTTGAGATGTCTGACTTGGCCACAGTGGCACACTCCTTAGTTACATCCTGTTTGGATTACTGCAATGCGCTTTACATGGGGCTGCCTCTGAAGAGTGTTCGGAAACTTCAGCTGGTTCAAAGAGCTGTTGCCACACTGTTGACTGGGGCTGGCTACAGGGAACATACAGCTTCACTCGCTCCCAGTCTGTTTCTGGTCACAATTGAAAGTGCTGGCCATGACCTATAAAGCCCTATACAGCTCGGGTCCAGGTTATCTGAAAGACCATATTGTCCTCTATGAGCTGCTCATGTCCTGAAATCTTCAGGGGAGGCCCTTCTTGTGGTCCCACCACCATCACAGCCTCGCTTAGTGGGAATGCAGTAGAGGGCCTTCTTGGTGGCTGCCCCAAGGCTCTGGAGCTCCCTTCCCAGGGAGGAGTGAGAGTGGCACCCTCCTTGGTATGTTTCTACAGGCAGGTAAAAATGTTTTTGTTCTGGCAGACCTTTGGGGATAAATATAGCCGTGATAGGCTACGTGAATCGTTACATAGCCTATCAAGTTTTTTGTTTTTTTTCACTTTCCTTTTTTTATTTTGTGGCCGGGGAGACGGGGCACTCCCCCCCAGCCTGAATTTCAGCCGGGAGTGGTGGGGCGCCTCCCCCCCAAGCCTGAATTTCGAGGGGAGAACTGGAGCGCCTCCCCCCCACCACGAAGCAAGCTGCGGGACCAGGTAAGGGACTTTCGTCCATCCTTAGGTAGCACAGCTTCTTTCTCTTTTCCTAAGGGATTTTGGTTTATTGCACTGCTCCCGCAAGTAACAACAGCATCAACTATGTTGAGGCTTCCACTTTTCTAATGCAACATTTTCAATTTCTTTTGGTTTTTGAGTTTACTTAATAGGGATGTATGAAAGTCACTTACCTTTTACGAAATTTGATTCACGGTGGGGGGGAGGCGCTCCGTCCCTCCCCCTGAAATTCTGGCCAGGGGGGAGGAGTCCCATCCCTTCCCGCTGAAATTCTCACCAGGAGGAGGCGCCCCATCCCTCCCACTGCGAATCCTGGCTGGCCGGGTCTGCAAATGGTGGCGGCCATAGCCGCCGCCATTTGCATCCCTGCAGTCAGCCGTGATAGGCTACGTAAATGTTTACATAGCCTATCATGGCTGATTTAAAAAAAACAACCGTGCGTACGCAAATGGCCGCGCCCATGGGCACGACCATTTGCGTTCCTTATTTTGGCACGTCTAGTCTACTTAAACATTTACGTAGACTACGGCAAAAATAAGGGGAATGCAGATAGCATAGCATCTACGCTATTTGCGTTCCCCTTATTTTCGCCATAGTCTACGTAAATGTTTAAGTAGACTAGACGTGCCAAAATAAGAAACGCAAATGGCGGTGCCCATGGGTGCGGCCATTTGCGTACGCGCGTGGTTTTTTTTTTAACTCAGCCATGATAGGCTACGTAAACATTTACGTAGCCTATCACGGTATTTTTTTAAAATCTAGCCATGGCAAGCTATGTAAATCTTTACATAGCCTATCACGTTTTTGTTTTTTGTTTTTTAAGTTGGAAATGGTGGCGGTGGCAGCCGGTTGGAAGACCAGCCGCCGCCGCCACCACACCGCCGCCGAACTGCCACCTGAGCCGCCGCCGCCAGAGAGATTCGCCCAAGGTAAGTCCCGTCCCGGGGGGGCAGGGGGACAGACTGTTTCGCCACCAATTTCGGGGGGCCGAATGCGCTGGCATTTGGCCTCCACAAGATTTGTGGCGAAATTCTCTGACATCCCTACCTAATCACTGCAAGGTGGCCAAGGGTGCTGTGTGTGTTTTCGCTCTCTATCTCTCACATCTTTCCATTGCTCTGCAGGCCACCTGCCATTCCTGAACTGAAAAAGGCCCATGAGAGGAATTTCCATAATGATGTCTTCTTTGTGATAGCTTTAATTGAAGTGTGGGAATCTGAGCAGGCTACAGGCTGCCACAGAGATTATTGTACAATGAAAGACAGGACACTCACACACACTCCATGCCCACTTCATAAGTAAAGTAAGGACAAGAACCTGAAACGTAACCCATGAGAATTTCTCCAACAAATATTTTATTTGAATTTCTTTTCAAAGGCAATTTCTTTTCTATCAAGTTGAGTGAGAATGGTCAAAAAAATTCTGGGGGAAATTTTTGGCACAGCACTTGTTTGCTTTGCCCTTTTCTCACAAAACAAACAGTGATTGCAAACTTGAGCACAAATTGAGAAGATCTCTATGTCTGTGTGTGTGTGTGTGTGTGTGTGTGCAATTCTTTTGGTTTCTCTGGAAATCCAGTGTTTCACCAAATGCTAAGTTGACGTTTCTCAGAAGGCCTTTTTTCTGAGAAAATTTGTGAGATTGTTTTACTTTTCTTCACCCTCTAGGAAAACAAGACAACTTTGCAAAATATTACCTGAATATCCTCCCCCTTTACCATTTTTACCAACAATTGTCCAGAAAAAATGCATTCCCAGATATGCAATGCAGGGCAACACTAGGCCCTGGTCATTGTGGAGGATGCAAAATGGTTTCCAGCTGATGCTGTTGCCATTTGGATCTGCAGCAAAAAGAAAAGAAACTGTACTGCTGCCAATGCTAATGTTGAGCCCCACCCTTAGAGACTGTTGAATTCCCCTGGAGAAATTCAGTGAAATCCCCCACACACACACACACACACTTATCTTCCCACAATGAGGGAGGAAAATTTTGAGATGTGATTTGCCCACACCTTTAGACTGAAGGAGCAACCTCCAGATTCCCCTCAAAATTCTCTTTGGCAAAAATTTCAGTGGCATGTCTAATGGCAAGTGTCTGGAATAATTATTTTTTAGATTATTCCCTTTTAGATGGAAATAGAGAAATTTAACTTCAGAAGTGGCTCTCCAATACAACTCACATCTGATCTTTCACAAATTACAAAGATGTGCCTTCCAAGTGATTATTTATATACATTTTTTAAATGCAGTCAGGAAAAGGGATAATCAAAACTGACAGTTGTACCCAGGTGAATTCCTGGTTTCAAGCGGATATTTCCCCATGGGTCACCAAGGTTTTGTTATCAGCATCTCTCTCTTTTGAATGCGTGCGGCCTTGCACAGCTGACACAGATAGCGGCAGCGCAGAACTGTTCAGTGAACCCTCTAATGCATTCAGAATCATTCTTGTCATTCAGGATCTTTCATTTCATGTTTCAGATTTTCCCAGGGGGCTTTGATACTAATCCATTTCACCCTTCTAACACATCTGTTCTTCTTCAGGCTTCCTTATCTCTTCAGAACATTCAAATAATAATACACACATACACACACAGAGATCTGTCCTTGTACACTTTCTTCAGCAGGACTTTAATGAAGGATAGTCTAGGGAACTCCATGGAGGTTTGAAAATCTATCTATCTATCTATCTATCTATCTATCTATCTATCTATCTATCTATGGTTGTTTCAGCAATGTGGGGGAGGGTAGAGCAATGGATCTCCCCTTCCCCCCACCCCAAAATGGGGGATGGCTTGGGGGGGTGTTTCATCTGATTCCGAGGGCAGGGAAGTCTGAGTATTGTCTTTGCCTCAGTTACGTAGCATGGTGAGTGGTGATTAGGGATGCTGGGGAAAACTGAGATGCACTAAAATGAGCCTGGATTTCTAAGAATCTGACCTACAGAATCCACTGCGGACCGACCTGCTCAGGCTGTATGGAATCCATGGAGTTCCGGACTGTTTTTTTTAACTTTCCTGAAATTTGCACAAATTTATTCGTAGGAAAATATACACATTTCTACTGAGACTGGTAAATATACGTGGGGGAAAATTGAATGGAATGGGGGACAATATGCGAAATGTTACCTACTAAGACAAATTATGTAAACTGTTGTGAACTCTGTAACATAATTATTTGCACATTTTTCCATGCAACGACAGCAAAGATCTAATCTGACTGTGAACCGACGACATAACAAAAGGCTCCCGACAATCCGTGAAATACAGATGGAGCAGACAGCTCTTGTCAGTGGGCCCTTGCTGGGATGTGGGCCCTCAGCAGATGCTCCACCATGCCTTTCCTTGATGTGGCCCAGTCCCCACAATTCATCTCTTTCTCTCTCTCTCTCTCCCTCTCTCTCTCTCTCTCTCTCTCTCTCTCTCCCTCTTTCTCTCTCACACCCACTTTCTGTACTTCCAAGACTGTTTTCTAGCCATAAATACAGTAATTACTTTAAACAAAATGCAACCAAGGCCATTTTTCTTCATTTCCCCAAGAGTCCTCCACCTAAAAGTAACACCCAAGACCCAGAGCAGCATCTTGTCTCCATTTACCATGTTAGCTTTAGGAATGGGATTAAGTCACACCGGGAGAACAAAATAGATACTGGTATATAGAATGGCAAGGAAAGTATAGGGGACTCATTCATGTTGCTTTTGTGTCATGTTTTAGTGGAGCCATCATTCAGGCCACTACACCAAGTCTGTGGGAGCTTTTCAGAACAAAATGGTCATTTGCTCTAATAACAAAAAGAGAGAGAGAAATAGACACCCTGTATAAAAAGTGAGGTGCTAGAGTTCTACAGTTTCTTCACTTCCTAACCTTCATTTCCTTCATACCCTTGGTATAGAAATTCTCATACATCTGTTCTTCAAAACCCCATTCCACCACAAAGCTCACTGTTTGACCTTAGGCCAATCACTACCTCTCTGCCTAGCCTACCTCAGAGGTTTTCTGTGATGATAAAGTCTGTGGGAGACCCTTGCCTCGATGTCCTTGGAGGAAGGGCAGAATAAAAACACAATGAATGATTTTTTGAGTTAAAAGTGGTTCATGAGAGACATGACTTCACATGGTGTACACACACACTCCTCCCATCCCCCAATGTCAGCTCTTATCAACAGGCTTTGCAGCTTCTTGAGACATAACAACAACCTGCCATATCAAAGGTTACATCCAGAATTGTTCTGCTGTGAATGGGAGGGGTCCTTCTGTTTGCAAAATATTTACGTAGGCTAGAACGGCGAAAAATAGGGAATGCAAATGGCAGCCGCCATAGCCGCCATTTACGTATGCCATTTTTTTTGGGGGGGTAGCTGTGATAGGCTGCTATCATGGCAGCCTGGAGGGATGGCAATGGCGGCCACTATGGCTGCCGCCATTTGGGTCCGCAGCAGCCCATCTGCGGCCGGACGTCCGGCTGCGGACGGACCTGGCTGGTGGCTCTGCAGAGCCGCCGCAGAGCAGAACCAGCCAGGCAGGATTCTGGGGGGGGAGGACTGGATCGCCTCCCCCCCAGTCGAGGATTCTGGGGGGAGGGACGGAGCGCCTCTCCCCCCAGCGGATGCCCCAACTGGAACAGGTAAGTGATTCGTACATCCCTAGTAAGAAGGGGTTATATCCAATCCACAAACAAATGGAAATCTACTCATACAGTGAGACTTCTGCTCATGGGATGGGACCTCCCTGTCCTCTCTTCCCCCTGCAGCCCTTGGTGGTACCTGTCAGGAATGCCCCTGTTGTCTTCTGAATCCTCCAAGAGCCAGAATCAATACTCAGACAAAAGGGCTGGTTTCCAAGGCTTTATTTCCATTTAACCTAATGAAGCTTACAGATGCTAATTACCTGAGACTCAGAGGAAATACAAAGGAACAGCCTACTAGGGGTTTCTAAGAGTTAGGATGGCAGTTGGTCTCCATTTGGAGAAAAGCACGGCAACTCTCTGAACTTAAGGAGTAGGAGGGGAAATTTTCCCCCTTTCCCATGGAGCCTTGGGGCACAGCTGTTGACATAGAGCCAACCAGGCTGAGTGTCTCAGGTCGGCTCCTGCAACCACTCACTTGTGCCTGCGCCTGTGCTCAGAATCAGAGCTGCTTTGAGAATCTATGGGCTTAGATCCAACCCTGACAGTACCTTCTCCAAATTTGCTCTGGAGGAGCACATGCGATGCCTCAGAGGGGAGGTGAAATCCATTCTGCCAGTGGTTCCCCCTCACTGGTGGAACTATAACATTGAATTTGTGCAAAATTCCATAGTAGACAGAATCAGCCCTGTTTTAGTCTATGGAGAAAATTTGTGCAAATTAGGACATTTGCAAAGATTTGTGCAAAGTTGGGGAGATTTGTGCAAATCTCCCATTCAATTGCTGCTTGATTTGAGCAAATTTCCTGTTTCAGGAATTTTGTTTAAATGCCAATCACAAATGCCAACAGAAATCAGACACAAGATGAGCATTGAGATGATGTTTGGGGAAGCCTAGCGATACTGAACATCACTTGTTTGCCCATCCTTGGGTTGTGGCTTTAAAAAGAAGAAGAAAATTATTACAATAAACTCTGTGAAGAACCTGTTAGGGATGACAGACAACCTTTAGGGAAAAGCACAGAGTATATCTCTCAGTGTAGGACTCATGACTGGAACACAGAAGGGGAGACATTAGTGATGCATCTTTCTTCTGGCCTCTAATTACTCTTTAGAAGTCTTCTACCATTCCATGGAATGATAAGGATAAAGAAGTTCAGCTCTAAGTGATTTCACAGCCCGGCATATTAGGAACATCTGGTGGAGATTTTATTGTTTGAACATTTTGTAGAGGCACCTCAGCTATATCCATCTGGTGCTGTCTTTCCCCCACAGGAAAGTGAAACAGGTGTGGGTGAAAAGCACCCTGGAAAAAAGAAGTCACTGTTTTCACTTCCAAAACAAGTTCCAAAGCTTCACTGGCTGACCACATGAAAGTTAACTGCCGTGAGGGAAAAGTTCTTCACACCCATTGCTGCTGGTGTGTGTCTGTGATTTCCAACTGTGAACACACAGACATATCCGGGGAAGAAATGGTCATTCCAGGTAAAGAAGGTGCTCTTTAGATAAGTGACCCTGCAGATGGAAAGAAAATGTGAATCAACAGATTTTTGAGGGAAACCCTGGTTGGTGTTTTTAAAAGACTTCGGTACCTAGGGATGTATGGAAGTTCCGCCACGGATCTCAGGGAGGCCGAATGCCAGCGCATTCGGCCCCCCGAAATTGATGGTGGAACGGCCCGCCACCCCCCCGCCACCCCCCTGGGATGGGACTTACCTGGGGCAGATCTTCCTGGCGGCAGCGGTGGCTGTGGTGGCGGTGCGGCGGCGGCGACTGCGGCAGCCGGTCTTCTGACCGGCCGCCGCCATTTCCAGGTTTTAAAAAAAACAAAACAAAAAAACATGATAGGCTACATAAAGATTTACGTAGCCTATCACGGCTAGATCTTTAAAAAAAACACCGTGATAGGCTACGTAAATCTTTATGTAGCCTATCATGGCTGATTAAAAAACAAAAAACAAAAATGTGCTTACGCAAATGGTGGCGCCCATGGGCGCCACCATTTGCATTCCTTATTTTGGCACATCTTAGTCATTTCCATAGACTAAGACGGTGAAAATAAGTGGAACGCAAATAGCGTAGACCCATGGGTGCCACCATTTGCGTACGCGCGTTTGTTTGTTTTTTTTTAATCAGCCGTGATAGGCTACGTAAACATTTACGTAGCCTATCACGGCTGACTGCAGGGATGCAAACGGCGGTGGCTATGGCCGCCGCCATTTGCGTCCCTGCTAGCAAGCAGCTGGATGTCTGGCTGCTGGCGGAGCCGGCCAGCGGCTCCACAGAATCGCTGCGGAGCACAGCCGGCCAGCCAGGATTCCGGGGGGGGGGAGGAACGGAGCACCTCCCCCCCCCGGCGAGGACTCTGGGGGGAGGGATGGGACGCCTCCCCCCACACCATCAGCATAATCCCTGAAATTTAAGTTATTTTCATACATCCCTATCGGTACCTCGAAGCTGGAACAGGAGGAATAGGGATGTGTGAACCCACCCTTGTCCAGGCCCTCTCGGTCCATGCCCAGCCTCTTTCCCCACTTGCTGGTCCGCAGGCTGCTGGCTAACAAGGACGCAAATGGCAGATGCTACACTATTTGCGTTCCCCTTATTTTCGCCATCTTAGTCTACGTAAATCTTGATGTAGACTAAGACGTGCCAAATAAGGAATGCAAATGGCGGCGGCCGTGGCGTTGTTTTTGCGTACGTGCATTTTTTTTTTTTAAGTCAGCTGTGATAGGCTACATAAACATTTACGTAGCCTATCATGTTTTTTTTTTTAAAACCTAGCCGTGATAGGCTATGTAAATCTTTACGTAGCCTATCACATCTTTTTTTTAAAAAAACTGGAAATGGCAGTGGCAGCGGCCGGTCGGAAGACCGGTCACCGCAGCCGCTGCACTGCCGCCGGAGCTGCCGCCGGAGCCGCCGTCACCAGGAAGATCCACCCCAGGTAAGTCTCATCCTAAGGGGGGCGGGGGGGCAGACAGTTCCACCACCGATTTTGGGGGTGCCAGGGCATTCGGCCTCCCTGAGATCTGTGGCGGAATTCTCTGACATCCCAAGTGCTCAAGTCCATATTCATTGCATCGGTGATGCTATCTAGCCCCTCTTCTCCTCAGCTGGCCTGTTAATCCCCCAACGCCATACCTCCCCCTGCCTTTATATGGACTTTATCTGCTTCTGCCCCCGCCCACAGGTACTTAAGGTGGGGCTGCCAGAGGCTGCTTGGGAAGGAACCTGGGGAAGGAGGACCAGCCAGCAGCTGCACCAGGTGGATCCTGAGCCTGAGCCTGCTTCTGCCCCCGCCCACAGGTACTTAAGGGGGGCTGCCAGAGGCAGCGCCTCGGCATCGCGCCAAGTGCGACGCTAAGTGCTCACTTAGCGTCGCACTTGGAGTCGTGTAGGATCTGAAGACCTACCCACCTGTCTCTCCAGAAACACCAGCAGCCACAATACCAGTAGCAAATAGCAGCAGCAGAGGGAGCAGCTTTAAAGACAAGGGGAAAGGGGCAAACGTGGACTTTACCTGCTCCTTCTTAGCTGCAGTTCTCTTTTATCTCTTTTGTCTTTTATATTCTTTTAAACTGTTGTGCATTTTATATCCTAACATTTTAATATGTGCCTGGGAGGACTATTGGACAACTCAGGGGGTCGGGGAGGTGCCACCATAACTGTGGTCACGGGCAGGGGGAGGTATGGCATTGGGGGATTAACAGGCCAGCTGCGGAGAAGAGGGGCTAGACACCTTACAGCTGTCCCCTCTTCTGGTTCTTCCCCCAACCTGATGGTTCCTGGCAGCCTTACCAGTCTGCCCTTGGGTCTGGTGGTGCTGCTGCTGAATGCCAGATCGGCCCAAAATAAGACCTCCCTCATCCATGATTTGATTGTGGATGAGGGGGCTGACCTGGCATGTATTACTGAGACCTGGGTGGGGGAACTGGGAGGGGTTTCTCTCTCCCAGCTTTGCCCTCCTGGGTACTCGGTGCAGCACCAACACTGACTTGAGGGTCAGGGAGTGGGGGTTGCCGTGGTCTATAGGAATTCAGTCTCCCTCTCCAGGCTTCCTGCTCATTCGAGCGCAGATCTTGAGTGTTTGTACCTTGTGTTGGGTACCCGGGACAGATTAGGGATTCTGTTGGTGTACCGCCCACCCCGCTGCCCATCAGACTCCCTGCCTGAGCTGACGGAGGTGGTCTCGGACTTGGTGTTGAGGACCCCCAGGATGATGGTCCTGGGGGATCTCAACTTCCATGCCGAGGCCGCTGTATCTGGGGCGGCTCAGGACTTCATGGCCGCCATGACAACCATGGGGCTGTCCCAACATGTCATCGGCCCAAAACATATAAAAGGACACACACTTGATCTGGTTTTCTCGACTGGGCAGGAGGATGGTGATCTGAAAGTGGAGGCAAATACCGTTGCCCTTATTTTCGCCATAGTCTACGTAAATCTTTACGTAGACTACAGTGACCAAATAAGGAACGGGAATGGCGGCTCCCTATGGGGGCCGCCATTACCCGTACGCGCTTTTTTTTTTTTTTAAAGTCACCCGTGATAGGCTACGTGTCGATTTACGTAGCCTATCACGGCTGACTTTGCAAATCTAGCCGTGATAGGCTACGTTAATCGTCACGTAGCCTATCATGGGGGGCGTTTTTTTTTTTCTTTTATTAGAATGGCGGTGGCGGCAGCCGGTCGAAAGACCGGCTGCCTCTCCCGCCCCACACGAACACCCGCCGAACCGCCGGCTGGAACCGCCACCGGGAGGGACATTCGGCAAAGGTAAGTCCCGTCCCGGGGGGGGGGTGCGGGGGGCGGGGGGGTGCAGAGAATTTCTCCACGAAACTTGTTCGGGGGGCCAAACACGTTGGTGCTCGGCCCCCCGATGTTTCGGGGAGAAATTCTCCACCATCCCTACTGGACCCAGAGGATGTTAACAATTATAGGCCAGTGGCCAACATTCCTTTCCTGGGCAAGGTGCTTGAGTAGGTGGTTGTAGGACAGCTTCAGGCACTCTTGAATGAAACGGATTATCTAGATCCATTTCAATCGGGCTTCAGGCCTGGTTTTGGAACGGAAACTGCCTTGGTCGCCCTGTCGGATGACCTCTGCCGGAAGAGGGACAGGGGGAGTGCGACCCTGTTGATTCTCCTGGACCTCTCAGCGGCTTTCGATACCATCGACCATGGTATCCTTCTGGATAGGTTGTCTGGGTTAGGAGTTGGAGGCACTGCACTACAGTGGTTCCGCTCCTACTTGGATGGCCGATTCCAGAAGGTGGTGCTGGGGGATTATTGCTCTGTGACATGGCAATTGTGCCATGGGGTACCACAGGGCTCTATTTTATCCCCCATGCTGTTTAACATCTACATGAAACTGCTGGGGGAGGTTATCCGGAGGTGTGGGCTGAGGTGCCATCAATATGCGGATGACACCCAGCTCTACCTCTCTTTCTCATCAAACCCAGGTGAGGCAGTGGCTGTTCTGAATCAGTGCCTGGGCATGGTAATGGACTGGATGAGGTCTGACCGAACACAGGTAAGAGCCCACTATCGAGCCTACTCTGTGGCAGTGAGGGTGGCAAAGAGGCAGTTCTTTTCCACCAGCATTGCATCTTCTCAGTGTCGTCCAGCGGAGCTTTTCTGAGTGGTTCGTGGCCTGTTACATTCTGGGCCAGGGAGAGAGACAGTGGAACCCTCGGTAGCACGCTGTGACAAGTTTGTGCGGCACAGCCGGCACTTTGAGGATAAAGTCACTCAGATTCATCATGAATTGGACACCACCATTAATGCAGTTCCATTGGTAGAGGCGTTCAGAGCACCGTCTGGTCCAGTTTTATTGTGGTTGTATTGTTATATTGTGGTTTTAATGTTCTATATATTTTAAATTGTTTTATTATGTGTTGTTTGGTTTTAATTTTTGTGAACCACCCAGAGAACTTCGGCTATTGGGCAGCATAGAAATAAATAAATAAATAAATAAAACCTCCTGCTCATTATGATAACATTTGGTTATCAGAAGTCAAATCTCAGAAACGGTACATGAATTTGTGCTTTTTTTTCTTTTCTTTTTTACATTCCTGCCCCCTTTTATTTTTGTGTCAGGCATAGTAAGCAATTATTTTAAATTGTTAACTAGTTAGAGTGCATTGGCACAAAGGTAGTAGTAACTTAAGGTAGCAAATAAATAATCAATAAAATTGGTATGATATATGATCTGATAAGAGACAGTAAGCAGTCGCTTGTCCATCCTTCTTATTCCAGAGTGTCATTTCAAATATTGGGGAAGACAGGGGAGAAGGTTGAGGAAGGTCAACTCAACTCAAACTATTTCCAGTCTATATCAATTCTCCATGTGTTTATTTATAGGTTCAGTTGCATAAACCTGCACCCCACCAAAAATGCATTTAAATATTTAATTAAATACATATTTACTATTATTTTTTTCTCAAGAGACATCTCTCAAGGTACATCAAGAAAGCCAGTGTGGTGTACTGGTTAGAGTGTTGAATTGGGACCAAGGAGACCTAAGTTCAGCCACAAAATTCACTGGGTGATTTTTTTGCCAATCACTGACTCTCGGGGTAACCTACCTCATAGGGTTGTTGTGAGGACAAAAAGGAGAGGAGAAGAATGACCTTGTACACCACTTGGACTCCTTGAATGAAAAGGCAAGCTATAAATGAAACAAGTAAAAAAAAAATCTAAAGCATATTTTCTCTCAGAACACGTATTTTAAAGCATACATTGAAATGTGCATCTACATTGAACATTTGGGAAGTGTGAAAGCTGGTCAGTAAGTAGGGTGTAGCTCAGATCATTTCTGGTGGAATTCACAAAAATTGCATTCCTCAAGCCTTCCCAGTCCAAAGGATTGATCTGGAATCCAGTCAAGATTAAGACAGCAATCCTATGTCCCCTAGACAGCATCTGGGGGAGATAGGATTTTTCGGTTTCCCAGGTCTGAGATCATAGCTGGGAAACTGTGCTCGCCACCCCTCCCCATCCCATTGTAGCCAGGGAAGAGAGAACCATGGCAGCTGCCCCTCTGTGCCTGTTTGTGCTCATAACACAGAGCACAGACTGAGTGAAAAAGGGGCGTCCTGGGCACAGGGACGGGAGGATGCCACGGAACCTGTCTTACACAGCTTCTTATGTGGTCTCCAGCCCCATTCCCACCCCGGAAGCCATGTTTAGATGCCGAAATTGGGCATCTAAGGAAAACTGGCACATGGTGCACAATGTGGCATGGAGTGAGTTCACCCATCCCTAGTAGTCAGTTCTTTACTAGCTCACATTTTCAGGCAAAATGGGGAGTTGGGTAGAACTTTCTGTCTTGGCAACATAATTGCTCATAACCACAGTCCTCTGACCACTTACTTGGGAGCAAAAGTCTCTAAAAGCAACGGGTCTTTCCTTTGAGTGGATATGTATAGGATCAGTTTGTAAAATTGGTGATCTGGAGGTTGTTGTTGTTCAGTCGTTCAGTCGTGTCTGACTCTTCGTGACCCCATGCCCATAGCACGCCAGGCCTTCCTGTCCTCCGCTCTTTCCCAGAGTGTGCTCAAGTTCATGATCTGCAGGTACTCTTTCCCAAATGGAACCTGACTCCCCCTTGCTCCCCAACAGTATACCCTCTTTCATTGATTCTGAAAAGTATGCCTAATAAAAATCAGAGGGTTGGATCCAGATTTATCCATACTTAGAGTAGACCCATTGCAATCAATGGGACTTAAAATATTTATTTATTTATTTATTTATTTATTTATAATGCTAGTCATGACTAAATGTTAAGTCCCGTTGATTTAAATGGGTCTACTCTAAGTATGGAAAAATCTGGACCCAGCTCTGTGAGCCTTTAAAATACTCTGGCCTTTAAGAAGTATTGTTTCCAAGTAGTTGAAAAGGACATGTACTTTTGCATACACTGATTGAAGCATTCATTTCTTCTGCTGTTTGGAAGACTTAAGAAGTCTTTTTTAAACACCAGATAAGGCAGAGATGGCATGATGGGTCATCACCCTAGTTTTCATTATTACACGCATCCCACCCTTAAACACTTGATCTGATTGCTCATGTATAGGTGGTTGCAGATTAGTGCAGGAGTCGGAAAAATCCCAGTCATTGCAACACATGCAGTTATTTGATAAAACAACATGACTTGGGTTAGAGCCATGAAACTCTTCCTGTACAGTGTTTCTACAGGATTGGTTAATGATTAATAGGTAGAATAAGCATGTTCCTGACATCATGGGTGTGTGTAATAGACACACTTGATAGTAGCTGGAAAGCTCATCTGTCAGAAATAGTTATAGATGGATCCAAGCTTTGGAGCAAACAGTCTATTGACCTGGAGTCAAATCTCCCATTGGGGGTCAATGAGTTCAGGATCTCACAGATTGTTCTCATCAAGTGATGGAAGCAGGTTGCCCTGGTGGCTAATTAACTAATTAATAATAGACACTCCAGAGGAATATTTCTTTACAGATTTTATAGCAGTCATCTTGACCTTGCTTTCTACATGCCATATTAATCTGGTCAAAATACAAATTAACCTTTAATTCTCTCACACACAAAGAAGGGCTTTTTTCCCCCTTCCTATAAGGGAAACCTATTCTAAGTTAACAACATACTAAAAGAATGGATACAGAAATATATAGCTATGCAAGAACACTATAAGGGTGTGGTTCTATGAACACTTACTTAGGAGTAATTCCATTTGAACTCAGTCAGATTTATGTCTGAAGAACTAGAGGGACACTTCCAAAATTCACCTCAACTAAATTTCTCCCCAGATTCCAGAGTTCTGAATTATCTGATCTTGTTTTTAAATGGAACTGACAGTGTCCCAGTGCTAGCACTGATGACATCACACTAGCATAAACCAACGAGAGCAACATAACCAGCACTTGCTAGTGGAACAGGAGAAAACCTTGATTTGCTGCTGAAATTCGGCAGTGTGGCAGCTAAAAATTTCTCCCCTTTTGCTGCTACATCACTGTAATTTGGCAGAAAATCACCACGTTTCCTTGTTGTGCTAGCAAGCACTAACTACGCTGTACAAGTCTTGGTTTACGCTAGTGCAACGTCATTACTGCTACTGCTAGCATACCACTGGATACTACCCAATACATTAAGAATTCTCCATTCTTCCTTTTTTTCAAGAACAACAGCAAATTTTATATGGAACATTGTGTATGTCCAGTGTACCACAGCACTCACTTCCTTCCATTCTTTCATACCCCCTCCTCCAAAGTACCAATGTACATTTGTGCATGGATAAATAAATCACTGCTTTAAACAAAAAACAAAAAAACTTGCTATGAGTGTAGCTTGTGTCAAGAATATTTTGTGCACAGTGTGTATTTATTTACTTATTTACTTATTTATTTATTTATTTATTTATTCTTTACATTTCTATACCGTCCAATAGCCGAAGTTCTCTGGGTGGTTCACAAAAATTAAAACCAAACAACACACAATAAAACAATTTAAAATATATAGAACATTAAAACCACAATATAACAATACAACCACAATAAAACCTAGCAGCAATGCAGGAGTTTAAAATACAGATTTAAAACAGCAAAGATAAAAAATTAGAAAGCTAAAATGCTAAAATGCCTGGGAAAATAAAAAGGTCTTCACCTGGCGCCGAATAGGGATGGCGGAGAATTTCTCCCCGAAACTTCGGGGGGCCGAGTGCCAACGTGTTCGGCCCCCCGAACAAGTTTCGGGGAGAAATCCTCCGCACCCCCCCGCACCCCGCACCCCCCCCGAGACGGGACTTACCTTCTCCGAATGTCCCTCCTGGTGGCGGGTCTGGCCGGCGGTTCGGCGGGTGTTCGAGCGGGGCGGGAGCGGCAGCCGGTCTTTCGACCGGCTGCCACCGCCGCCATTGCAATAAAAAAAAAAACGCCCCCTGATAGGCTACGTGACGATTAATGTAGCCTATCACGGCTAGATCTGCAAAGTCAGCCGTGATAGGCTACGTCAATCGTCACGTAGCCTATCACAGGTGACTTTAAAAAAAAGAAAGAAAAAAGCGCGTACACTAATGGCGGCCCCCATAGGGAGCCGCCATTCGCGTTCCTTATTTGGTTGCTGTAGTCTACGTACTTCAGCTGGTCCAAAATAGGGCAGCAAGATTGTTAACAGGGACTGGCCTGCGAGCTCATATTACGCCAGTACTTTTCCAGCTGCACTGGCTGCCAGTCCATTTCCGGGCCCGATTCAAAGTGCTGGTGTTAACATTCAAAGCCCTTAATGGCTTGGGGCCAGGTTACCTGAAGGATCGCCTCCTCCCATATGTGCCTGTCCGGACCTTAAGATCATCATCAGTGGCCCTTCTCCATGAGCCCCTGCCAAAGGAAGTGAGGCGGGTGGCTACTAGGAGGAGGGCTTTTTCTGTTGTGGCACCCCGGCTCTGGAATGAGCTCCCTAGTGAGGTTCGCCTGGCGCCTACATTATATTCCTTTCGGCGCTAGGGGTGGACGAAAGTCCCTTACCTGTCCTCGAAGGACGTTCGCAGTGGGGGGGAGGCGCTTCGTTGCTCTCCCCCCGAAGTTCAGGCCGGGGGGGGAGGCTTCCCGCCTTGCCCGGCCGAAATTCAGGCCGGGAGGGAGGCTTCCCACCTCGCCTGGCCGAAATTCAGGCCGGGGAGGAGGCGCCTCTCCTCGCCCGGCCGCGAAATAAAAAGTTAAAAAAAAAAACGCCTCCATGATAGGCTACGTGACGATTAACGTAGCCTATCATGGGTAGATCTGCAAAGTCAGCCGTGATAGGGTACGTTAATCGTCACGTAGCCTATCACGGGGACGTTTTTTTTGCACCTATGCACCTGGCTGGTTCGCTGGGCCCAAGGAGGGAGACTGACATTACAGGCCTCAAGGGGGAGGGCAGTGGGGAACTTCCTGATCTATAAGGCAGGAGGAAAAGGGCTAAAGAGGGGGGGACCTTGCTTCACCTGCTCTGAAGCCACCCCTTATCATATAGGGCTGAAAAAAAGATGTGCCTGCCCACATGGCTGGCAGGTACCTGATGTGATGTGGTCTCCTACCTTCCAAACATTTAACTTCTGTAAGTTTGCTTTCTCCTTGTAAAATAATATGATAAGTTCCGTGCCATTTTCATCTGAGGCAAGTGAGAAAGATTGATTGTGATTTCTTATCAACATCTGTCTCAGCCTATAATTATTTGCATTTGAGAAGGATTCTTGCTCAAAAAATAAAGGGGGAGGGGAAGATTTTTTTTTTTTTTTTGTCAGGATGGGATGTTACTGGTCATTTTCTCTGCAGATTGCTTAACCATGAGAAAAAGAGAAAGCGTGACATTCTTCTGCGGGGCCCATCCCTCCTCCCTCCTAGGCATATCAAAAAATCAGGTCTAAATAACAAGGCATGGTTGTTATAAACGCTCATACCGTACATCATTTCTGCTCCCCAAATAAGCAGCTTTCATAATAATGGCATACAAATAGTATTGACAGAAGTCATGCAAATCATTTTGCGAGTAAATCATGGTAATAAATTCTAGTTTGACTGAAATGGCAAAAAATTCTGAGGAATTAGGAAAAAGCGGGAGGGATTCAGAAAGTAGATGGATTGGCATTCATCATTCCATTAGCTCCAACTGGACACTGTATATTACTTTTTAAGCTCATACTCAAGGGTTTGGATAAGCCTGAAGTTGAAATGTCTTGACATTTGATTTTCTTTCAGAATGGGAACTCTTACAGTATCCCTCACAACCAATCAAGAAATGGAAAGGTGCTAATAGTAGAATTGCCACTTAATTTGACCTCAGTTGTAATGTTGAGGCAAATTTGGAGGTTTCTGCTGGACCAAAAATTGTCTAGACACATGAAGGGAAAAACAAAGTTTGAACAAGACTTGAAAAAGGTCCTCACATCCCAAAGTTGCCACTGAGTTGAAGTTGAACCTCAAGTGAAAAGCCCATCTGAATCTGAGTGTTCTTGCTCAGAAGTGTTTTTTTTTTTTTAAAGCAAACAACTAGACAGTTAATACTATGATGATGACTACTACTGCAGTCCTGAAGTCCTAGGTAGGGAGGTGTGAAACCTGAGCCCACCAAAGTGCTTCGAGTTCCATCTTGAAGCTCATTCCAGCTTGAGTCCATGTCAGAGTGTGAGTTTTGTTTGTTTTCTTATCACACGAAAATCCATGCATATTTTTGTATGCATTTTTCTGAATGTATGCATCAATTTAATGGCAGAAAGCGAAGAGGATCTCAAGAGCCTCTTGTTGAGGGTGAAAGAGGAGAGTGCAAAAGCTGGTTTGAAACTCAACATTAAAAAAACTAAGATCATGTCATCTGGCCCCATCACTTCCTGGCATATAGAAGGGGAAGAAATGGAAGCAGTGACAGATTTTACTTTCTTGGGCTCCAAGATCACCGCAGACGGTGACTGTAGCCATGAAATTCAAAGACGCTTGCTCCTGGGGAGGAAAGCTATGGCAAACCTAGACAGCATAGTAAGAAGCAGAGACATCACCTTGCCGACAAAGGTCCGTCTAATCAAAGCTATGGTTTTCCCAGTAGTAATGTATGGCTGTGAGAGCTGGACTATAAGGAAGGCTGAGCGCCGAAGAATTGATGCTTTCGAACTGTGGTGCTGGAGAAGACTCTTACGAGTCCCCTGGACTGCAAGGAGGTCAAATCAGTCCATCCTAAAGGAAATCAACCCTGAGTGCTCATTGGAAGGACAGATAATGAAGCTGAAGCTCCAATATTTTGGCCACCTAATGCGAAGAGAAAACTCCCTGGAAAAGACCCTGATGCTGGGAAAGACTGAAGGCAAAAGGAGAAGGGGACGGCAGAGGATGAGATGGCTAGATAGCATCACGGATGCAATGAATATGAACTTGAGCACGCTCCGGGAGAGAGCGCAGGACAGGAAGGCCTGGCGTGCTATGGTCCATGGGGTCACGAAGAGTCGGACACGACTGAACGACTGAACAACAACAACAACATGCATCAATTGGGTCCATCTTTGAAACGTATGCATTTTTCTCCCATTTGTGAAAGCATATTTGTGCCCAGTTTTCAAGTACACATTTTTTTCATACACATTTTTCAAATGTACACATACTGTTGAACACAATGCTTTTGGTCCACAGATCACACCGTGAGCCCAGAAATGTAAGGACTTTAACCTCAGATTGCATCCGAGTCCGTATTCAATCTGGAACATGTGAACGTAGTAAATCAAAATGAACTGAAATGAATTTCTCATACGTCCCTACTCTTAGCAAGGTCAGATGAGGAATTTATTTATTTATTTATTTATTTATTTATTTATTAAATTTATTAATCGCCCATATGACTGGTCACCCAGCCACTCTGGGCGATGTACAACCCACCATAAAACAATTTAAAACAATAAAATTTTACCATAATTTTTTTTTTAAAATACCCTAACCCACCCCAAATGCCTGCCTGAACAACCACATTTTTAATGCACGACGGAAGCTCATTAAAGAGGGGGCATGACGGAGTTCCCTAGGGAGGGAGTTCCACAGAGTGGGGGCCACCACAGAAAAGGCCCTCTCCCTCATCCCCACCAGTCTAGCTGTCCTGGCTGATGGGACAGAGAGAAGGCCATCCGAGGCTGATCTTGTTAAGCGGCCTGTCTGGTGCTGCTGGAGGCACTCCTTAAGATAGGCTGGGCCGGAACCATATAGGGTTTTAAAGGTCAAAACCAACACCTTGAATTTGGCCCGGGAAACAACTGGTAACCAGTGCAACTCCTTCAGCACTGGAGTGATGTGATCTCGCCGGCGGCTGCCTTTAATCAGGAGAGTCGCTGCGTTCTGTACCAGCTGCAGCTTCCAAACCGTCTTCAAGGGTAACCCCACGTAGAGTGCATTACAGTAGTCTAAACAAGAGGAGACCAGGGCATGTACTACAGATGGGAGCAGATGGTCAGGAAGGAAGGGGTGCAGCCGCCGTATCAGATGGAGTTGATACAGCGCTGTCCGGCTCACAGCTGACACCTGAGCCTCCATGGACAGCTGGGAGTCCAAAATGACCCCCAGGCTGCGGACCTGGTCTTTCAAGGGTAGCCGTACCCCATTCAACACCAGGTCAACATCCCCCAGCCTCCTCTTGTCTCCCACCAAAAGTACCCCGGTCTTGTCAGGGTTCAGCTTCAGCTTATTCCTCCCCATCCAGCCACTCACCGTCTCCAGACATTTGGACAGGGATTCTATGGCCAACCTTGGTGAAGATTTGAATGAGAGGTAGAGCTGCGTGTCATCCGCATATTGATGACACTGCACCCCAAACCTCCTGATGATAGCCCCCAGTGGCTTCACATAGATGTTAAATAGCATCGGGGAGAGGATGGAACCCTGTGGCACCCCACAAGTAAGTGGCCACGGGTCCGAAACCTCCTCTCCCAGTGCTACCCTCTGGTACCTGCCGGAGAGGAAGGACCGGAACCACCGCAATACAGTGTCTCCAATGCCCAACCCCTCCAGGCGGTCCAGGAGGATACCGTGGTCAACGGTATCAAAAGCCGCTGAGAGGTCGAGGAGAACAAGGAAGGAGCATTCACCCCTATCCAGAGCCCTCCTCATATCATCCACCAAGGCGACCAAGGCCGTTTCTGTCCCATGCCCAGGCCTGAAGCCCGAATGAAATGAGTCTAGATAATCAGTTTCTTCCAAGTGTGCCTTCAACTGCACCGCCACCACCCGCTCAATCACCTTGCCCAAAAATGGCAGATTTGAGACTGGGCGAAAGTTGTTCAGAACTTGAGGATCCAAGGAGGGCTTTAAGAGCGGTCTTATCACTGCCTCCTTGAGGGGTGACGGCATCACTCCCTCCTCAAGGGAGGCGTTCACCACCGCCTTGATCCCCTCACCCAGTCTCTCTCTGCAGCTCATAATGAGCCAAGTTGGGCAAGGATCAAGTAAGCAGGTGGTCAGCCTCACAGATGAAAGCACCTTGTCCACTTCATCAGGAGGAAGAAGCTGGAACCGATCCCACAAAACTGGTTTGCCACAGGCCACCTCTTGCTCACTAACTGTATCCACAGCATGCAGAGTAACACACCTAATCTGATCAATTTTACCTGCAAAGTGCCTTGCCAAAGCCTCACAGGAGGCCTTAGAATGCTCCAGTGGTTCCGGAGCCACAGGACCGACCAGGCTCCGGACCACTTGGAACAGCCTCCTGGGGCAGCACTCTGCAGACGCGATGGAGGCAGTATAATATATGGAGGAACCATAGGATATTGTGGACCTCCCTCTCTATATGGATATATCAGGAACAGGAATGTCCATACAAGCAAAACTCAACTTGGGGTGGGTTAGGGTATTTTAGAAAATGTTTTTATTGTAGAATTTTATTGTTTTAAACTGTTTTTATTGTATGTTTCTACATCGCCCAGAGTGGCTGGGTGACCAGCCAGATGGGCGATTAATAAATGTAGTAGTAATAATAATAATAATAATAATAATTCCATCTCATGCCCATATCAGACTGCAATCTTGCATTGTTTTTTGTTTGTTTTCAAATGGATATTTTTGCATATTTTCATGTGTATTTTTCCAAATGTATACATCCTTCTCCCATCGTTTAAAGCACTGTATGCATGGTGTTGAACAGAGGGTTTTAAAAATTATTATTATGGGGGGGGGGGTCCATGAGTCACATTGCAAACTCAGAAATGTATGGATTTTAACTGAAACATTTTTTTCATACATTCCTAGTCAGGGAAGGCTGTGGGTTGACAATATTCCTTACAAGAATTAGGGATGGTGCGGGTGCCTGACTGGGTCCAGGAGTTGATCAGGCTCCCCCCTCATCCCCCCCCCCAATCTAGCTCAGCGAACTGCCACCCCTGCCTGCCAAACTGTGTGAGCGGCCAGGACTTACTGGACCCATCTGCTCATGCCCAGCAGCCCCCATCCTCCTTTCAAGCCACCATCTTTTAGGAAAGATGGGGCTCTATATTTTTGTATATTTAGTGATGTGCACAATTAGAGGTCTCTGATGTTATAGAAATGGTCATTTAAGGTCACCGTTGTGCACACCAATAAATATAAGACATATAGAGCCCCATCTTGGATTCAAGATGGTGGCTTGCGTAGAGGAGTGGACAGCTGAGGCATGCTCCCAGACAGCTCTCCAAGTCCCCTAGGAGCTCGCCCAGCCTGGTTCACGTGGGAGAGTGGCAGCAGTGGACGCTCAAGCTCCCACTGATCACAGACTCCAGTGAGTCCATCCATCCCTAACAAGAATGCTGCAGAGTAGGTCAGGATTGTTTCCACACCATACCAAGATTGTATGGCGTGGGGTGGGGGGTGGGGGGGCAGAGCTGAGAGAATGGTGGCTTCTCTGACACCCAGTTGTAAGTTTGTGGCCTTATTTAGTTACCCTTTTCTTATGCAGAAAAAGACAACTAAAATGATCAAGGGGCTGGAGCATCTCCCCTATGATGGAAGGTTACAATAGCTGAGATTGTTTAGCTTGGAAAGAAGAAGGGTAAAGGGATACATGATAGAGGTGTGCAAAATTATGCATGGTGTGGAGAATGTGGATAGGGAGAGACTTTTGTCCCTCTCCATAATACTGGAACCCGGGGTCATCCTCTGAAGCTGATGGGTGGGAGATTCAGGACAGATAAAAGGAAGGACTTCTCCACATAGTGTGAGATCAAATTATGGAATTTGCTACCACAGGATGTAGTGATGGCTACCAATTTGGATGGCTTTAAAAAGGAGTTGGACAAATTCCTGGAGGAAAAGGCTATCAATGGCTACTAGTCTTGATGGCTATGTGCTACCTCCAGTACCAGAGGCAGTGAGCCTAGGTACACCAGTTGCTGGGGAACGTGGGCGGGAGGGTGCTGTTGCACTCATGTCCTGCTTTTAGGCTTCCCATCTACAGCTGGTTGGCCACTGTGTGACCAGAATGCTGGACTAGATGGACCCTGGATCTGATCCATCATGGCTGTTTTTATGTTCTTATTTACACTGGCAAATTTATGGATCATGCCTCATTCTTTGAGGAAAGCAAAAAGGGTTTCAAGAATGCTAGAAATATTTCTCACCAAGTTTTTTTCTAAAACAATATTTTGAACTTAGGGCTGCTTGCTTGGGAGAAATGTCCAAGGAAGTTCACCCTGAAATCAGTGGGAATCCAAAGTGCTTGATGTCATCCTGCATGTTACTTATATAAGCAGCCCTCATTGCTTGTTGAAGCAAGCCACAAATCCCCAAAGCCATTCTTCTTTACATAACACGGATGCATAACAATGTAAGCCAGGGAGAGAAGGGGAGGGGACATGGAATACAAAGCAGAAGAACAAACTTCGCAAGAATGCAGCGCTATGAAATCACCAAGTTAAAAAGGGCATGTTGTCATTGTCTCCTTAGACAACAACAGTGCAACTAGGGATGGTGCGGGAGGCCGAGGAGGGGGTGGATTCACACAGACTCTCCCCATCCAGCTTCCCAGACCCTGCTCGCTGAGCTGTGAGGTGCTGATGGACCCAGCTGCTGAATTCCATGGAGCTCTGTGAGCGGCTGGGAGCGGTGCTGAGGACTCATCCTGCCTCTGCCAGCTGCAAGGAAGCCCTTGACAACTGGTAGGTGTCCAAGCACTCGAGCCCTGTTCTCCTCGGGAGGAAGAGAAGGCTAGGCTGCTTGGGGGGGTATGCTATGCGGAGGACTCGCCTTGCCTCTGCTGGTTGTCAAGGAAGCCCTTGACAACAGGTGCAAGCAGGAGGGGCCTTGTGGTGCCCAAACATTCCAGACCTGTCCTCCTCTGGAGGAGGAGAAGGCTAGAGCACTTGGGGGCGGGGTGGCACCAAGGACTCCAGCAGTCAAGCCCTTGTGTGCATAAAGCACAAGGGCTTGATTGCTGGAGCCCTTGGTGCACAGAGGAGCCACGGTTCGGCAGGTGAGCGGGGTGAGCAGGAAGGCTCACTGAGCAGGTTCAGGCTGTGTGAGCAGGGGGGGCAGGCAGGGGCAGCTCTTCAAGCTCCCACATATCCTGGACAGAGATGAGTCCATCCATCCCTGAGGGCAACCATAGTTATTGCTTGTAACGCCTAGGAGGAAAGAGGGCAACTCCACTGAAAGTGCCAGAGAAAAAGACAGATGAAATAGAGCCACAAACCTTCTGCAGGATGGATGTTGCTAGAAGTAGCTTACTTGAGCCCTATATGCTTTACTGGGAATAGCTCTTGGATATGACATTTTGAGTTAGTGAAAAATGGCACTTGCAGAAGAACTAAGGAAGGGACTGCAGCTAGGGATGCATGAGATTTTTCTTTTCTTTTCTTCAGTTCATTGTTATCAGGATATTACCCAGTTTGCACCTTCTGGACTGAACATGGATTTGGATGCAATCTGAGGTCGAAGTCCATACATGTCCAAACTTGTAATGTGTTTCGTGGACAAAAAAAAAAGGGGGGGGTTAACTGCATGCATACATTTAACAAATGCATAGATGTCAAAAGAAGTATATTTCAAAAATGTATACAATAGACTTTAATCATGGGAGAAGAATGCATACATTTCAAAGATGTGCACAACTGATTAGTACATTTGGAAAGAAATGCATGGAAATACACACTGATTTACATGTGAAAAGAAAAACACACACACAGCTCGTAATCTGATATAGACTTAACTTGGGAGGAGCTTCTAAATGGAATTTGGTGAACTTTGGTGAGCTTGCGTTTTGCTGATTTGCACATCCCGAACTGTGGTGTTGGAGGAAAATTCTGAGAGTGCCTTGGACTGCAAGAAGATCAAACCAGTCCAAACTCCAGGAAATAAAGCCAGACTGCTCACTTGAGGGAATGATATTAAAGTAGGGATGTACGAAAGTCACTTACCTTTTCGAAGGGTGACATTCGCAGTGGGGGGGAGGCGCTCCGTCCCTCCTCCCAAAATTCTCTCCAGCCAGCTCAGCTCTGCAGCAATTCCATGGAGCCGCCAGCCGGGGCCACCTGCACTGGACATCCAGCCGCTGAGCAGCCTGTAGGGACACAAATGGCGGTGGCCGTAGCCGCAGCCATTTGCGATCCCTTTTTTTTGCCGTGATAGGCTACATAAATATTTACGTAGCCTATCACGGCAAAAACAAAACCAAAAACATTGAACGCAAATGGCGGCGGCTATGGCAGGCACCATTTGCGTTCCCTTTTTTTTTGCTGTGATAGGCTACGTAAATATTTATGTAGCCTATTATGGCAAAAGACAGGGGCGCAAATGGCGGCCACTATGCCATTTGCGCCCCTGTCTTTTGCCATAATAGGCTAGGTAAATATTTACGTAGCCTACCAAGGCAAAAAAAAAAGGGAAAGCAAATGGCGGCCGCCATAGCCACCGCCATTTGCATTCCTTTTTTTTTTTTGCCGTGATAGGCTACATAAATACTTACGCAGCCTATCACGGCTTCCTCAGGGACGCAAATGACATCCCTGCATTAGCCGTGATAGGCTACGTAAGTATTTACGTAGCCTATCACGGCTATAGTGATGAAGTGAATGGCAGCCGCAGACGCAGCCACCATTCGCAAAGCAGTGCGAATGGCAGTGCGAATAAAAAAAATACAGAAAATCCACAAAGTGGCCTCAATCCATCCCGACTGAATTGGGTCAGCTTGTGGAAAATGGACCAAAGAGCAAGGGAAATTTGTTGAGCTCCATGCCCCCCCCCCCAATTCCTCTGACATCCCTCCCATTGGATTGTGTCTGCGATATCACTGACTGAATAATAAGGATGATGAATTCATAGGAACGTAGGAAGCTGCCTACTACTGAGTCAGGCCCTTATATGATTGACTCTGCCAGGCAGCAGTTCTCCAGGCTTTTCGGGGAAGATTCTTTCCTAGCCCTACCTGAAGACAGAGGGGTTGAACCTGGGACCTTCTTTATGCAAGGCAGGTGCTTTGCCACTGAGCTACTGCCCTGGATGTACATCAGGGATGGGGAATGTTGTTGGGCTGTGTGATGCTCCTGCCATGGGTTAGATCTTCTTCCAGCTTCCACCTGTTGAATCGGGGGTGGGGGGACAAAACCCGAAAACCTTCAGGACCTCTGCCTCCTCTTTGGTCAGTCATCCTCACTGACACACAAAGCTTCACCCTGCTTTACTCTCTGGATTAAAGAGGCACCCAATATGCCTAATTGATTACTTCTACTCAATACAGGAGAAGTAACAAGGAAAGAGATCTTCTAATGGCAGCGCAATAAGACAAACTAACATGTGGGATTTTGTAGTTAACAAATAAAAAAAAATACAAGTTGAATTATATATCATTATTAATTAAATTATGCCTGGTCCTAACTTACCTGCCTACTCTACCCCTTCTAAATTATATTCCCAAACCCCACTCACTAGATGTAGCTTCCTGGACCGCTAAGTCCCCATCTGACTTCTCACTGCCAGCTCATTCCTTTTATAACCTCAAAATCCTCTCTCTCACACAAGCCCCTCCCACCTTTCCCTCCCTTCCTAACATTCTATCAACCCTATATTAACTGGGCCACATATAACACTGCGAACACATACATTAATATAACCAGCATCTGTTACAGACTGCAGCCCCCAGAATCCCTCACCACTGGCAATGTTGGCTAGGGCTGATGAGAGCTACAGTCCACATGTTCCCCACCACATGGTAATACAAGGTGGGGGCTTCTGTGCTGTGGCACCTCAGTTGTGGAATGCCCTCCCCTTGGAGGCCTGATTGGCACAGATGTTGGTTTCATTCCGGTGCCAAGTTAAAACATGGGTTTTCACCAAAGCCTTTGAGGGCTAACTGAATTGCCTAGAGTTGCACACTGTTTTAACTGTTCAATTGTTTTAGTTTTTAGTTGTTATTTTTCTCTCTCTCTAATTGGGATTAGCTTTAATGGTTCAATACGCTTTTAGCTGTTTAAATTATTCATTGTTTCATACTGATTAAATTGATTTTAGCGGTATGCCACCCTAAGATCTCAATGACATAGGGCGGGATACAAATGTTGTAAATAAATAAATATAATAAAATAATAAAATAAGTCCTTTGCATGATCTGCCCCATATCCCAGTATTATTTTACCTGGAAATCCCAGGAATTGAACCTGTGACTTTCTGCATGCAAAGCGTGTGCTCCCCACTGAGCCTTAAGCCCTAGTATATCTCTGACGGGAACAAAATGTACCAGTAATAGCTCAGGATACGTGAGAGAACTAGAGATGTACAGAAACGTTTTCAGTTTGATCAAAACTCTTTATTTCCTTCAACATTCCTCAGAGGGTTTGCCAAATCAGAGTCCTAAGAGCCGTATCTTGGCACAGCACATGCTTTGTATGCAAAAGGTTCCATGTCCCGTGCCCGGCATCTCCAAAGAGGAGTGGGGGAAGGCCAGTCACTGAAACTCCTCTCAGTGTGTAGGCAGTGCTGAGATGGACAGGCCAGTGTTCTGACTTCGTATAGGGTAGCTTCCTATGTTTGAATTTCTCTACAGGCAGACTTTGTGTCATGTTCCTTCATCCTCTCCCTTTGTAATCAAAACACCCCAGGAAACAAGACTTCTGGCTAACACTACTTTATTAGTTAACGACTAGCTTCTTTACAAATGCAGATGCTAGGAAACTCTCAGACTGCAATGGAACAGCTAATCCACACATCTACAAACCTCAGTAGATGAGATGAAGTTAGAGAACTTGTGAGCAGTCTGGACATGAACGTCTCAGTCAGACTTGCTTTGCAGGGATGCCCCTCCCTTAGAGTGGCTCCCTCCTACGTTGGCTTCCATGAGTGGCCAACCTGGCGGAACATCTGAGCCCTGCCTCTAACTTTTCCCACTTCACTCTGCAATAGACCTAGCGTCCCTCAAGTCACACCCCTTGCTCTCCTCCTCCTCCTCTGAAACCTAGGTTTTCATGGGGGAGCCATTCATCCTGGGCCATCTGTGTGTCAAGGTCTTGGGAAGAAAGTCTTGCCATATGTGGGCTCACTAGAGAGGGTTCTGGCTGTTCCCATTCTGATTCCGAATCTGAGCTGCCAGACATCTCCACATGCTCAGATTCATTTCTGACACTTTGATGTCAACTCTAGGGGAAGCCATAGTGCTTCTTCCTGCTTCCTCTTTGACATATAAACCTTAGGTGGAAACACATGGCCAGAAACCACGTGGGCAGCAACTACCAATATTAAAGCAAGGTCCCTGTAACTGGCAAAGGAGTGACTCTCTGGAGCATCCAATCATGAACCAAGCATTATTAGGTCATGCCCTATCCGATCTTAACCCTGATCAGTGGTGCAGTGGTAGATTCTGAAGTGCAGGTATTCATCATGACAGCCCCTACAGCCATGCCCTGAAGGAGAGTCCAAAACCACAGGCAGCTGTGTCCATCTGCTCATCACCAAGAGCAGGTATTTTGCAAGGGTCATCCTATGAAGCTGATTGGTGGGAGATTCAGGACAGATAAAAGGAAATACTTCTTCACACAGCACATAGTTAAACTATGGAATTATCTACCACAGGATGTAGTGATGGCCACCAGTTTGGATGGCTTTAAAAGGGGGTTGAGCAAATTTCTGGAGGAAAAGGCTATCAGTGGCTACTAGTCCTGATGGTATGTGCTACCTCCACTACCAGAGGCAGTGAGCCTATGTACACCAGTTGCTTGGGAACATGGGTGGGAGGGTGTTGTTGCACTCATGCCCTGCTTGTGGATTTCCCGTCAACAGCTGGTTGACCACTGGACTAGATGGACCCCTGGTCTGATCCAACATGGCTCTTCTTATGTTCTTTATGTAAAGCTAATGGGCCTTAAATGTCCATTGGAGACCAAGCCACCCCCCAAAAAACTTCACATTACAACAACGAACAATATATATTTTGCTGAGAAAATTCATTCCCCCCCACCCACCCTGCTACTGTGAGGATTGCGGCTAAGCTTGGAGGGAACAGGGAAGTTGGGGGGGGGGGGTTGATGTCATCATCCATGCTAATAATAATTAAAAAAAGAGCCAATGGTGCATCCCCATGAGCCTTGGTTCCAGTACACCACTGACCCTATGGGAATTGCGGGATGGGGTTTGGGGTAGTTTGGGGCCTAGCATGTAGCCAAAGATTTCAGAAGGCTACTTACAGTGCTACACATTCCATATTTTCACAGCTACTGTATGGTTATCAGTGGCTGTCGATTTCCAGTGTTCCAATTTCTTAGGTGAGTGAGATGCTAATCAAGCAGCTTGAGACCAAGAAGCTGATGAAAATAATCAAATCCAAATTTGTCCAGAGGGAAACGCACTCAACTTTGAAGTAGGAGAGAGGAAATTGTCATGTTGAAGCCACCGGAGACAGCCTTCCTGTTACAAAGAAGACCCTGGGGAAATGGTACCTGGTATGCTCCTAGTCAGCTTGGCATCTCAGTGACAGGGCAATTGTAATTAGAAGGAACCAAATGAGAGAGTTGCTGGCTCCCCATTCCTGTAATTCAGACAGCAAAGTTAAAGAAACACCACATTCTGTTTAAATTGGAGGGGGAGAGTTGCAGGTATCATGCTAAAAGGTAACACGTTTCCCCCTCTGGGGACATCTTTACATGAAATTCAGATCAGTCTCGAAGGAGAAAGGAAATCAGATGCAGACACAGGAATCCAGATGTTCCCACTGTTCCCAATGGAATTGCCAGCTCTTTCAGGAAGTATGAGTGAGGGTGAAATTACAGGTTAGGTTCATAGTCTGGAATATTTTCAGAAGCAATTCTGTTGCAGGGTAGCAAGCTCTTAAATGGTACAGAAGTTGCCATCTAGATTGCCAGTTGCCTAAACCATTTGGATTCTTGTCCTTCTAGTCCCGTGCAGTACACATACAGTTGTGGGTGCCTTAACCCCTTGGCTATGCCACTTTGCTGCCATCCTGTCTGCAAAAATGAACATGCAACCCAACAGTGTAGAGCCAGTGTAGTGTAGTGGTGAGAGTGATGGACTGGGAGCCGGGAGATCCAGGTTCTAGTCCCCACTTGGCCATGGAAGCTCACTGGGTGACTTTGGGCCAGTCACAGACTCTCAGCCCAACCTACCTCACAGGGTTGTTGTTGTGAGGATACAACGGTGAGGAGGAGGATAATGTAAGCCGCCTTGAGTTCCTTGCGAGAGGGAGAAAGGCGGGGTATAAATGCAATAAATAAATAAATAAATAAACATTCATCAGATCCTTATGCATAATCTGCACTATTTTGCAGAGTGCAGATTATGGCTTTGGAGACTATCCATGTTGGGGTGTATGCATTCAGGCCACTGAGCAGATACTGTCTCAGAAGGCACAGAGGCTAGATGGATGAAGAGACATTATCCTCACAGCCCCACTCCCCTCAACCACCACATGTACAATTCCTACAAAGTCTGCATGGAGCTTCTGTGAGAATAATAGGCAGATTCATGTTTACTCCATGCTAGAAGAGATAAAACTGTGTTCAACCACTCCTCCCAGCTCTGGTCATGTACCTGCCACTGCATCCCCACTGTTATTGCTGATTCGTGACCACATAACATTGAGGATCCCTCTGTGCACTGCTTACCCTGCTATTTGGGAGGGTCAGGGGGAGACCAGGGGAAAACTGGTGTTATCTCCAATCATAGACCATAAATAACAGTGGCAATTCTTCCAGTGGGAAGGACTTGAGGGCCTATCCTCTAACCCTGGAGGAAGTCTAGGAGGCTCCGTGGGCCAGATGGGGAAAATCCATGGGCTGGCTTAGACCTGCAGATTGGAGATTCCCCCATCCCTAATCAAGGCAATGGGCATCCTCTTCTGGAGCATTTGTGGTGTAGACAGAAGAATGGTCCACTCCATTCATTCCAACTCTGCAGTCTGCATGTAATCACTATGCTGTGATTTATATTATGTTGTCAACAACAACAATGACAATGACAACAACAACAATAACAATAACAACGGACCAGGAAACTTGATAATAGGTTTAACTAGACTTTTTGTTCCCTAACGTGAACTTGCTTACTTGCTTATTTTAATATGTTTAAAGGAGGAGGAGGAGGAGGAGACCAAAGAGAATGCTGTCTCCTTAAGAAACAGGGGTGTAGGAAGTAGACTTCTTCCTACACCCCTGTTTCTTAAGGAGACAGCATTCTCTTTGGTCCCCTTCATGGATCACTGCCTTTTTGTGGCGAAGGGGCTTGCATAATTCAGTGAAGCCATAAACTATGCCGTGCAGGGCCACACAAGCTGGACAGGTCATGGCAGAGAGTCATTACAAAATGTGATCCACTGGAGAAGGAAATGGCAACCCACTCCAGTATTCTTGCCAAGAAAATCCCATGGAACGTATCACAAGGCTAAAAGAGATGCCGCCGGAAGGTGAGCCCCTCAGGTCAGAAGGTGTCCAATATACTACTGGGGAAGAGCAGAGGGAATTTCCAAGTAGCGCCAGAAAGAGTGAAGGTGGTGGGGCAAAGCCGAAAGCTGTGGACGTGTCTGGTGGTGAAAAGAAAGTCCGATGCTGTAAAGAACAATATTGTTTAGGAACCTGGAATGTAAGGTCAATGAATCAAGGTAAGCTGAAGGTGGTCAAACATGGGATGGCAAGATTGAACATCGACATCTTGGGAATCAGCGAACTAAAATGGACAAGCATGGGAGAATTTAATTCAGGTGACCATTATATCTACTACTTTGGGCAAGAATACCTTAGAAGAAATGGAGTAGCACTCATAGTCAACAAAAGGGTGGGAAAAGCAGTAATGGGGTACAATCTCAAAAATGATAGAATGATCTCAGTACGAATCCAAGGCAAACCATTCAACATCACAGTAATTCAAGTCTATGCCACAACCACTGAGGCCGAAGAAGCTGAGGTTGATCGGTTCTATGAAGACCTACAACACCTTCTAGAACTAACACCAAAAAAAGATGTCTTTTTCATCACAGGTGATTGGAATGCTAAAGAAGGAAGTCAAGAAATCACCGGGATAACAGGCAAGCATGGCCTTGGTGTACAAAATGAAGCAGGACAAAGGCTAATAGAGTTTTGCCAAGAGAACATGCTGATCATAGCAAACACTCTTTTCCAACAGCACAAGAGGCGACTCTACACATGGACATCACCAGATGGTCAATATCGAAACCAGATTGATTATGTCCATTGCAGCCAAAGATGGAGAAGCTCTATACAGTCAGTAAAAACAAGACCTGGAGCTGACTGTGGCTCAGATCATGAGCTTCCTGTTGCAAAATTTTGGCTGAAATTGAAGAATGTAGGGAAAACCACTAAACCATTCAGGTATGACCTAAATCATATCCCTTATGAATATACAGTGGAGGTGAGGAATAGATTTCAGGGATTAGACCTGATAGACGAAGTGCCTGAGGAACTATGGACGGAGGTCTGTAACGTTGTTCAGGAAGCAGCAACTCAATCCATCCCAAAGAAAAAGAATGCAAGAAAGCAAAGTGGCTGTCTGAGGAGGCTTTACAAGTAGCTGACGAAAGAAGAGAAGCGAAAAGCAAGGGAGAAAGGGGAAGATATATCCAACTGAATGCAGAGTTCCAGAGAATAGCAAGGAGAGACAAGAAGGCCTTCTTAAATGAACAATGCAAAGAAATCGAGGAAAACAACAGAATGGGAAAGACTAGAGATCTCTTCAAGAAAATCGGAGATCTCAAGGGAACGTTTTGTGCAAAGACGGGCATGATAAAGGACAAAGAAGGCAGGGACCTAACAGAAGCAGATGAGATTAAGAAGAGGTGGAAAGAATACACAGAAGAACTATACAGGAAAGATCTGAATGTCCCTGATAGCCATGATAGTGTGGTCACTGAACTTGAGCCGCACATCCTCGAGAGTGAAGTCAAGTGGGCCTTAGGAAGCATTACTAACAACAAAGCTAGCAGAGATGACAGTATTCCAGCTAAGCTATTTAAAATCCTAAAAGATGATGCTGTGAAAGTGCTGCACTCAATATGCCAACAAATTTGGAACACTCAGCAGTGGCCACAAGACTGGAAAAGGTCAGTTGACATTCCAATTCCAAAGAAGGGCAATGCCAAAGAGTGTTCAAACTACCGTACAATTGCGCTCATTTCACATGCCAGCAAGGTGATGCTCACAATCCTACAAGCTAGGCTTCAGCAGTATGTGAACCGAGAACTACCAGAAGTACAAGCTGGGTTTCGAAGAGCAGAGGAACTAGAGATCAAATTGCCAACATTCACTGGATCATGGAGAAAGCAAGAGAATTCCAAAAAAAAAGTCTATTTCTGCTTCATTGACTATGCTAAAGCCTTTGATTGTGTGGATCACAACGAACTGTGGCAAATTCTTAAAGAGATGAGAGTACCAGATCACCTTACCCATCTGCCATCTCCTGAGAAACCTGTACGAGGGTCAAGAAGCAACATTAAGAACCAGACATGGAACAACCAACTGGTTCAAAATTGGGAAAGGAGTACGACAAGGCTGCATATTGTCACCCTGCTTATTTAACTTATATGCAGAGTACATCACGAGAAACGCCAGGTTGGATGAATCACTGGTCGGAATTAAGATTGCCAAGAGAATTATCAACAACCTCAGATACGGAGACAATACCACCCTAATGGTAGAAAGCAAAGAGGATCTAAAGAGCCTCTTGTTGAGGGTGAAAGTGGAGAGTGCAAAAGCTGGTTTGAAACTCAACATGAAAAAAACGAAGATCATGGCATCTGGCCCCATCACTTCCTGGCATATAGAAGGGAAGAAATGGAAGCAGTGACAGATTTTATTTTCTTGGGCTCCAAGATCACTGCAGATGGTGACTGTAGCCATGGAATTAAAAGACGCTTGCTCCTTGGGAGGAAAG
Source organism: Heloderma suspectum (assembly GCF_057233095.1). Taxonomy (NCBI): domain Eukaryota; kingdom Metazoa; phylum Chordata; class Lepidosauria; order Squamata; family Helodermatidae; genus Heloderma; species Heloderma suspectum. The sequence goes on along the minus strand of NC_139459.1, from coordinate 9,569,799 downwards.
CTATGGCAAACCTAGACAGCATAGTAAGAAGCAGAGACATCACCTTGTCGACAAAGGTCCATCTAATCAAAGCTATGGTTTTCCCAGTAGTAACGTATGGCTGTGAGAGAGCTGGACTATAAGGAAGGCTGAGCGCCAAAGAATTGATGCTTTCAAACTGTGGTGCTGGAGAAGACTCTTATGAGTCCCCTGGACTGCAAGGAGGTCAAATCAGTCCATCCTAAAGGAAATCAACCCTGTCCCTGACTGCTCATTGGAAGGGCAGATACTGAAGCTGAAGCTCAAATATTTTGGCCACCTAATGTGAAGAGAAAACTCCCTGGAAAAGACTCTGATGCTGGGAAAGATTGAAGGCAAAAGGAGAAGGGATGGCAGAGGATGAGATGGCTAGATAGCAACACCAATGCAATGAATATGAACCTCAGCACACTCTGGGAGAGAGCAGAGGACAGGAAGGCCTGGCGTGCTGTGGTCCATGGGGTCACAAAGAATTGGACATGACTGAATGACTAAACATCAAAAATTATCTTTGGTTGAGTGAGGACTGTTGTGCAATGAGTCAGTGCTGAGTTCCTTATTCCAGATAACATGGAACAGGACATAAGACAAGCCCTTAAGATGGATTAGACCAAAAGCCTATCTAGTTCTGCCTCCTGTCCCCACAATGGCCAACCAGATGCCAATAAAAAACCAACCATCAAGATATGGGGGTACTGGCCCTCTGCTTTTGTTCTTCCCCAGTCACTGGCATTAAGAAGCATGCTTCCTTTGAACTTAGAGGCAGCATACAGCTATCATGACCAGGACGCTTTCGACAGCCGTAGCCTCCATGAATTTGAACCCTGCTGTTATTTCAAATCCTGACATAGTTAGGGAAGAGGACTCAAAATGAAGTAAGAGAATGTCCAAAGTGACAGCATGCTTCAGTCTAAGACCGTACTTCTAGGACTGTCCCTCTTCCACTTGTCACCAGCATTCAATTCCGTTCGTGATATTATTTTTCAAAGAGAAAATCGCCTTCTTTTTTATTTTTTATTTTACTCGCTCTGGCAGTCTCTCATCACCTTGTTCTGTCGCAAAAGTCATCTGCAAAGCACAGCTCTTCTGTTGCCTCTAGTTCTTATGTTTACTAAATTAAATGCTCCGTGCTCAGCCTGTAAGGTGGATTGCTTTCTTTTTTGTTTCTTTTATGATTTTGTTTTTGGTGCCTGAAGTCAGCAGTTCTGAATGATCTGTTTCCAACATCAATGCTGCTCAATCTCTTTTGACAATTCCAAATTCAGTCTCCTCGTCTTTTTGTACAGATGGGATGAAATGACCCACAGAAAATAATAAGGTGGAGAGACTGTTACCAGGGAGGCAGCAGCAGGCAAGGTAAAATTGACCATCATGCTAAAATTGACAGGGATTGACTCTGATTCACCTCCATTTTAAATACTTTACAGCAGGTGTAGATTAGGTATGTGCAGATCAGCAAAACTCGAGCTTGCCAAAGTTATTTGAATTCCATCCTGAAGCTCATTCCATCTCAAGTCCATATCAGGTTGTGAGCTTTGTTGTTGTTTTCACATAGAAATATATGCTTATTTCCGTGTTATTTCCCCACCCCACCCCCAAAATAAGAATCGTTGCTGCCTCCTGAACAATGTTACGGACCTCCTTCCATAGTTCCTCAGGCACTCTGTCTATCAGGTCTAATCTCTTAAATCTATTCCTCACCTCTATTCAGGTGTCATACCTGAATGGTTTAGTGGTTTTCCTTACATTCTTCAATTTAAGCCAAAATTTTGCAATAAGAAGCTCATGATCAGAGCCACAGTCAGCTCCAGGTCTTGTTTTACTGACTGTATAGAGCTTCTCCATCTTTGGCTGCAAAGGACATAATCAATCTGATTTCAATATTGACCATCTGGTGATATCCACGTGTAGAGTCACCTCTTGTGCTGTTGGAAAAGAGTGTTTGCTATGAGCAGCGTCTTCTCTTGGCAAAACTCTATTAGCCTTTGTCCTGCTTCATTTTGTACACCAAGGCCATGCTTGCCTGTTATCCTGGTGATTTCTTGACTTCCTACTTTAGCATTCCAATCCCCTATGATGAAGAGGACATCTTTTTTTTGGTGTTAGTTCTAGAAGGTGTTGTAGGTCTTCATAGAACCAATCAACCTCAGCTTCTTCGGCCTCACTGGTTGGGGCATAGACTTGAATTACTGTGATGTTGAATGGTTTGCCTTGGATTCGTACTGAGATCATTCTATTGTTTTTGAGAGTGTACTCCAGTACTGCTTTTCCCACCCTTTTATTGACTATGAGTGCTACTCCATTTCTTCTAAGGGATAATTGCCCACAGTAGTAGATATGATGGTCACCTGAATTAAATTCGCCCATGCCTGTCCATTTTAGTTTGCTGATTCCCAAGATGTCAATGTTCAATCTTGCCATCTCATGTTTGACCACCTCCAGCTTACCTTGATTCACTGACCTTACATTCTAGGTTCCGAAACAATATTGTTACTTACAGCATCAGACTTTCTTTTCACCACCAGACACATCCACAGCTGAGTGTCCTTTCAGCTTTGGCCCAGCCGCTTCACTCTTTCTGGTGCTACTTGGAAATTCCCTCTGCTCTTCCCGAGTAGTATATTGGACACCTTCTGACCTGAGGGGCTCATCTTCCAGCGTCATATCTTTTAGCCTTGTGATACGTTCCATGGGGTTTTCTTGGCAAGAATACTGGAGTGGGTTGCCATTTCCTTCTCCAGTGGACCACATTTTGTCAGAACTCTCTGCCATGACCTGTCCATCTTGGGTGGCCCTGCATGGCATAATTTATGGCTTCCCTGAGTTACACAAGCCCCTTCGCCACAACAAGGCAGTGATCCATGAAGGGGCTATTAAGGATACATAGTACAAAACATTGAACCCTAACTTTCTGAGTACAAAATATTTTTTAAAAAAGGAGGTGGAGTGGGGCAGGAAAACTAGTAATGAGGAGGCTGGCTATGTGAGATTGACTCTTTTGAGCAGGTTCCCATGGACTGAACTCTTACTAGCAAGAGTACTTTTTTAAGATATTGGTTTATGAGAGGGGTTTTCTCCTGATATCAAAAAGGGGGCAAGGGGGTATCTAGGGTACTAGCAGTCTTGGGATGGACACTGAGTGTGGACGTGTGGTGTGCACACAGAAGTCCATGTGCAAAAGTGCACATTTAGGTTCATATGCCAATTCTGAGACTAGGTCCCTAATCTAGGGATGGGTGAACTCACCACTTCTCACCCCACACATCACTAGCTGGATCCCCACTGGCTGCCTGACCCTGTTTGCTGCATGTGGTGAGATGCTGGTTGGTCTGTGGGTGCTTGGCAAGCACTGTGTGGTGTCCTGCTTCTCTGGCAGCTGCCATTTTGCCCAAAATGGCAGCTAGGCTTTTCTTGCAAATCCCCCATATTGCAAAAATGGTGGCCGTAAATAGGGCCATTTATGCAAAATTAGAGGCATAAATGGTATAATTAGACCATTGACACCTGCAATTTTGCATAAATGACCCTATTTGCAGCCGCCATTTGTGCAAAATGGGGAATTTGTGGGAAAAGCCCAGCCAGCCACCATTTCGTGAAAAATCCCTGTTGCCTCCCGCCAACTCCTCGTTCTTTCCTCCTTGCAAGGAGAGAACAAAGGGTCGGCTAGCGGCCCTTGCCACTGCTTAACTGCTTGTGGTCTCCTTGTGAGGAAGGAGACCACAAGGAGTTCAGAGGAGGTGCAGGTAAGAGTCCTGTCACCACATGCCAACCCTTGCAAGGAGACTGTGAGGGTCTGGCAGGTGGCAGAAAGCCACAAACTTGCCTGATTCAGCAGCGCATGTCGAATTGGGCAGGCTTGGGGGACTGTGAGCTGGTGTCCGTGGGAGGGGGGAGCTGGTGGTAATCCACCAAGCTTCAAGCCCCAACTGGATGCCCACAACATCCCTACCCTAACCTTAAGAAATGCTAATGAGTGTTAACATCTTTGCCAATGCTGGCAGTTCCTTGGCATGGAGCTTTCCCTCTTTAGGGTTCCTGGTGGCCAATCAGGAATGTGCCTTGGATGGCTTGATCTTGTTAGGGACTGGCTAGGAGGAAGACCCCCCTACACATTTCTGTGGGTTCATGCCCATTGCATCAGTGGAAACCCTGCTTGTTGTGGAAACCACACCTGCTGTGCATACCAAAAAGGACAGCCCACGTGCATCAACTTTATGGCCTTGTATGTCCAGGCTCTTTAGTGTGACATACCTTGCCCAGGCAACATGGATGTTTCTAGAGTCAAGGCACTGGGAGTATTCTCAAAGGGGCACTGAGGTTGAGCTGCTCAGTAACGGCAGGGTGTCCGTACTGACTGGATCAGTCATCCATTTGCCAGCACACAGGGAGAAGAGTGAGTAGATCAGTTAACATAGCCCTTATCCAATTCCATGTATACAGATCTGTCAGAGCACTACGTATGCAGATAACCCTCATCAGAATCTTCCAACAGCACCGGCCAGTTGTTTTTTGTGGTGGGGTGGGTGGGGCTAAATCAAAATGCTCTCCATCCAGAATGGATGGTTGGTAGGGATGGGAGAACCAGCTATTTTCAAGCTCAGCTAAATTCTCCAAAACTCAATTTGAAGCTCATTTCAGCTCACTCCTATTTTCCTTTCTGTTCATACAGGAAAAGTGTGCATTCTGAACAGGGAAAAGTACACATTTCTGTATATATTTTTTAAAGGGCCACACTTACCCCATTGACTACAGTGTGGAACTTTTTTTAAAAAAAATGTGCATTGCAAACAATGCATTAAAAATGCACATTTTTTTTCAAATGTGACTGCAGATTTGGAAAGTTGGGAATATTTCTCAGGAAAAAAGTGTTCTTTCTTGTGTTCATGTTCAGGATTGTGAACAGTCCATGTTTGCATGGTTTGCAACAACCCTACTGAACGATGCCTTTGTGATTGGAGCTATGTGCATGTAATTCAGCTTGTGAATCAGGCAACACAACATGTTACTGCACTCGCCCAACTAGTGAACTTGAGAACCATGTTTCTGTATTCAAAAGACCCTGGGACTGGCGTGTTCTGTGTGTTCTGTGCATTGCAGGCAAAATGCATGACCTGAGTACACAAGGTATTCAAGTGTGTTTCAGCCAAGCTCACAGCACTGAGCAGAGAAACTTTTGAGTGTCATGAAACACCCACCACCACCCCAACCTCTCTAGGGACATGAAAGTTTAACATGGCACACTATGCACAGTGCAGCTCAAATATTAACATGTTTAAAAGAGTGTTTACTGTGAAGGAGATGGGAGATTCATTAGTGGCAGGAGTGTGCCATAAGCGCACCTCCTCCAGAGGCACAGAAGTTACTAGCAATGAAAATGAGGCTTCAGAAGGACTGTGCCATCTGCAAATTGACACGTTTGATGGCTTACAGGAGGGGGGTGGGAAAGGAACGCATGAAATTATTCTGAAATACTGATGAGAAAGTTCAAAAAATAGGAGAGAAGTGCTTGGGAAATATAATCAGAAAGTGTTCTGCTTTTTCTGATAAAACCTAGCAGAAATGGTGATTTTCGTTTATGTATTCCCCCCCCCTTCTTAAATGCCATCTTTCTCATTCCCCAAGGGAGCTGTAAAATATACATTCACCTCCCAAGACTAGAAGCCCTCTGTTAAACAATGCATCCAAATGATGATGTTTTTACTGTATTCCCTGCATCCCTCCTAACATCCAAACCCGACGCGTCTGGAACCATGAAAAAAAAAAAAAAATCACATGGTGAGTGACAGGCATCTGGGGACAGTATATTAAACTTTGATGCCGTTCAATAAAAATACATCAAGGGAGATGAAACCTTTACAATTCTCCAACACATTTTTCCTCGATGATGTTTCAAAAACAAATAAAGGAAAAAGAAAGAAAGGACCTGGGGGTCACAATTGAACATGTTGAAATGTTTCATCAAGCACATCTCTCCGAAATGTAACCTGACAGCATCTTTCCCATTTCTCTTTTTCTCACTTAAATGCATAAAAGATGTGCAAATGATGTTGATTCCTCCCCCTTCGTAAATAAAGATTTGTTTTCTGTTTAACACTTTGGTCGCCATGCCTAGAATCACAAGCCTAAAAAATCATCACACATTCATCTGTTCAAGTGAAATGTGCTATCATCCTAGTGATAAGTGAAACTGTCCTGAGAAATGCCATTACCCTTATAAAGCATCCCTCAACTTTTGGAAAGGGGCCATAACTCAGTGACAAAGCATTTCCTTTGCATTCCTAGGGTCCCTGGACATGTCCCTGGCTTCTCTGATTGCAAAGTTCTCACCTACAAGGCTGGGAAAGGATGAAGTCTGCAGTCTGAGGAGTGTTAGAGCTGTTGCCAGGCAGAATAGCCAGCATTGGGTGGCATTTTGTAATGTTTTACAAAAATTACTAGATCGGATTAATAAAGTAAGTAATGTCTATGGACTTAAAATAAATATCAAGAAAACAACATATATGGTGATAAGCAAAAAGCCTTTCACTGCATTTAATATTACGATAAATAATATGCCAATTGAGCGAGTCACAAAATACAAATATTTAGGAACTGGACTCAGTGCAAGAAATGAACAAGTAAAAGAGATAAACACAAGAGTAGAGATGGCAAGAACAGTGTTTGTTAAAATGAAGCAATTATTATGTAATCAGGACCTTAATCTTGCAGTAAGGATTTGTATGGTAAGATGCTACATGTTCTCAATATTATTTTACGGACTGAAGGTTTGGACACTTGAAAAGAACAATCTGAGGACAATCGAATCCTTCGAAATGTGGATATACCAACGCATGCTGAAAATACTGTGGACTGATTGAGTAACACATGAGAACGTACTATGCAGAGAAAGCAAATGAACAGAATTGGTAAAGGCCATCAAGAGAAGAAAGTCGCAATACCTTGGTCGTATTATCCAAGGTGAAAAATACGCTATGGTCCAACTTATTATACAAGGGAAAATGGAAGGAAAAAGATCAATAGGAAGAAGACGAACATCGTGGCTAAAGAATTTGAGGGAATGGTTCAGCTGTACTTCTATACAACTATTCAGAGCTGCGGCATCAAAAACAAAAATAGCTTTAATGATAGCTAATTTCTAATAGGAAAGGGCAGCTTAGGAAGAAGGGCAACATGAGCCAAATGTTCTTATAAAGCAGCTTCCTGCATCAATATAGCAAATGACATCCATTATCATGAACCTCTACATTTGGCCTAGTGACAACCATACCAGGATCTAAGGCAGTCTTCTACTGGTTGCCATATAGATGTTTTGTACTACAGCTCTTAGCATTTCTGACCATTGACCATGTTGGCTGGGGCTAATGGGAATTGAAGTCTGAAACATCTGGCAGGCAACCAGTACGGGAGGGCTGATCTAAAAGATTGCCATGGGCCAACAACTAGGGATGTGCGAACTCACCCCCGTCCAGGTTCTCCAGACTCCTGCCCGGCCGCTGCCCCCTCTCACGCTCCCCAGACTGCACTTGAGCCCCTCCCACTCTTGGTAAGCAGCCCGCACTCAACCCAGCAGCCTCGTCAAACTCTGCAGCCACCATTTCTAAAAAGAATAAAATTGCACCTGCTCTGCATCGCTGGTGAATGGCAATAGGGCTGGCAGGCATTGCCGTGCCATATCACTGTGCTAAGTCTCAGACGCAAATGGCATAGTGGGAGCCATTTGCACCCATAAAGCTGGTAGATTAGCCTAAATGCAGCTGTAAATGACTGCATTTCAGCTAATCTAACAGATTTATGGCTGCAAATGGTGCCCACTATGCCATTTGCACCTGGAGACTCAGCACAGTGATACAGCACGACAATGGCTGCTGGCTGTATCGCCAGGGATGCGGAGCAGGTGGCCGGCTCTGCAGGATCAACGCAGAGAGGGATCTGACCCAGACGGATACAGGGGGGAGGCAGAGGTGAGTGCTCCATTCCACCACGGGCCCCAATGGAGCTAGATTCTTGGAGTCTGTGGCGGAATTCTCCCCCATCCCTAATGAGGAGTGAGCACCAGTGTCCTGTTTTTCATTGTACAATCATCTCTCTGGCCACCTGTAGCCTCCTCAGCTTCCTACACGTCAGTGAAAGCCCAGTTTAAGGCACCATGAGATAATTCCTCCCATGGGGCTTTCTCAGCTCAGGACAGGCAGGCTGGGAGGCTAGCTGTGATTAGGTAAGCTCAACACCACAAAAATAAAACATCCTGAAGAACAGGGCAACGGAAGCCTCCTTCATGGGGGGAGAAAACTTTCAGGAAATTGGTGGACAGATTTTGGCAGAGCACTAACTCCACTTCATCCCTGGAGCTAAACACAGCTCTGCCCCCACCTGCATTGTGCTGGATGCAAACTCGGGGCCAGCCTGCTGAGAAAGTTGATGCTATTGCAGCCTAGGGAAGGTGGAGAATTCTACCATGGATTCCAGTGAGGCCGGATTCTTTAGAATCCAGCCCCCCAGAGTCCGTGGCAGAAAGGCCTCCCCCCGCCACCCCGAGAAACCCCCCAGGACAGAGCTACCTGGTGGTGGATGCGGCAGCGGTGGCGGCAGAATCAGTGGTGGCTCCAGCGGTGGATGAAGCAGCGGTGGCGACTCCAGCCTCTGCCAGGCTGCTGCGGCTGCAAATGTTGTAGCAACCATTGAAGCAGCCGTCATTTGTGTCCCTACGCTAGCCCATGATAGGCTACATAAATATTTACGTAGCCTATCATGGGCTAGCGTAGGGACGCAAATGGCATCCCCTACGCAGGATGCCATTTGCGTCCGCAGCAGCCCGGCAGCAGCTGGAGGCCCCACTACAGTTTGTCCTGGCCGGCAGCTCCGCAGACTGGCCACAGAGCGGAGCTGGCCTGGCAGGATCCCGGGGGGGGAGGACCGGATTGCCTCCCCCCACCTTCAGACTCCAGAGGAGCCAGGTAAGTTGAGTTTCATACACCCCCAGTTGCAGCAACCCCTCCAAAGCCCTTACCAAAAAAGAAAGCAGCTGTGCTACAAGCCCTGCCAATGGGGAGCCAGACCTGGGAGAAACTGCTGGAAAGTTCTCCCCCGGAGAAATTTGGTAAAATTGTCTTCCAAATTTCTCCACCCACAAGTTAGGGATGGTGGAGAATTTAAGGATGTCGGAGAATTTCTCCACGAACCTCCGGGAGGCCGAATGCCAATGCATTTGGCCCCCGAAATTGGTGGGAAAATTCTCCGACAACCCCCTACCCCCCCTGGATGGGACTTACCTCTGTCGAATGTCCCTCTCAGCGGCGGGTCCCGGCGGCATTTCGGCAGCGTTTTGGCGGGGGCGGGGGTGGTGGCCAGTCTTCCGAACAGCTGCTGCTGCCGCCATTTCCCCGTAAAGTAAAAAAAAAAAAAAGGGGTAGGCTACGTAACGATTTACGTAGCCTATCATGGCTAGATTTTCAAAGTCAGCCGTGATAGGCTACGTAAATCTTTAAGTAACCTATCACGGCTGACTTTGAAAAAGAACAAAAAAAGCGCGTACGCAAATGGCGGCGCCCATGGGCACCGCCATTTGCGTTCCTTATTTGGACACGGGTAGTCTACGTAAAGATTTACGTAGACTACGGCGAAAATAAGGGAAATGCAAATAGCATTGCCCTTATTTTCGCCGTAGTCTACGTAAATCTTTACGTAGACTACCCGTGCCCATATAAGGAATGCAAATGGCGGCGCCCATGGGCGCTGCCATTTGCGTACGCGCTTTTCCCCCCCCCAAAGTCAGCCGTGATAGGCTACATAAAGATTTACGTAGCCTATCACGGCTGACTTTGAAAATCTAGCCGTGATAGGCTACGTAAATCGTTACGTAGCCTATCACGTTTTTTTTTTTTCCAATTTACTTTTTTATTTCGCGGCCGGGGAGACAGGGCGCTCTCCCCCGGCCTGAATTTTGGCGGCAAGGGATGGGGCGCCTCCCCCCCGGCCTGAATTTTGGCCGGGAGGGGTGGGGTGCTTCCCCCCCACCAAGAATTTCGGGGGGAGAAACGGAGTGCCTCCCCCTCACCGCGAAGCAAGCTGCGGGACCAGGTAAGGGACTTTCGTCCATCCTTACTCCCCACCATGGATCTTGGTGAGGCCAAATGCCAGTGCATTCAGCCCCCTGAAACTCATGGCGGAACGAAGCCCCCCACCCCGTGAAAGGCACGCGAAACAGAGCATTCACCTGCTGCCGTTCGCGCTGGTCTGCAAATGGCGGCTACGTCTGCGGCCGCCATTCACTTCACCATTTTAGCCACGATAGGCTATGTAATACTTACGTAGCCTATAATGGCTAATGCAGGGATGCCATTTGCATCCCCGCGAAGGCAGTGATAGGCTACATAAATATTTACATAGCCTATAACGGCAAAAAAAAAGGGAACGCAAATGGCGGCAGCTACAGCGGTCGCCATTTGCGTTCCGTTTTTCACCGTGATAGGCTACGTAACTATTTACATAGTCTATCATGGCAAAAAAAAGGGACACAAGTGGTGGTGGCTACGGAAGCCCCCATTTGTGTCCCTGCGCAGCCCAGCAGTGGCTGGATGTTGCTGTGGACTACCCCTGCCGGCGGCTCTGCAGAGTTGCTGTGGAGTGGAGCCAGCCATTGTGGATTTCGGGGGGAGGGATGGAGCGCCCCCCCCATGGATGTACGAAACGAAACAGGTAATTCATTTCGTACATCCCTACCACAAGTAAGGTGGAGAATTTAAAGAGGCCATTTGCACCCAGCTCTAAACTAGACTGTGTTCCTATTTTTTTCCAGGTCCTTTATCCAAGCAATATCTTACTGTCATTGGTCCCACTATCTTGATGAGTTCTCCAGTTCCAGCAGCTGTGACTCTGTCTTTCCTCTAGGACTCTGGCTTATCTTCCCTCCCTCCCTCCCTCCCTCCTTCTCTCTCTCTCTGTTTCACTGCCTCTCTGCCTTTCACTGCCTCTCTGCCTTTTGCCTCTCTGCCTCTCTGCCTCCCCAACTCCAACCAATCAGGAGGACAGTTTCATATTCATTTCTGCAAACTAAATTTCAATTTATTGCTTTGAAGCCTTTCTCTCTCTTCCCCTAACTTTCTTCGGAACTTTATAGTCTCCTGGCTTCCTGAGCAAACTTCCTGACCTCTACACTCTTAACTAAACTTTTGACCTCTAACCATTTGGCTGAAACTGACTACACACACACACACACACACACACACACACACTTCAACCCAATAATATATAGTAAAACCAAACTTAACACAAAAATATAGGATATTTCTGTTGCTTCACAGGGATTAGTAGACACTTTTCCCAGGTTTGGTTTTCACTCCCACACTACACAACATTACTTTAAATAAGAGTCACCTGAACTGAGGTATTGAGGCGAATGTGGAGATTCAGCAGAAGAAGAATTTTGAGGGAAGTATCTCAAGTGGGAGTTCCACAGCTGTCTACTGTTTTAATGTTTTCAATTATTGTTGTTGTTGTCCATTTCTTTGGTGGCTCTGGAAGAAAGGTGGCATAAAAATAGTAAACATAAATAAATAGATAACATAAGTAATACCTGCGGTTGGACACCAAAGCTAGAGGACCTATTATCCATTCTCTTCCCTCCATAAATCATTCTTCTGCCTTCCATGTGGTACTTGACACAGCCTTAAAGAACTTTAAAAGAAGGAATAAAACTCGATGTACTCACATTCAATTAATATTTGTCATATTATTAATACTTGCCGGTTAAGGACTTATCAGCAGATAATTGACCTTGTCAGTGTTCTGCGCCCTTTCCATTGCTTCGGGATCCTTTTAAGTCCCATCATGCTTAATTATAACCTGAGAAAGTCAAAAGGAATGGTTTCTTCCTCCCTCTCTGCACCTTTCCCCTGCTTAAATGCAAGCTGCCAAAAAGAAAGGAGAGAAAAGGTGGAACAATCTTTTTAAAGGAATTTAATTTCCTCAATTAATACAGTGATTCCTGCAGAGTGATTCTCCCCAGGGCCTGACATATATACCTGTCTCGGACCACCAGACGGCTAATGTACAGTACGTGCCCAGACAGTTTTCCTTCCTTGGATCTTTTTTTTTTTTAAATAAAACTACATATATATTATGGTAGATGGAGGAGTCTCTCTCCTTCTGTCTCTCTTGCTCTCCCTCCCTGCATGTGACTATATATTACCCCAATCCAGCAAAGTTGATCAAAGTCAAAAGTGGAAGGAGAGTTCCTTGCATCCCGAGCCAGAATGCTCCCTGATGCTGCTGTATGTGAGTGAGGATCTCCAGATTGGATTGGAGTCTTTCTTATGACTCCATAATAATCAGGTTGAAAACTGAGGACTCTCTGTACTAGGGATGGACGAAAGTCACTTACCTGGTCCCGCAGCTTGCTTCGCAGTGGGGGGGAGGCAATCCGTCCCTCCCCCTGAAATTCTGGGTGGGGGGGAGGTGCCCCGTCCCTCCCCGCCAAAATTCTGGCAGGCGGGGAGGCGCCCCATCCCTCCCTGCCGAAATTCTGGCCGAGGGGGAGCGCCCTGCCTCTCCGGCCGTGAAAGTTCTTCTCCTGCCAGGACGCAAATGGTGGCAGCCATAGCTGCCGCCATTTGCGTCCCTGGCCTGCAGTCAGCCATGATAGGCTACGCTATTTGCGTTGCCCCTATTTTCGCCGTAGTCTACGTAAATATTTACATAGACTACCCGGGCCAAAATAAGGAATGCAAATGGCGGCGCCCATGGGCGCCGCCATTTGCGTACGTGCTTTTTTTTTTTTCCAAAGTCAGCCGTGATAGGCTACGTAAACATTTACGTAGCCTATCACCGTGTTTTCTTAAAATCTAGCCGTGATAGGCTATGTAAATCTTTATGTAGCCTATCACGTTTGTTGTTGTTGTTGTTGTTTTTACTTGGAAATGGCGGCGCTGGCAGCCGATCAGAAGACCGGCCGCTGCAGCCGCCGCCACCGAACCGCCGCCGGGAGCCGCCGCCACCAGGGACATTCGCTGTAGGTAAGTCCCATCCTGGGGGGGGGGCGGGGGGGTGAACCGGGTCTCCACCAATTTTGGGGGGCCGAATGCATTGGCGTTCGGCCTCCCAGAGATTCATGGAGAAATTCTCCAACATCCCTACTGTACTGACATAGCACATTGAGATTTCTATCCACATCTGAAGAATGGCTAGGACAGGAGTGTTGAACTTCTTTCAGCCCAAATTCCACTTTGGAGTTGTTGGGTACCACATTCCAGTGGTGGCTGGGCTCAAAGGCAAAAGCAGTGGAGCCTAAGACACCCAAAGTACCAGCATATTTTACTTTAAAACTGTTACTGTCGGTAACCAATCCTTAGGTGTGTAATGGCTGTAATGGACATTCAGCTTTGGCCAAAGCAACACCATGTTAAGTTATCAGCCATAATAGGATTAAAGCAAGGATGAGAAGCAAAGACACTTATTGAAAGGCTTTTGTTTAGAGTGAAAGTAGACAATAACAGGATGTAGTTTTTGGGTTCCTGCAGTTTCCTATAGACCTTGTGGTTAAGCTATTTCGTATGCAATTAGAAAGCACCACATTGTTGATTCTCATGGAGTTGCGTTGTCTAAAGGTCACAGGAAAACGGGAGGGTGGGCAATAGAAGGAGCAGCCTGTGACGAATGTCAAGTATAAAGAGCGCAAAGCACCATGTGAAAGTGTTCGTCCTCATACCTGCGTGTATGAAGATAGATCCGCTGCAGCTATCTGTTTTTCTAACTGAATAATAAACAAGGCTTTTGCAAGTGTGGACTGGCCTGTGTGGTAAGAATTCTTTAATTCCCATCTACTACTCAAACCTCAACAGGAAAGACATTTCATCTAGAGCTGTGTGCAAATGGCCTCTCAAAATTCCCTAGCCTTTTTGTGGGCAGAGAAATTGGGGGGATAATTACACTGAATTTCTCCTTAGGGGAGGAGAAATTCTCCAGCAGTTTATCGCTGATTAGGGGGGTACGAAATCCACTTACCATTCCAGTCCGGGGCATCTGCGGGGGTGGGGAGACAATCTGTCCCTCCCTTTGGAATCCTCCCAGCCAGCTCCACTCCGCGTTGAGTCTGCAGAGCCCCCATCTGGGCCCATCCGCAGCCATACTTCTGTCCACTGCTGGCTGCAGATGCAAATGGCATCCGGCGTAGCGAACGCCATTTGCGTCTCTGCTTTAGCCGTGATAGGCTACGTAAATCTTTACATAGCCCATCACGGCAAAGAGCAGGGATGCAAATGGCGTCTGCTATGCCATTTGTATCCTTGCTTTAGCCGTGACAGGCTACGTAAATATTTACGTAGCCTATCATGAAAAGAGTAGCGATGCAAATGGCATAGCGGACGCCATTTGCATCCCTGCTCTTTGCCATGATAGGCTACACGTGATGCCATTTGCCATTTACATCTGCCACACTTGATGCCATTTGTGGCTGCAGACTGGGGCAGTGAATGGCAGCGGATGGACCAGACTAGCCAGCGGCAGGTAGGGTCCGTCTGGGGAGAATTTTGCGGGGCGGTGGAGTGCTCCATTCGCCATGGACTCTGGGACTCATTGGAGTCCGTGGCAGAATTCTTTGCCATCTCTACCGCAGATAGGGCTCACTATTGGCAGGGGGTGTAGCACAGGTTCTTTCTCTTTCCCTAAGGGTTTTCAGTTTATTGCACTGTAGGTGGCAACAGCATCAACTGTGTTGTTGGATCTATTTTTTTGAGGTAGAATTTTGAATTTCTTTTGGTGGTCTTTTTGAGCTTACCTAATCACTGCGAGGTGGCTGAGGGTGCTGCGTGTGTTTCCTCTCTCTATTACACATCTTTCCATTGCTCTGCAGCCTCCCAGGCCACCTGCACTTGCTGAAGTGAAAAAACCCTATGAGAGGAATTGCCTCACAATGTCTTTCTCATGATGGCTTTAACTGAAGTGTGGGAAGCCGAGGAGGCTACAGCTGCCACAGAGATTATCGTACAATGGAAGATAGAACAATCGCACACACTCCTCAGTCATTTCATAAGTAAAGTAAGCACAAGAACCCCCAAACCAAACCATGAGATTTTCTTTGAAAATTCTTCTCCTTTGAATTTCTTTTTGAAAGCAATTCCTTTCTTTTCTATCAAATTGAATGAGAATGCTCAAAAATGTGTGGGGGAATTTTTCAGCACAACACTAATTTCAATCTTTAAATTGTGGATAAGACTGCAAAAGCCGTGGAAACCACCATACAACTGGTGGTAGGAGGAAAGGAGGTGGGGTGTGGCCATCTAGGGAACCCTGGAGATCAGGATTGGAACCCAAGGTAGGCTGTATGTGACCCCTGGGGCTGAGGTTCTGCACCCCATCATAGGGGCTAGGCTTAGAAGATACATCTGTCAAGGATACATCTGTCTTCTTTTTGAAGCCACATGGATGTGATTGCCACATCCTGAAAGTAGGCAATGGCCAATCCCTATCTCAAACTTGCTTTACTTGGAGAACTATCTAGGAGCTTCCCACATTTAGGGATGTCAGAGAATTCCGCCACGGATCCCAGTGAGGCCGAATGCCAGTGCATTTGGCTCCACAAAATCCGTGGCGCAACGAAGCCCCCGCCCCCCCACCCCACGAAAGGTGCGTGAAACAGCTCTTACCTGCTGCCGTCCTCGCTGACTTGCGAATGGCGGCTGCATCTGCGGCCGCCATTCGCTTCCTCATTATAGCCGTGATAGGCTACGTAAATAATTACGCAGCCTATCACAGCTAACGCAGGGATATCATTTGCGTCCCTGCAGATGCCGTGATAGGCTACGTAAGTATTTATGTAGCCTATCATGGCAAAAAAACAACAACAGTGAATGCAAATGGCGGCGGCTACAGCGGCCGCCATTTGCGTTCCCTTTTTTTTTGACCGTTTTAGCCTACGTAAATATTTACACAGGCTATTACGGCAAAAAAAAAAAAGGGAACACAAATGGTGGCCGCCGTAGCCGCCGCCATTTGCGTTCACTGGTTTTGTTGTTTTTTTTGCTGTGATAGGCTACATAAATACTTACGTAGCCTATCATGGCAGAATACAGGGATGCAAATGGTGGTGGCTATGGCTGCCGCCATTTGCATCCCTGCAGGCTGCCCAGCGGCTGGATGTCCGGTTGCGGGTGGCCCTGGCTGGTGGCTCCACAGAATCTCTGCAGAGCGGAGCCAGCTGGAGAGAAGTTCGGGGGGAGGGATGGAGTGCCTCGCCCCCCACCGCGAATGTCACCCTTCAAAAAGGTAAGTGACTTTTGTAGATCCCTACCCACATGGCCACTGCTGGAGAAGAAGGAGGAACCTTTGTCTGACTCTTCATAATTAGTATTTGTTATTTTATTTTGGTGCCAAATCCAAATTCAGTTGTACTGTAGAGTTCTGAGGAAAGCTGTCCTCCTGAGAAAGTCTCACTTCAGCTCCTGAATCTGTATGAAACAAAAGGAAGGATTTGGTAATGGATCCCAGAGCTTACGCATAATTCCTCAGTAATTTGGCAGGAATGTAATCACCTGTAATGACTTCTTGCTGCAAGTAGAAATAGAGCAGTTATTCCACCTCATTCTGCAGAGAAGGAACCAGAAGGAGGGAAAGCAACCACCTCTTTTACCACTCACTCCTCCTCACTGCAATGGGCTTTGAAGAGGACGGGCCCTATAAACAGGGTAAAAAAATATTTAAAATGCAGATGTTCAAATGCCTACATGACTAGAGCCAATGTTTAGGACTGGGCAAATCTGTCTGTCTTGCTTTCTCCTGCATTCAGATTTTTTTAAAGTCTTAAGTTCTTTCTCTCCCATATGTGAAGGGGAAAAAAAGCAAATATTGGGTTTTTAAAAAATAAAAAATAAACTAAAATGAAATTCCCAACTATCTGCGCTGGCCAAATTCTATTGGTTCATCTATTCCCAAGGTGGAGAGAATCATGAAACACCTGTTTGCCATGCAGCTGTTAAAGATAAGGATCCTGTCAGAAAAGAAAGAAAAAGGGGTGGCAACCTAATTCAATACTAATATGGATGAATCCACGGGGATTCAAAGCCAGACTTTTAAGAACAAAGCATTCAGAGCCCTGGGCTTGGGTGGACATGACGTTGTTGCTTGTTTATACAAGCACCAGAAATTTTATGTAACATTTCAAAGTATTAAAAAAAAGGTCATAGAACCATAGAATCATAGAACAGTAGGGTTGGAAGGGGCCTACAAGGCCATCGAGTCCAACCCCCTGCTCAATGCAGGAATCCAAGATGGCTGTCCAGCCTCATCTTGAATGCCTCCAGTGTGGGAGTGCCCACCACCTCCCTAGATCATTTGTTCCATTGTCGTATTGCTCCAACAGTCAGGTTTTTCCTGATGTTCAGCCGGAATCTGGCTTCCTGTCACTTGAGCCCATTCTTCCGTGTCCTGCTCTCTGGGATGATGGAGAAGAGATCCTGGCCTTCCTCTCTGTGACAACCTTTCAAGTACTTGAAGACCGCTATCCTATCTCCCCTCAGTCTTCTCTTCTCAAGGCTAAACATGCCCAGTTCTTTCAGTCTCTCTTCATAGGGAAGATCCTTGCTTCATAGGGAAGGTCCTTGCTCCCTAGGTCCTTAGAATCAAGGCCTTGACTGTGGGATGCACGGGAAGGAAGAGGTAAGGGCAGCCAATAGCAGTGAGAATGGAAGAGTGGGAGAAACCAAGGCCACAAGGGAATAATATGAACAAATGCCTCTAGTAAGGAATGCAGAGTGCTGGAGAAGCGGGGGCTTTGAGAAATACTGTTAAGGGGGAAATGGAGAAGTCATAGCTTGGTTTTGGAGGGAGCTTGGGGCATCCATCCTTACCTATAACAGAAGCTAATTCTTCATCTCCCAAATATGAAGAACGCTGCACCTTTTGAAAAATTCTTATCAAAGATGACTAAAATTAAATTCTCGGCTGTCTGCACCAGCCACATCTACCTTCAATATGTACATCTATTTCCAACGTGGAGAGGGCCATGATATACCTAGGGATGGACAGACCCATCTCTGTCCAGGTGGGGGGAGCTTGACAAGCTGCACCCCCCAGTTCACACAGCCCAGATCCACTCACGGAGCCACAGGGGCCACCCCTCCTCTCCACTCCAAGGACTCCAGCAGTCCAACTTTTGTGCTTTATGCATACAAGGGCTTGACTGCCAAGTCCTTGGGATGACCAGCCCACAGTGCTCTAGCCCTGGCCTCCTCGAGAGGACAAGCAAAGGGCTGGATGCACCTGATCTCATCTGCTCTCAGAAGCTAAGCAGGGTCAACCCTGGTTAGTACTTGAATAGGAGACTGCCTGGGAATCAGGCTTCCCGCACTGAGCAGGGGGTTGGACTCGATGGTCTTGTAGGCCCCTTCCAACCCCATAATTCTATAAGAGGAGGTTAGGGCAAGAGCGCTGAAGTGCTGCTGAGGCCCTTCCTCCCCACCTTGGCTGTTAAGGAAACTCTTGACATCTGGCAGAGGCAGGATCGGTCCCGGCATGGGCAGTCTCAGCACTCTCACCCTGGCAAGAGAGTTGGGATGCCACAGTGCGCTGAGCTGCTCGCCGAGCTCTGGGGTGCTTGGTGGCGGGGTCCATCAGTGCCCCCAGGCTTGGAGAGTAGGGTCTGGGAGGCCAGACGGGGGGTGTAGTTTGTCAGACTCCACCTTCTTTTCAGACTCCCATGCCATCCCTAGATATACCTGCCTATCAGGTAGCTGATAACAATCAGGGACCTGCCAAAAAAAGAGAGATGGCAATCCTAAGTAAGCACTAACATGGCTGAATACCCTGGGATTCAAACCCAGACTTTTCATAACTGAACACTCAAAGCCATGGACCTGGATAGAGGAATCTCTGGGATGTAGGAAATGTACTTACCGTTCTGAACTGGGGCATCTGCGGTGGGGGGGAGGCGCTCCGTTCCTCCCCCCGGAATCCTCCCCGGCCGGCTCCACTCCGCAGCGACTCCACAGAGCCACCGGCCGGGTCTGCCCGCAGCCGGATTCTGGCCGCTGCCGGGCTGCTGCGTCTACAAATGGCAGCCGTCATTGCGGCCACCATTTGCGTGCCTGCCTTTTGCCATGATAGGCTATGTAAATACTTACGCAGCCTATCATGGCAAAAAGCAGGGGCAAAAATGGTGGCCGGCATAGCAGCTGCCATTTGTGGCCGGAGCCGCCACTGCATCTGCCGCCGCACCACTGCCGCTGCATCCACTGCCAGATAGGTGCATCCCGGGGGGGGGGATTTCGGCGGGTGGCGGGAGGAGGGCGTTCTGCCATGGACTCCGAGGGGCCGGATTCCAAAGAATCCGGCCTCACTGGAGTCTGTGGCAGATTTCTCCAACACCCCTAGAAATCTGTCAGTTTCAGTTTCTCTCACATTGAATCTTCCTAAATCTCATTTTGTCCCCCAAATTGAGAATGTTGCAGTTTTGGGGTAATACCTAGGGATGTCCATTGCCAGGAAATCTGGCCCTTTGGGGGCTCATCAGATTTCAACTTAGCCTGCATTTGTGAGCCAAGCTGTGGGTTTTCCCAGAAATCAAAGACTGTTTCAGTTAAAAAAAACCCAAGTGTAAACAGACATTTGCACAAATGGTGTATGCAATTTGGGTAATTTGTGCAGATTTTGGCCACAATTTGCACCAATGTCTATTTATGCATGCATTGCTTCATTTTTAAAGACAGAATTTCCATCAGCTCACCCAGCTAAGTGCAGGCCAAGTCAAGCCAGCTAGCGGAAGTTGGAACAGAGTCCGGGGGACCCAGACAACAAAAGCTTGTTGGGCTCCACCTCCTAACTGGATGCCTCCGATATCCCTAGTATTATCTTATCAAAACTGAACTCAAATGAAATTCTCAGCCATTCCTAGCAGAAACCCCTGGGGTACAAAGAGGAAAGGGGGGGTTGCAATACTTCAAAGGGCTGCAGTAGGAATGTATGAAAGTCACTTATGTATGAAAGGGTGACATTTGCGGTGGGGGGGAGGTGCTCCGTCCCTCCCCCCAAAATTCTCTCTGGCCGGCTCCGCTCTGTGGAGATTCCGCAGAGCTGTCAGCTGGGGCCGCCTGCACCTGGACATCCAGCCGCTGGGCAGCCTGCAGGGACGCAAATGGCAGCATCCGTAGCCACCGCCATTTGCGTTCACTGTTGTTGTTGTTTTTGCTGTGATAGGCTACGTAAATACTTACGTAGCCTATCACGGTCTTCGTTCCACCATGGATTTTGGGGGGCCGAATGCACTGGCATTCGGCCTCACCGAGATCCATGGCTGAATTCTCTGACATCCCTAGGCTGCACGTGGGTATGTTCCTCTGCTGAAGTCTCAAGTCCTCAAGAGGCCTTTGATGCTATTCAGTCCAGATGGTTTATTTGATACTAATCACCTTGTATGCTATTCAGTCCCCACCTCTTTCCTTGAAAGTGAATTAAGTGATGACCTTAGAGTGCAGGTTTCCTGGACTGGAGCCCAGCACTCTGCCTCCCTTCTATTAGTTCCCTTAGCTTGTTGCCTGTACCTAGGGATGTACGGACTGTATAAAATTAACCCCATCTGTGTTAGGGATGTCAGAGAATTCCGCCACGGATCTCGGGGAGGCCGAATGCCAGCGCATTCGGCCCCCCGAAATCGGTGGTGGAACGGTCTGCCCCCCCCAGGACGAGACTTACCTGGGGCGGATCTTCCTGGCGGCGGCAGCTCCGGCGGCGGCTCCAGTGGCGGTTCGGTGGCGGTTCAGCGGCGGTTTGGTGGCAGCAGTGGCGGCAGCTGGCCTTCTGACCGGCTGCTGCCACCGGCATTTCCAGTTTAAAAAACAAACAAACAAACAAACAAAGACGTGATAGGCTACGTAAACATTTACGTAGCCTATCATGGCTGACTGCAGGGACGCAAACGGAGGCAGCTATGGCCACCGCCATTTGCGTCCCTGCTAGCCAGCTGCTGGATGTCCGGCTGCTGGCGGAGCCGGCCGGCGGCTCTGCAGAATCTCTGCGGAGCACAGCCGGCCGGCCAGGATTCCGGAGGGGGGGAGGAATGGAGCGCCTCCCCCCCCAAAGGATTCCGGGGGGAGGGACGGAGTGCCTCCCCCCCCACCATCAACATAATCCGTGAAAGGTAAGTGACTTTCATACATCCC
Organism: Heloderma suspectum; assembly: GCF_057233095.1. Classification (NCBI taxonomy): domain Eukaryota; kingdom Metazoa; phylum Chordata; class Lepidosauria; order Squamata; family Helodermatidae; genus Heloderma; species Heloderma suspectum. Next base: position 9,548,638 of record NC_139459.1, on the reverse strand, counting down.
TAGATTCCGGAGGGAGGGACGGAGAGCCTCCCCACCACCGCAAATCACATCTGCGAAAAGGCAAGTGACTTTCGTACATCCCTAGTCTGTGTTCTGCGGATTGTCAGATGCCTTTCATTCCATCATCCTCCCACAGCTGGATGCGAATAGCTTCCCCCCCCCATCATGCGGAAAAATACCGAAATATTTACATAAATATTTAGGTAGGTAGTTATGTAAGTATTTACACAACTTACCTCAGTGCGCAACATTTAGTACATTGTCCCCCATTCCATTCAATGTTTCCTCGGCAGAAACCTACGTATTTTTCTACAGATTTATATGCATAAATTTCAGGAAAGTAAAAAAAAATCATCTGAAAGTCCATGGACTCTGCATGCCTGAGGGGTTCACTCCGCAGCAGTTTCCTCAGGTCGGATTCTTAGAAATCCGAGCTCATTTTAATCTGTCTCAAATTTCTCCAGCATCCTTACCTGTACTGGTGGTAAGGAGTGTGGAGCCCCAGGATGGGAGGCAGTCAATTCTTTGGAAACTTTAGGGTCAGAGGTTATGTTTACTGGAGATCCCTGTACAGGGGAATCTTGGTAGGCAGGTTGAGGCTGAGACCCAGTGTTGGGGCTTGTGACTGGGACTAGCACTGACTGGGCCCTCACTGCTGGTTCCCTCTGATCTGGATGGGCCCTCCTCATCTAGGTCATGGTCCAAGGTGGGGTGGTGGGTTATGACATTAAAGGGTGGCAAGGGAGAACGCATGGAGTCATTTAAGAGAGCAGGAGATGTTAAAGCAGCTCAGAGTGCTAGAGCTGGTTGAGCAAGGGCCATATTGGGAACATATTGAGAGTACAATATTGTACGATAAGGCATCAGACAGATTTAAAGAAGACAAGCATTTGAGCTCGATGTGGAGGGAGATAAGAACTCAGTGTAGAGCTTTAGCAAAAGTAAGATGTAAACTCACCTCCAGAGAGTATAATATTAAAACGCTTCCCCACAGTTTTCTTGGATTTACTTTCATTATGGGTCAGATCATTTGGGTGGTGGGGCGGAGTCTTCAAGCTACCTCTGTTGGACTTTCTGGAGTTGGCAGGTATGAAATCACTCCTCGCCTGGGACTCTCTGAGCAAGGAAAGGAACTGAGCAGGAGCCTCTGTCAAGTTGAACAGAGAGTGTTTTATCAAGCAAGGAACATTACTGTCAAGAAATTACAACCTCAGCATTGACATAAATGTTGACAATGCCATTTCCACTGATAGTGGTATCAGAGCAGATTATGATTCACACAGGACTGCCCAAAGAGCAATGATTTAGATGAAACGCTCCGAAATAAGAAAAATCCTGTAAGGAAAACGGTGAACGACAAGGCTTTTATCGGCCCACCGACGAGATGAAGCACATTCTCTCTTTTCTTCTCAGTAGCCTCCTGCCTCTGGAGATAAACTAGCTGTAATGAAAACACACTCCCTCAATTTCCCCACCCCAACATCTCCTCCCCTTCTTCAGCCCCTGCTTGATGGCAGAAAAACAACAAGACGACGACTGCTGTATATAATGAATCTGTGAGGTGGCTAGAGGTGAGTCGTTCCAAAGAGTAATCCAGTGTTTTTATTCAGCCCACACAATCAATGTCAATATCAACAGAGGGTCAACCCATTGCATTTCTCTGATCTGAACCATAACCCCGGGAGATATTCTACACAGTGAGGTCTGAGTACACTGGGCGGATAAACTCTCCTGCACTCGTAAAAAGCACTTAGATGGTGGGATCAACCTAGGTTGATCAGATGGTGGGATCAACCTAGGGACAGTGCAGGTACTGGGCTCAGTCAGGGAGTCCAACGGACTCCCCTCCCCTGGTCGCATCTCCGGGCTGTGCCCGCAGAGCACAGCTGTGCACTGCGCCACCCCATGCTCGCCGAGCCGTCCCCATGAGCCATCACCGAATACCAGACGTTGATGATCTCCATTTTGTGGGGGGGGAATGGTGCCTTGGGAAATTCTGTAAACAAAATATCGCACACATAGGGCATTAAAGGCCCCAATCTGCACAAAATTGCAGGCAGCAGATAGAATCATAGAATCGTAGAATAGCAGGGTTGGAAGGGGCCTACAAGGCCATCGAGTCCAACCCCCTGCTCAATGCAGGGATCCAAGTCAGAGCATCCCTGACAGATGGCTGTCCAGCCTCATCTTGAATGCCTCCAGTGTGGGAGAGCCCACCACCTCCATAGGTAATGGGTTCCATTGTCGTATTGCCGTAACAGTCAGGAAGTTTTTCCTGATGTTCAGATGGGCTCCATTCACATACATTAGGTTTTTAAAGTGCTCACTGCAAAAATGGGGGGGGGGTCCCACCACCACCGCCACCACCATGGATTCTTAGAGCAATAGCACCCACAGTGGAGGGGTGGGATTCCCCATTCCACCCCTGATTTTCATGAGGAGCACTTTGAAAACTAATGCAAATGAATGGAGCCCCTCTGTTGCCTGCGGTTTTGCACACATCAGGGCTTTTACTGCCCTATGTATGCAATATTTCCATTTACGGAAGTGCCCCTTCCAAAAATTGGGGGTGGGGAATCCCTGCACAATGGGTCCTTGGGGCAACAGGACCCAGGGGGCTGGGATTCCTCACCCTCACCCCAAATTTTTGGAGCAGCACTTTGAAAATCTAATGTAACTGGATTGGTCCATTCACTTACATTAGATTTTCAAGGTGCCCCTTCCAAAAATTGGGTGGGGGTGGGGGGAATCCTACCCCTTGCCATGGGTCCTTGGGCCCAGCCTGATTTTCATGACAAGCACGTTGGAAATCTAATGTAAATATATGGAGCAATTCACTTACATTAGTTTTTAAAGGTGCTTCTTGGGGAAATGGGGGGGATCCGCTGTGGGGCCAAGTCAGTCCTTGGTGGGGGGTGGATTTCACCCCCCCAAAGGTATTTTCCCCAATCATGCTGAAAGATCCCTCTCTCCACTCTCCTTTTAAATGGCAACTGGCAAGAAGGATCCTCCTCCTGGCTGGGGGGAAATGCCTTTGGGGGGGCAGGTGGTGTGTGGCAGTGGGTAGAGAGGATGCCTGAGTGGTAGGGACCCCTTTGGGTGTCCCCCAGTCCCACTCCACCCTGCTCCCCACTTTTCATATTTTTTTTTTAATGTCTTCGCTCTCTTCTTGTGCAAGGCCGGAACGAGGACATTAAAAAAGAATTGCTGCACCCCGTTTCTTCTGAGGAAGCGAAACTGCTAAGCATGGGGAGGGTGGAGTAGGTGCCCCCCATGACTCCCCATGCCTGGCACCCTTGCTCCCTCAGAAGAAACGAGGCACTTTCCCAGCTACCTGTAGGGATCCCTTTTCTCCCTTGCTTTTGAGAGCTGTCAATTTTTTGACAGCTCTCAAGAACAGTGCGGGACCACTCACTGGGCGCAGGGCTGTTCAGCAAGTGTGTCCGGGTGAGTGCAGAGTCTCATCGAGCTGGGGCAGCAGCTTGGCGAGCAGCCGGGGAAGCCAGGCACAGGTGAGTTTGTCCATCCCTAGATCAACCCCTCCACTTTAATAAGGATTGTTGTTGTTTTTAAAATACTAGAAATTAGGAATGGGCAAACGGTATGAACTCAGTCCATCTCAAATGTGCATGCGACTGATAAAAAGAGAGTCTCGACCCATCTATCTGCAGTGTTTTGTTTTGTTTTTAAATCCAAATGAAAAAAGAAAAGTTGTTTAACCTCTTCTTTAAAATGACTTACATAAGAAGATAAGAAGAGCCCTGCTGGATCAGACCAAGGGTCCATCTAGTCCAGCATTCCATTCACACAGCGGCCAACCAGCTGTTGACTGGGAACCCAAAAGCAGGGCATGAGCGCAACAGCACCCACCCACCCCATTCGCCAGCAACTGGTTACATAGGCTCTCTGCCTCTGGTACTGGAGGCAGCACATAGCCATCAAATTTAGGAGCCATTGATAGATTTTTCCTCCTGGAATTTGTCCAACCCCTTGTAAAGCCATCCAAATTGTTGGCCATCACTACATCTTGTGGTAGCAAATTCCACAGTTTAACTATGTGCTGTGTGAAGAAGTCCTTCCTTTGATCTGTCCTGAATCTCCCACCAATCAGCTTCATAGGATGACCCGGGTTCTAGTATTTTGAGTGAGGGAGAAAAATCTCTCCCTATCCACATTCTCCACACCTTGCATAATTCTAGGGGTGGGCAGACACCTTACCTCTGGGTCCAGGGGGGCATCCGCAGGGGGGGGGAGGCAATCCCTCCCTCCCCCCAGAGTCCGTCCAGCCCGGCTCTGATCCACGATGATCCTGCGGAGCCGACCGCCGGCTCTGCAATGCTGGCGATAGAGCTGTCTGCCATTGCCATGCTGTATTGCTGTTAAGTATCCAGACACAAATGGCGTTTTGGGCACCATTTGCAGCCATAAAACTGGGGGATTAGCCTAAATGCAGCCATTTATGGCTGCATTTAGGCTAATCCACCAGCTTTACGGCTGCAAATGGTGTCCCCCATGCCATTCGTGTCCCTGCTTTTTCTTCACTCGATAGGCTAAGCAAATATTTTTTTGCTCCACAGGATCGCCACAGGGAGGGAGCCAACCTGGATGGATTCCGAGGGGAGCTAGAGGTGAGTGCTCCATTCCACCATGGGCCCCAATGGGGCCAGATTCTTGGAATCCGGCCTCATTGGGGTCTGTGGCAGAATTCTCAGACATCCCTACATAATTCTGTACACATCTATTATGTCTCCCCTTACTCTCCTTTTTTCCAAGCTAAACAATCCCAGCTGCTGTAACCTTCTCTCATAGGGGAGATGCTCTAGCCCCTTGATCAACTGAGTTGCCCTTTTCTGCACCTTTTTCATTATGAAGTGATTAGAGAGCCTGGCTTTTAACTTGCTTTTCTTTCTTTTAATAACACCTTCTAGCCACTTTTGCACACATTGGAAATGGGGCCACAAATGCCCTGAAAAGAGAAGATGTGATGATGTGATGATGTGCTGTCCCTCTCTTGAACTTCATACAGAAGAGAGAGAGAAAAATGGCTACCATAGTGTAGCAATGGACAAAGCCATCTTGTTTTTGTTTTTTTGTTTTTTTTCTGTACAGAGATAATTCACTCATCAGTTCCATCTAGCAGAGGGGATGATTGGCTGGGCCCAGGAGGCAGTCAATTCCTCTTTGAGAGAAGTAGTGGTCCCAGGATCCTTAATGGAAGCAGTGCTCCAACCATTCCTTCAACCAGTTCAACTAGATCCCTTCTTTGGATCCAGAAGGCCTTAACAATTTTAGGCTGGTGGCAAATGTCCATTCCCAGGACAAGGTATTTGAGCAGGTACTCCCAGTCGTCAGGATGAGGCTGATGTATACGATCCATTTCAATCAGGGTTTGGGCCTGGTTATAGCATTGAAACTGCCTTGAACCCCTGTCAAATGGCCTTTATCAGGAAGGAGGCAGCAGAATGCAGCCTTGTTGATCCTCCTTGATCTCTCGGCAGCTTTCAGTACCATTAACCATGATATCTTTCTGGAGTGGCTGAGTATGGGCAGCTCTATCTTGTGAAGTGGTGATGCCTGGATGGACATTGCCAGAATATGGGGCTGAGGATTTTCTGCGCAATTCCATGGTAACTAATGGCCATATATATGATGAAATTGTATAAAGGAGTATTGTTTGTGGTTTGAAGGAAGGACTATATAGCAGGGATGGGAACCCTACTCGATGTGCCAGGTGAGTCATTTTCTCCATGCTTCTCTATGCACAGAGAAAGAAAACAAAAATGGGTGTGATGAGGTCAGGGAGGAGTGCGGCTATGGGGTGGTACTCCAACCCATGACATAATCCTGGATTGGTCCAGGATGGTGTGTGTGTGCATGTGATTGTGTGTGTGTGTGTGTGTGTGTGTGTGTGTGAGAGAGAGAGAGAGATCTAGTCCCTGGACTCAGAATGTTTCTCCACTCCTTTTATAAGGGAAGGTGTCTGGGGTCTATACTGACTACCTGCCCACAGTCTTACCTGTTCTGGAGCTTAGACCATTGTTTCCCTTTCATTCATTAGAATTCTGAATTAAAGGAGAAAAACACAGAACAGTTAACACCTCCTTATCTTAACTGCTGCATCAACATAAAGGAGGTATTGTGCTATTAAATGGCCATCTTCCCCAACACTGGGGTCATTTAATATTCTCAATACCTTCCTTCCATAATTCCTCCCATTCTCATAATGGGGTTCATTCATACTGAGTTTGCCAAACAACTGGGGGCAGGGTGGTGGTGAATGAAGTGACAAGAAGCAGCCCTTCCCTTCCCTTCCCTTCCCCCCTTTCTTTCTTTCTTTCTTTCTTTCTTTCTTTTTCTGACAATTGTGGCCAGACAAGAAAGGGAGAAAGCTTGGTAGTTGTAGATGCCAAATATCCCCTTTCCAAGTCCATAGATAGATAGATAGATAGATAGATAGATAGATAGATAGATATTCTCCATTCTTAATTCTGCCATGGCCACCAGTTCTGTGTACTGTTGACACTGTTGGTTCTGCTGTTTTCTTTCAAGAGCAATATTATGCATTAACTTGCAAAGATAGGATTCACAAGCTTCTTTATTATTTATTTTATTTATTACATTTCTATCCCACTTTTCTTCCACCATGGCACTCAAGGTGGCTACATGTGGTTCCCAGGAGGTCTCCCCTCCAAGCACTGACCAGACCCAGACCTGCTTAGCTTCAGCATGGTGGCTGACTCTTGTGCCTTCAGACTATGGCCTGGCACCTGGACTCAGTAATGGGACTGATGTTGCACTGTATCGTGAAGCCAAATCCTGACAAGATGGAGGTGCTGTGGGCAGGTGGTTTCTAGGTCTGGCAAGTTGGTGTAGAACGTGTTCTGGACAAGGTTGCACACTCATTAAAGGAGCAGTTGCACAGATTGGGGGGCACTCTCGGATCCAACATTGTGGCCTCAGTGGCCGAGAGCACATTTTACCAGTTGGTTCATCAGCAGTGGCCTTTCCTGTATGGGGACAGTGACCCATGTTCTGTTTGACGTCTGGTTAAATTACTGCAATGCATTATATGTGAAGCTGCCTTGAAAGTGTTTTGGAAGCTCCATAAGCCCATCATCAGCATAGAAAGAACACCATGCAGGTTCTCCTCCATCAGTCCCCAGCCAAGCCAAGCCACTGCCATTCCATCCACACCAGGAGACTCATGCCTACTAAGCGGTAATTTCAGTGGTGTTTTTCACAACAGGGAAAACAGAATGGGATTGAAATGAGGACTTACCAGTAGCAGCAGTGGAGGCAATGCATGGTTGCTGACTGCCCCCCCCATCCCCTAGAAATCATCTATGCTTATCATGCGTATGTGTTGATGTTGTTTACTTATTATATTGTCTTTAATGTGTTTAAATTGATTTGTTTTAGGTGATGTTTTAATTGAGATTCTGTTTTTAATCTGAATTTTATTACTGTTGCCCCCCTCCAGCACCATTTTTGGTTGAAAGGCGGGATAGAAAATCAAGCCATCAATCATTTGCAGGGGAAATGGCAGAGAAAAGAGAGTGATTTTGCTCCCCCTTTTCATCACCCTTACCCCACCCAATTTTGAGTGGAACCTTCCGAGATTAGAACCTGTCACTCAGTTCTGTGAGTTCTACTGCTGCACTATGGCCACAACCAATTTACAATGCGTGGAGAGAATGAATGCAGACACTTTCCTTGTCTCTCACCACACTGCAATTGTGGTATATCCAATGGAATGAATTAGAAGTAGGGATGTACGAAAGTCACTTACCTTTTAGCAAAATTGATTCGAGGTGGGGAGGAGGCACTCCGCCCCTCCCCCCCGAAATTCTGGCTGGCCGGCTCCACTCCGCAGGGATTCTGCGGAGCCGCCGGCCAGCTCCGCCAGTGGCCAGACATCCGGCCGCTGGCTAGCAGGGACGCAAACGGCGGCGGCTGTAGCTGCCGCCGTTTGCGTCCCTGCAGTCAGCCGTGATAGGCTACATAAACGTTTACGTAGCCTATCACGGCTGAGTTAAAAGAAAAAAAAAACACGCGTACGCATTTGCGTTCCTTATTTTGGCACGTCTTAGTCTATGTAAACATTTACGTAGACTAAGACGGCGAAAATAAGGGGAACGCAAATAGCGTAGACACTATGCTATTTGCGTTCCCCTTATTTTTGCCATCTTAGTCTACGTAAATGTTTACATAGACTAAGACGTGCCAAAATAAGGAACGCAAATGCGTACGCGCGTGGTTTTTTTTTTCCTTTTAACTCAGCCGTGATAGGCTACGTAAACATTTACGTAGCCTATCACAGTGTTTTTTAAAAAATCTAGCCGTGATAGGCTACGTAAATCTTTACGTAGCCTATAACTCTTTTTTTTGTTTGGTTTTTTAACTGCAAATGGCGGCAGCGGCAGCAGGTCGGAAGACCAGCCGCCGCCAAACCTCCATCGAACTGCCGCCGGAGCCGCCACCAGGAAGATCCACCCAAGGTAAGTGCCATCCCAGGGGGGCGGGGGGCAGACTGTTCTGCCACTGATTTCGGGGGGCCGAATGCACTGGCATTCGGCCTCCCCGAGATTCGTGGCGGAATTCTCTGACATCCCTAATTAGAAGTATGGATGGGTCAGGCAAAAGACTAGAGATTGCTTAGCAATGTGTTCAGTTCACATTTCAATGCACACTGTGCAAAGCATGTGCTAACCAAAACATAGTATTCCTCAGGATCCACACTAGAGATGGGTGAGAAGTTCATTTTAGTTTGGTTTTGGTAAGAACTTACCCACACATTTCTCAATATTCATGGTGGTGGTGGTGGTGGGGAGAACATGAGATTAAACAAATTCAGATGTGGGGGAAACCAAAACTGACAAATCCGTCCACCCAAGTCAAGGAGTTTTCAGCTTTTAAAAGTCTAGCTTTGAATCCCTGAGTATTTAGCAATGCTTGCAGTGCTCAATTAGAGTTGCCACTTCTTTGTTCTGACAGGCTCCTCATCTTTAACAGCCATATGACAGGCAATTATATAATGGTCTTCTCCATGCTGGGAATAGCTGTATCTATTAAATTTGATTTGACTGATGCAGATGGGTGGGAATTTTGTTTCAGTGTATTTTTTAATAATTTACCAACATTCTCAAAGTTCTTCTTATTTGGAAGAGAAAACCATGTGGGAGAAACAAAGCTGACAGATTCACCAATCTGTAACATGAATCCAAATTTTACAATGACAAGTTCTCCAATAATAATAATAAAAACTATGTGTATATTATGGGAAAGCATGCACAACAATGTGTATATTAGTGAATGTAACATGCATTATATGCCATATATAGGGAATTGCTTGTAGAAATGTGAATCTTAGGACTTTAAAACAATGCAAAGTGATGCAGAAATCGGATGGAATGCACTTCAAACCAGAGAAATGAAGTGAAACCAAAACTGACAGATTCACCCTCACACAATACATCATTATTCCACTGCCATAGCATGTTTTTGGTGGCTGCCCTGAATCACATCTCATTCTGGAAAAGTTACAATATTTGAAGTAGTATGAGTATACATAAAGAAATCAACAAAGAACTGGGAGAATGGATAAGAACGGAGAGAGAGAGGAGGAGTAGTGATAGAAAGGAAGGAAGGTTTAAGAATCCACTTCCTTGTTTGTTCATCAGCCATTCTACCTATATTTTCTGCCAAACGATTTTCACCTAGACAGAATAATGAATATAATCCTTTGCGATTCTGCCTTGTGCGGAAAGCTCTTCTGCCACTAAACAAAAAATGTCAGTAACTTAAGATTGTTTCCCTGCATTAGTGGTCTTGGCATTAGGGCATGTTTTCTTCTTTTTCTTTATCTCCCCCTGACCCTCATCATCACCATCTACAGTGAATTCATTCAGTGGTTTCTATGGCTAATCTTTCCATTTGGTGCTAAATGTTCTACATACTCCAGCAGCAAGAGATCATCGCACTCTGGAGAACATTCTTTCTTTCTTTTCTTTTCTTTTACTTTTAATCTGCCCAATGACCAATGTTCTCTGGGTGGATAGTGGATAACTCTCGGAAGGCCGGACTGGGAAGACTGGGTAGGATCATAGACTTGCTAGGGTGGATGAGGGTCTAATCTAGGGGTGGGGAACTCTTTTTGGGTGACGTGGGGCTGGTTGACCCCTACCTGGCCCTCTGTGGTGGCCACACACCCTGATGCCATTTGGTCTACTTCTGAAATGCTGACTGGAACTCCTGAAGTTAGTGTTTGGGCGAGGAACCCAGCTTTGCTGTGCACTGGCTTTCCACAGCTTTGGAAATCCCATGCATACCGAACCCTTCCTGACTAGGTCACTGGGTGGAGAAGGTTCCTGCACCTTCTGCCATTAGAGACAGAGAATTGAAGGAGACTGGGCTAGCTCAGCTATGTTCCACCCAGTCTCTTCATGGGCAGAGTGATGCACTGCCCTTCACTGCTGTCTCCACTGTGCATATACTTTCCCTAGCCATGGGAATCTGGTCCACATCAAAGCCCCCTCCCCCAGCCAAGGCGAGAGGTGGAGGAACAATTCTCCATTAGGTATGTATGAGAAATTCAATTCAGTTCATTTTTCATCAGGATTTATCCATTAAGGACCTTCTGGCTTGAACACTGACTTGGGCACAATCTGTAGTCGAAGTCGGTACATTTCTGAGTGTACAATGTGATTCGTGGACCAAAAAACAATGCATTTGACAGCATGCGTACATTTGAAAAATGCATATGAAAATTGCATACTTTGAAAAATGTGCACAAATATGCATTAAACAATGGGGAAATAATACATACATTTCAAAGATGTGCACAATTGATGTGCACAATTTGGGAAAAAATATACATGGAGATACAGAGCAATTTTCATGCGAAACGGCAGGGAGGAGCTTGTAATCTGATACAGACTTGAGTCAGAATGTGCTACAAGATTGAATTCAGAGAACTTTGTTGAGCCTGGGTTTTGCTAGGGATGTCAGAGAATTCTGCCATGGATCTCAGTGAGGCTGAATGTCAGTGCATTCAGCCCCCCGAACTCCGTAGCAGAACGGCCTGCCACCCCCCCACCCCCCTGCAGATCCCCCCCGGGATGAGACTTACCTGGGGTGGATCTTCTGGGCAGTGGCGGCTCCGGGGCCGCTTCAGCGGTGGCGGCTGAGGCGGCTAGTCTTCCGACCGGCTGCCGGTGCCACCATTTCCAGGTTTGTGTAAAAAAAAAAAAAAAAGACGTGATAGGCTACGTAAAGATTTACGTAGCCTATCATGGCTAGGTTTAAAAAAAAACAACGACATGATAGGCTACGTAAATCTTTATGTAGCCTATCATGGTTGGGTGGGTTTAAAAACAAAAACAAAACTGCGTACGCAAATGGCGGCAGCTGTGGCTGCCGTCATTTGCGTTCCTTCTTTTTGGCCGTCTTAATCTACATAAATATTTACGTAGACTATGACGGCGAAAATAAAGGGGAACGCAAATAGCGTAGCGGGCACTATTTGTGTCCCCTTTTGATTCGCCGTTTTAGCCTACATAAATATTTACATAGGCTAAAACAGTGAATGAAAAAGGGATGCAAATAGCGCCCGCTACGCTATTTGCGTTCCCCTTTATTTTCACCGTCATAGTCTATGTAAATATTGACATAGATTAAGACGGCCAAAAAGAAGGAATGCAAATGGCAGTGGCCGTAGCCGCCCCGTTTGTGTATGCGGTTTTTTGTTTTTGTTTTTACCCAGAGGCCTCCTCGGCCGGAAATCCGGCTGCGGACGGCTCTGGTCTGGCTGGGCCTGCCCGGCTGCTCTGCGGAGCTGCCGCGGAGCACAGCTGGCTGTTCGAGGATTCCGGGGGGAGGAACGGAGCGCCTCCCCCCCCGGCGAGGATTCTGGGGGGAGGGACAGAACGCCTCCCCCCCACCATAAACATAATCTGCGAACAGGTAAGTCACTTTCGTACATCCCTAGGTTTTGCTGATTCGCACATAACTCTGCACCTTGGTTGGGCCAGTTTTGCCTGCTCTGTGCCCCATGTGAGGGCATGTTAGTGACAAAGGGAATTAGGAAGAGGATCAGCATGCAGAGGGATTCCCAGTGTTATCTCTGATCATGTATCTATCACACAGATGGGAGATATCAGTGGGGGTCCTCTCCCCACCTTCTTCCCAAACCCTCGATATCCTCCAGGGGGAGGCTTGGAGATGGGCAATGGCTTGATTAGACTGCAGGCCATAGGTTCCCCATCCCTGGTCTAGCCTAAGGTGATGTAGGTCTCTTCTGAGAAGCTTCTATAACTCTATCAAAATTAGTTTGGCTTCCTTCAAAATTCTTTGGCCATTTCTCCTAAATGGGAAACTCAAAATTTACTGAAAATGACACTTTAGCCAAAATACACTGGGCACACTAGTCCACTGCCAGGTTTTATCAATGCAAAGCTTCTTAGTTAGCCTCAGATCTCAGACATCCTATGATTAAGAGGGATAGATAGTGGCATCCACAACTCAGCTTGCCTATCAGTCTTCAGTAAGGTTTTCTTGGGGGAGGGGGGCAGTTCAAATGAGCAGAACCCTTTCACCCACCCACCAAGAAATTTCTGGTTTTCTCAAAAAAACTTTTTGCCTCCTTTGGATTTTCTCAAACTCCATATGCAACTCGAATTTTTGTTTGATTGAAGCCATTCCAGGGACTGAAGCAATTGCAGGGTATGCCAACAGATAGGACCATCCACATCAATCCTTCGATCATACTTTAGGCCTAGGACAGAATGCTACCCCACTGAAAATAAAATAAAATCCCTGCATGTGGAAAAGTAGCATGGCAGGAAAAGGGCTCAGCTAAAGCACTAATGTGTTACTTTTCTGTGCAGAGTGGAAAATTTGCATGGTATAGTGTTCACTAATCAAGCCCCCATGTGAAGGGGTGAAGTGAGAACAGGGCCCTGACCTGAACCTGAGTTCAAGTATCTTGGCTGGCAAACGAGAGTTGGCTAGAGCACATATTACAGCCACCATGATTCTTCAGGAGGCTGTCTGCTCAAGGCAAGTGAATACATAGGTATTCTTCCCTGTCAAACACGTTATGCTTACAACGACCCTGTGAGGTACATCAGGCTGAGTCCTGGTCATTGCCCCAAGTTCAGCCATCAGGCTTTGGAGATGCATGGGGACTTCATCCTGGGTCTCCCCAATTCATTTCCAACAGCCTAATCACTGAAACACACCGAGTCTTGATACCCACATAGCCATACGAATCCTAGATAACAAGTGCAAACTGTATACACACTTAAACTCATGCACATACATAGAAGTTATCACAGGGCTCCAGAAATCCCCCCCTCCTAGAGTCACTGGGAAATGGATTTAGTAGCCACTAAATTCAAATTTCTTAGATAATGTGCAGGACTTACAGTAGTGATTAGCTTTAAATCACACTCTCTTGTAACGGACAGAGATGTGTCCCTTGTTCCAGCATTTTCTCCTTAAGGAGCTGGGATCATTTGAAAGCAAGGTAGGGAAAGGCATTGCCTGCTGATGGAAGGGGAGGAAAAATGGAGCTTGGTTACTGTGGAGAAGCACAGCTTTTCTAATGGAGTAATAACACACCATTTTTAACCACTGCATTCTGAAAGCAACACTTTAAATCTCAAGTCTCCCTTTGGCATGAATGGGAGTCTCACAGCTGGAACCAACACATGAGCTTTTTGAAAAATTAATTCCTTTTTAAGACAAAAAGTATGAAAGCATCAGAAGCCCTGTCAGAGATGCATGGATTGATATGTTTTTTTAAAAAATGTAACCTGTATTTTGACAAAATATCCCCAAGGAAGCAAGCAAGTAGGGATGGATGGACACACCCCTGTCCAGTTTCGCTGGTGCCCCCTGAAACTCTGTATCCACTCAAGGTCCTCCCCCCCCGGAACCACACTTGAGCCCCCACAAGCTCACCAAGCCACCCACCCTTACCCTGGATCCCATCTGCAAGTACCTGCCATTTTCCCAAGCTGTTTTTTTTTTGGTGAAAAAAGGATCATAGAATAATAGAATAGTAGGGTTGGAAGGGGCCTACAAGCCCATCGAGTCCAACCACTTGCTCAGTGCAGGAATCCAAGTCAGAGCGTCCCTGACAGATGGCTGTCCAGCCTCATCTTGAATGCCTCCAGTGTGGGAGAGACAACTACCTCCCTAGGTCATAGATTCCATTGTTGTTTTGCTCTAAAAGTCAGGAAGTTTTTCCTGCTATTCAGCCAGAATCTGGCTTCCTGTCACTTGAGCCCATTATTCTGTGTCCTGCACTCTGGGATGATGGAGAAGAGATCCTGGCCTTCCTCTATGTGACAACCTTTCAAGTACTTGAAGAGCACAATCCTATCGCACCTCAGTCTCCTTTTCTCAAGGCTAAACATGCCTAGTTCTTTCAGTCTCTCCTCATAGAGCTTTGTTTCCAGTCCCCTGATCATCTTCGTTGCCCTCCTCTGAACCCTCTCCAGTTTCTCTGCATCCTTCTTAAAGTGTGGCACCCAGAACTGGAGTAGACACAGTACTACAGATGAGGCCTAACCAGTGCTGAGTAGAGGGGAACTGGTACTTCACATTATATTGAAGTTACACTTTTATTGATGCTGCCCAAAACAGCATTTGGCTTTTTTGCAGCCATATCACCTTGTTGGCTTATATTCAGCTTGTGATCTACAACAATTCCAAGATCTTTCTTGCTTGTAGTAATGTTGAGCCAAGTATCCCCCATCTTGTAACTGTGCATTTGGTTTCTTTTTCCGAGGTGCAGAACTTGGCATTTATCCCTATTAAATTTCATTCTGTTGCTTTCTGCCCAGTGCTCCAGCCTATCAAGATCACTTTGAATTTTGTGTCTGTCTTCCAAGGTATTAGCTACCTCCCAATAGGGATGTACGAAAGTCACTTACCTTGCCCGAAATTTGATTCGCGGTGGGGGGGAGGCGCTCCGCCCCTCCCCCCAAAATTCTGGCCGGGGGGGAGGCGCCCCGTCCCTCCCCCCTGAAATTCTGGCCAGGGGGGGCGACACCCCATCCCTCCCCCCTGAAATTCTGGCCGGGGGGAGGCGCCCCGTCCCCCCCGCCGCGAATCCTGGATGGCTGGGAACGCAAATGGCAGCGGCTGTAGCCACCGCCATTTGTGTCCCTGCAGTCAGCCGTGATAGGCTACGTAAATGTTTACGTAGCCTATCATGGCTGAGTAAAAAAAAAAAACCACGCATACTCAAATGGCGGTGCCCATGGGCGCCGCCATTTGCGTACGCACGGGGTTTTTTTGTTTTTGTTTTACTCAGCCGTGATAGGCTATGTAAACATTTACGTAGCCTATCACGGTATTTTTAAAAAATCTAGCCATGATAGGCTACGTAAATGTTTACGTAGCCTATCACGTTTGTTTTTTTTGCTTTGTTTTTTTTACTGGAAATGGCAGCAGCGGCTGCCGGTCGAAAGACCGGCTGCCGCAGCTGCCGCCGCTGAACTACCGCCGAACTGCCGCCGGAGCTGCTGCCGCCGCCAGGGAGATTCGCACAAGGTACGTCCCATCCCGGCGGGGGGGCAGACTGTTTCGCCACCGATTTCGGGGGGCCGAATGCGCTGCCATTCGGCCTCCTCAAGATTCATGGCGAAATTCTCTGACATCCCTACAATTATTATGATCCCATCATGGTAACGTTATATCCCTCTTGTGCATTTATACCTCGTAGGACACATAGTGACATTTGTTGTGGTATTCTGGTTAATGTGGAATAAAAAACAGGAAATAACATTACAATAGCAGTATATAGACTTTGTAATGTGTCCCAGCAGTGATCAGGGTACTTCAATACCACTATAAATCGGTAGTGTAGATCTAGCCCCAGATGACTCAAAAACCTTCAACAAAAGGGAAACCTGACTAAAATGTGAAGCTGTTTGTGCACTTTTTTTGGTTAACCTGGGGAAGCATTGAGGTAAATGTGATTGTTTTTCCAGTTAAGAAAGCTCTGCCCACCCCCACCCCATCAAACAGTTTTAGCAGTTTCCATCTCCAACAGGATCAGACCTTTTGTAAAACTGTTGTTGTTGTTCAGTCGTTCAGTCGTGTCCGACTCTACGTGACCCCATGGACCATAGCACGCCAGGCCTTCCTGTCCTGAGCTCTCTCCCGGAGCATGCTCAAGTCCATATTCATTGCATCAGTGATGCTATCTAGCCATCTCATCCTCTGCCATCCCCTTCTCCTTTTGCCTTCAGTCTTTCCCAGCATCAGGGTCTTTTCCAGAGAGTTTTCTCTTCACATTAAGTGGCCAAAATATTGGAGCTTCAGCTTCAGTATCTGTCCTTCCAATGAGCACTCAGGGTTGATTTCCTTTAGGATGGACTGATTTGACCTCCTTGCAGTCCAGGGGACTCATAAGAGTCTTCTCCAGCACCACAGTTGGAAAGCATCAATTCTTCGGCGCTCAGCCTTCCTTATAGTCCAGCTCTCACAGCCATACATTACTACTGGGAAAACCATAGCTTTGATTAGACGGACCTTTGTCGGCAAGGTGATGTCTCTGCTTCTTACTATGCTGTCTAGGTTTGCCATAGCTTTCCTTCCAGGAGCAAGCGTCTTTTAATTTCATGGCTACAGTCACCGTCTGCGGTGAACCTGGAGCCCAAGAAAGTAAAATCTGTCACAGCTTCCATTTCTTCCCCTTCTATATGCCAGGAAGTGATGGGGCCAGATGCCATGATCTTCATTTTTTTAATGCTGAGTTTCAAACCAGCTTTTGCACTCTCCTCTTTCACCCTCAACAAGAGGCTCTTTAGATCCTCTTCGCTTTCTGCCATTAGGGTGGTATCGTCTGCATATTTATTTGTTAATTTATTTCATTTCTATACCGCCCAATAGCCGAAGCTCTCTAGGCGGTTCACAAAAATTAAAACCAAACAACACACAATAAAACAATTTAAAATATAAAGAACATTAAAACCACAATATAACAATACAACCACAATAAAACCTAGCAGCAGTACAGGAGTTTAAAATACAGATTTAAAACAGCAAAGATAAAAATTTAGAAAGCTAAAATGCTAAAATGCCTGGGAAAATAAAAAGGTCTTCACCTGGCGCCGAAAGGAGTACAATCTAGGCGCCAGGCGAACCTCACTAGGGAGCTCATTCCAGAGCCGGGGTGCCACAACAGAAAAAGCCCTCCTCCTAGTAGCCACCCGCCTCACTTCCTTTGGCAGGGGCTCATGGAGAAGGGCCGCTGACGATGATCTTAAGGTCCGGGCAGGCACATATGGGAGGAGGCGATCCTTCAGGTAACCTGGCCCCAAGCCGTTAAGGGTTTTGAATGTTAACACCAGCACTTTGAATCGGGCCCGGAAATGGACTGGCAGCCAGTGCAGCTGGAAAAGTACTGGCGTAATATGAGCTCGCAGGCTAGTCCCTGTTAACAATCTTGGTGCCCTATTTTGGACCAGCTGAAGTTTCCGGACTGTTTTCAAAGGCAGCCCCACGTACAATGCATTGCAGTAATCCAGACGAGAAGTTATCAGAGCATGGATAACTGTAGCAAGGCTATCTCTGTCCAGATAAGGGCATAGTTGGTATACCAGCCTAAGCTGATAGAAAGTGCTCCGTGCCACTGAGTTCACCTGTGCCTCAAGTGACAGTTCTGGATCCAAGAGCACCCCCAAACTACGAACCTGATCCTTTAGGGGGAGTGCAACCCCCTCCAGAACAGGTTGAATATCACCTAGCCGGGCAGACGAACCACCCACTAACAGTACCTCCGTCTTGTCTGGATTGAGTTTCAGTTTATTAGCCCTCATCCAGTCCATTACCGTGCCCAGGCACTGGTCCAGAACAGCCACTGCCTCACCTGGTTTTGATGAGAAAGAGAGGTAGAGCTGGGGGTCATCTGCATATTGATAGCATATCAGAGGTTGTTGATAATTCTCCCAGCAATCTTAATTCTGACCTGTGATTCATCCAACCAGGCGTTTCTCATGATGTACTCTGCATATAAGTTAAATAAGCAGGGTGACAATATGCAGCCTTGTTGTACTCCTCCTTTCCCAATTTTGAACCACTCGGTTGTTCCATGTCTGGTTCTTACTCTTGCTTCTTGACCCTTGTACAGCTTTCTCAGGAGACAGGTAAGGTGGTCTGGTACTCCCATCACTTTAAGAATTTGCCACAGTTTGTTGTGATCCACACAATCAAAGGCTTTAGTGTAGTCAATGAAGCAGAAATAGACGTTTTTCTGGAATTCTCTTGCTTTCTCCATGATCCAGTGAATGTTGGCAATTTGATCTCTAGTTCCTCTGCCTCTTCTAAACCCAGCTTGTACTTCCGGTAGTTCTCGGTTCGCATACTGCTGAAGCCTAGCTTGTAGGATTTTGAGCATCACCTTGCTGGCATGTGAAATGAGCGCAATGGTGCGGTAGTTTGAACACTCTTTGGCATTGCCCTTCTTTGGAATTGGAATGTAAACTGACCTTTTCCAGTCTTGCGGCCATTGTTGAGTGCGCCAAATTTGTTGGCATATTGAATGCAGCACTTTAACAGCATCATCTTTTAGGATTTTATATAGCTCGGCTGGAATACTGTCATCTCCGCTAGCTTTGTTGTTAGTAATGCTTCCTAAGGCCCACTTGACTTCACTCTCGAGGATGTCTGGCTCAAGTTCAGTGGCCGCACTATCATGGCTATCAGGGACATTAAGATCTTTCCTGTATAGTTCTTCTGTGTATTCTTTCCACCTCTTCTTAATCTCATCTGCTTCTGTTAGGTCCCTGCATTCTTTGTCCTTTATCATGCCAGTCTTTGCACAAAACATTCCCTTGAGATCTCCAATTTTCTTGAAGAGATCTCTAGTCTTTCCCATTCTCTTGTTTTCCTCGATTTCTTTGCATTGTTCATTTAAGAAGGCCTTCTTGTCTCCCCTTGCTATTCTCTGGAACTCTGCATTCAGTTGGATATATCTTCCCCTTTCTCCCTTGCTTTTCACTTCCCTTCTTTCATCAGCTACTTGTAAAGCCTCCTGAGACAGCCACTTGGCTTTCTTGCATTTCTTTTTCTTTGGGATGGATTGAGTTGCTGCTAGGGATGATGGAGAATTTCTCCCTGAAACTTTGGGGGGCCGAGCGCCAACGTGTTCGGCCCCCCGAACAAGTTTTGGGGAGAAATTCTCCACCCCCCCCGCCCCCCACCCCCCCCGGGACGGGACTTACCTTTGGCGAATGTCCCTCCCGGCGGCAGGTCCGGCTGCCGCCGCCGCCATTCCAATCAAAGAAAAAAAATGCCCCCGTGATAGGCTACGTGACAATTAACATAGCCTATCACGGCTAGATTTGCAAAGTCAGCCGTGATAGGCTACGTAAATCGTCACGTAGCCTATCACGGGTGACTTAAAAAAAAAAAAAAGCGCTTACGGATAAAGGCGGCCCCCGTAGGGAGCCGCCATTCCCGTTCCTTATTTGGTCGCTGTAGTCTACGTAAAGATTTACGTAGATTACGGTGAAAATAAGGGCAACACTATTTGCGTTACCCTTATTTTCGCCGTACTCTACGTAAATCTTTACGTAGACTACAGCGACCAAATAAGGAACGCGAGTGGCGGCTCCCTATGGGGGCTGCCATTTGCATACGCACTTTTTTTTTTTTTTAAAGTCACCCGTGATAGGCTACGTGACGATTAACGTAGCCTATCACAGCTGACTTTGCAGATCTAGCCATGATAGGCTACATTAATCATCACGTAGCCTATCACGGGGGCGTTTTTTTTTTAAAAAAATAACTTTTGAGTTTGCGGCCGGGCGAGGCGAGGCGCCTCCCCCCCGGCCTGAATTTCGGCCAGGCGAGGCAGGAAGCCTCCCCCCCTGGCCTGAACTTCGCGGGGGGAGCAGCGAAGCGCCTCCCCCCCACCACGAAAAGCTTTGAGGACAGGTAAGGGACTTTCGTCCACCCCTAGTTGCTGCCTCCTGAACAATGTTACGGACCTCTGTCCATAGTTCCTCAGGCACTCAGTCTATCAGGTCAAATCCCTGAAATCTATTCCTCACCTCCACTGTATATTCATAAGGGATATGATTTTGGTCATACCTGAATGGTTTAGTGGTTTTCCCTACGTTCTTCAATTTAAGCCAAAATTTTGCAACAAGAAGTTCATGCTCTGAGCCACAGTCAGCTCCAGGACTTGTTTTTACTGACTGTATAGAGCTTCTCCATCTTTGGCTGCAAGGTACATAATCAATCTGATTTCGATATTGACCATCTGGTGATGTCCATGTGTAGAGTCGCCTCTTGTGCTGCTGGAAAAGAGTGTTTGCTATGATCAGCGTGTTCTCTTGGCAAAACTCTATTAGCTTTTGTCCTGCTTCATTTTGTACACCAAGGCCATGCTTGCCTGTTATCCTGGTGATTTCTTGACTTCCTGCTTTACCATTCCAATCCCCTATGATGAAGAGGACATAGTTTTTTGGTGTTAGTTCTAGGTGTTGTAGCCTTGTAGGTCTTCATAGAACCGATCGACCTCAGCTTCTTCGGCATCAGTGGTTGTGGCATAGACTTGAATTACTGTGAGGTTGAAAGGTTTGCCTTGGATTCATACTGAGATCATTATATCGTTTTTAAGATTGTACTAGGGGTGGACGAAAGTCACTTACCTGTCCTCGAAGCTTGTTCGCGGTGGGGGGGAGGCGCTTCGCTGCTCCTCCCGCGAAGTTCAGGCTGGAGGGAGGCTTCCCGCCTCGCCCGGCTGAAATTCAGGCCGGGGAGGAGGTGCCTCGTCTCGCCCGGCCGCAAACTCAAAAGTTTTTTTTTTAAAAAAAAATGCCCCCGTGATAGGCTACGTGACGATTAACGTAGCCTATCATGGCTAGATCTGCAAAGTCAGCCGTGATAGGCTACGTTAATCATCATGTAGCCTATCATGGGTGACTTTAAAAAAACAAACAAATCGTGTACACAAATGGCGGCCCCCATAAGGAGCCACCATTCGCATTCCTTATTTGGTTGCTGTAGACTACGTAAATCTTTACGTAGACTATGGTGACCAAATATGGAACGGGAATGGCGGCTCCCTATGGGGGCCGCCATTATCCGTACGCGCTTTTTTTTTTTTTTTTAAGTCACCCGTGATAGGCTATGTGACGATTTACGTAGACTATCATGGCTGACTTTGCAAATCTAGCCGTGATAGGCTACGTTAATCGTCACGTAGACTATCACGGGGGCGTTTTTTTTTTCTTTGATTGGAATGGCGGCGGCAGCAGCCGGTCGAAAGACCGGCTGCTGCTCCCGCCCCGGACGAACACCCGCCGAGCCGCCGGCCGGACCCGCCGCCGGGGGGGACATTCGGCAAAGGTAAGTCCCGTCCCGGGGGGGTGCAGGGGGCGGGGGGGTGCGGAAAATTTCTCCCCGAAACTTGTTCGGGGGGCCGAACACGTTGGCGCTCGGCCCCCCGAAGTTTCGGGGAGAAATTCTCCGCCAACCCTAGATTGTACCCCAGTAATGCTTTTCCCACCCTTTTGTTGACTCTGAGTGCTACTCCATTTCTTCTAAGGGATTCTTGCCCACAATAGTAGATATGATGGTCACCTGAATTAAATTCGCCCATGCCTGTCCATTTTAGTTCGCTGATTCCCAACTTCCCAAGATGATGTTCAATCTTGCCATCTCATGTTTGACCACCTCCAACTTACCTTGATTCATTGATCTGACATTCCAGGTTCCTAAACAATATTGTTCTTTACAGCATCGTATTTTCTTTTCACCACCAGACACATCCACAGTTGAGTGTCCTTTTGGCTTTGGCCCAGCCGCTTCACTCTTTCTGGTGCTACTGGGAAATACCCTCTGCTCTTCCCCAGTAGTATATTGGACACCTTCCGACCTGAGGGGCTCATCTTCCGGCATCATATCTTTTAGCTTTGTGATACGGTCCATGGGGTTTTCTTGGCAAGAATACTGGAGTGGGTTGCCATTTCCTTCTCCAGTGGATCACATTTTGTCAGAACTCTCTGCCATGACCTGTCCATCTTGGGTGGCCCTGCATGGCATAGCTTATGGCTTCACTGAGTTATGCAAGCCCCTTCGCCACAGCAAGGCAGTGATCCATGAAGGGGTTTGTAAAACTAATGGGTCTTAATTGTCCATTTGAGGCCAAGCCACTTCAACATACTTTGCATTTCAACAGGGAATATTTAAAGTACCAGTGTTGTGTTCCTGTGAGCCCTGGCACCACTGCATCACTGCTGTTCCTGCTTCTACCATCTAGGGATGTCAGAGAATTTTGCCATGAATCTCAGGGAGGCTGAATGCCAGTGCATTCGGCCCCCCGAAATCGGTGGCAAAACGTTCTGCCCCCCCCACCCCGAGACGGGACTTACCTTGGGCAAATCTCCCTGGCGGCGGCGGCTCCGGTTCGGCGGCGGTTTGGCGGCGGTGACTGTGGCGCCCGATCTTCCGACCAGCTGCCGCCGCCGCCGCCATTTCCAGTAAAAATAAAAAAAAAGGGATAGGCTACGTAAAGATTTGCGTAGCCTATCACGGCTAGATTTTTTAAAAATACCATGATAGGCTATGTAAATGTTTACATAGCCTATCACGGCTGAGTAAAAAAACAAACAAAAAAACCGCGCGTACGCAAATGGCGGCGCCCATGGGCGCCATCATTTGCATTCCTTATTGTGGCATGTCTAATCTACGTAAACATTTACGTAGACTACAGCGAAAGTAAGGGGAACGCAAATAGTGTAGCATCTACGCTATTTGCGTTCCCCTTATTTTCACCATAGTCTACGTAAATGTTTACGTAGACTAGACGTGCCAAAATAAGGAACGCAAATGGCGGCACCCATGGGCGCCACCATTTGCATATGTGTGGTTTTTGTTTTTGTTTTTTACTCAGCCGTGATAGGCTACCTAAACATTTACGTAGCCTATCACCGCTGACTGCAGGGACGCAAATGGCGGCTACGGCCACCGCCATTTGCATACCCGGCCGGCCAGGATTTGCGGCGGGAGGGACGGGGCACCTCCCCCCCATCCAGAATTTTGGGGGGAGGGATGGGGCGCCTCCCCCCCGGGCAGAATTTCAGGGGGAGGGACGGGGCGCCTCCCCCCCATCCAGAATTTTGGGGGGAGGGATGGGGCGCCTCCCCCCGGGCAGAATTTCAGGGGGAGGGACGGGGCACCTCCCCCCCACCTCGAATCACATTTCGTCAAAAGCTAAGTGACTTTCGTACATCCCTACTACCATCACCTCGTACATAAATAAAAAAGGGAGAAAGACTGCCAGAATGGTGGAGCGCAGTGAAGAAATTCTCCAAAGCTCTCCTCAAATCTGGACCCTTTCATTCCTTTTCTTGGGAAGTCAGGAGTTTGGACAGAGGGAGGAATAATTATCTTTTAGAACAAATGAGGGATCAGGGCAAAGAATCAACCTATTAATGTAAAATGGGGATGGCTGGTTTAGTTGATGCCAGTTCTGACAGCCTGCATACAGAGGAGATGACCACTAGATGAATCATCTCAATAATGAGAAAAGACAGACAATATTGAAATATCTTCCCTTTGTTCAAACAAGGACTTGACGCTTCAAACTACTCAATTCAGTTGCTGGGAAGGTGAAGTTTGTTGTTGCCTTAAAATATGTCTAATACATGGGTGAGACCCTAATGGAACACAGGAAGCAGCCATATACTGAGTCAGGGCATTGGTCCACCTAGCCCAGTATTGTCAACACTGACTGGCAGCAGCTCTCCGTGATTTCAGGCAGGGTTTTTTCCAGCCCTACATGGAGATGCCGGGGATCGAACCTGGGACCTCCTGCCTACAAAGCAGGTGCTCTAGCACTGAGCTATACCTGCTCCTCATGGCATTCCATTTAGGATGGTAAAACTGGACCCAGAACCACCACTTGCCTGTTGAAGGAATAAGGCTTCAGAGCTCACCCAAGGTCTTCCTGAAGATTAGCAGAAATGGAGGGTAAATACAGGTATCTGTCCTGACCACGTGATGAAAAGAGTCCAAGTGTTCTGGTATACCATATTGATGAAGTCCCTTTCAGATTCCAGGAAAAGGTAAAGTACTCTAGAACATTATCTCAAATCTTCTAGGCCTGTCATCTCAGCCACCACATGGGAATTAGGACAGGTCCAAATTAGGGATGTCACATGTGTCTGGCTGGGGCTTGAGGCCTGGTGAGAAATCACCTGCTTGCCCCCCACCCCCGATGCCAGTCCACAGATCCCCATGCTTGCCCAATTCGGTGCACGCCGACAAGTGCATGGCCACCCAGTCCCCCACTGAGCCGCCATTTGGGGTAAAATGATACAGACCCGTGTCAGATCAACATTCGAGATGGAATTTGGAGACCTTCAATGAGCTTAGATTTTGCTGATTTCCACATCCTTAGTTGAAAGATTAAAGGAATGAACACTCTTTGGGGATGGTCCATCAACCATCTACAAATCCACCTGACAGTAGCATCATCTAGCCCACATTCTACCATCATGATTGCCCACAAGAATATCATGAGAGAATTCGGTGAAGACCTTGCTGATATTAAGATATACCATGTCCACAGCATTCCTCTGATCTATCAGGCAATTTACTCTATCAAAAAAGGGAGATGAGTTTAGTCTGGCTCTTTGTGATCACAGTATTTCCACGCTAAATGCTCACAAAGCAATTTGTTTAATGATTTGCTCCAGAAGCTTTCCAGCTACTGAAATTAAGCTGAATCATCACCCTTGACCTTCTCTGCACAACTAGTAGACCTGCCTCTGTGGTTGTTGTTGTTGTTGTTGTTGTTGTTGTTGTTGTTGTTGTTATCATTGTAGTTTAATTAATGGAACAATGTATACCCTAGTCTTTGGTCTGAAAAGTGCCCCCAAGGTAGCTTACAATTATAAAAACAAAATAAATACATAATGGCATAAAACCATGCACATAATATCATAGCCGGTCAGCACATTGGGAAAAGAGGCCTGCAAACATGTTTCTTCTGGATTTTCTTCCAGAACCCTGGGGTTATTACTGAAAAGGCCATGCTCCTTCCTACTGATGATCAACTCTTCTAGGAAGACAATGACCTGGCTGGTATGGTATAATTTTGGCAGCATGGAAAGGGGTCATCATACAGGGTGAGCCTAGGGTTGTGTAAAACTCCCCTGAGAAATGTTGCCAGCTTCATCAAAAGTCCTTTGATTTTCCCTCAAAGCCCTTCAGATGTTTCACCCAGGGGAACTCCCCCCTCCACACACACACACACACCAAGAATAATAACAGTAATCCTCTTTGGATTTGCATTTATCAAACATTTTATTGGCAACTATTCCTAGGCTGGATCTACACTTACCACCTTTTTTTTGCTTCCAATGAGGTTTCACCGCCCGCCTTTCACACTACGCATTACCCGCCTCGAATTGGAACCAGAATTTCCCACTTCCGTGCTCCTGCTTTCAATACCTGAATATCCCAGTATTTCCCCTTAATGTGCTCTGATTTTCTGCCTTCACTACCGTATCTGGTCTTGGTCCCCTCCCCCACCTGTCCATATATGGTGGTGTTTGTATTTTCCTCCTGTCCAATCACAGCTCTCGACGGCCCCATGTCTTCTTCTGGCTACTGACTGCATCGCTTCCTCAGCAGCCCCCGTTTCCTCAGCAACAAGCAAAGGGCTGGATGTGCGTGCACTTGTCTGATCTCAGAAGCTAAGCGGGGTCAGCCCCGGTCAGTAGTTGGATGGGCGACCACCTGGGAATCAGGCTTCCTGCACTGAGCAGGGTGTTATTCTATCCCTTCAAATGAGATTAAGTTTTACCCCCTCCTATCCCCACTCTGGATGTTTTTGTTTTTTTAATTAAGGCATTATCCTCGCAGAATCGGGGCTTATCCACAATGTTGATTTTTTTCTAATTCAGGCATGATCTTCGAAGATTCAAAGTTGTGAAGCTTCACAGCTGCATGAGCTCACACATTCAATGAAGCACTGCAACAGGGAAAATGGGTGAGTGTGAATAATCATGTTTTAATGCGAGAGCGTTTAACCCAACGGGACACCGAATTCATTGCGATGGCAGGCGCAATGTAGATTGGCCCTTAGTCACAGAGACTTTTAAAGGCTAATACCCTGAGTTTCAACCAGAAGCAAAACTAGCAGCCATTTTGACAACTGTGGTTCAGCATGTCCCTGCCATTCCATTGCAGCTATTCCAACAAGTAAAGCCAGTAGACATACACAAAGAAGAA
Organism: Heloderma suspectum; assembly: GCF_057233095.1. Taxonomy (NCBI): domain Eukaryota; kingdom Metazoa; phylum Chordata; class Lepidosauria; order Squamata; family Helodermatidae; genus Heloderma; species Heloderma suspectum. The sequence continues at coordinate 9,522,373 of NC_139459.1, read as the reverse complement.
TAAAAATAAAATAAAATTAATTAATTAAAATAATAATAATAATAATAATAATAATAATAATTGGCTAATAATAATAAATAAGTGATAGATCAAGGGTCTTAAAGTGTACTAATAAAAGATGGAATTTTCTAGCATTTCACATTACCCCTCTAGAAATCTTAGGTATTACCAGTAAACATTGTGGCTTACTGAAATTCTGACATTTACCATAATAAGTGTGTGAGAGGGAAAGTGAGATTTAACAGTGTTGTGCACTGTACTAATGAACAGTGTGATGATCCCTCACACTGTTAAGCCAAAGGGCTTGGGCTAACAGCCAGTTCCTTCTCCTTGATTTCAGCTGGCTTAAACTGGCTCAATCCAATGCACTTTGGCTTAAATGGGCTCTGAACTAGGTTGTAAAAGTTATACAGTAAAAACATCAGGACGGCTCTCCTGAGTTTTCATGGTCTGTTTCTTTGCTTGCAGCCAAGATCGCAGAGATGTATTTAGCTCTTAAATGTTTACCTACTCGAGTTGGAAGCAGTGACCTTAAATGGTCTTTACAGCTCGCAGCCAGTTAAAATAAGGCAATTTTGAATCCCTGAGAAACCAATAGTTGCATCACAACACTCTTTCCACTCTTTCTTGGATGCAGGGAATACTAAACAGTGCAATTAGGAGTTATTTTCTTGGTAACAAACAGTCTGTTTTACTATAAAAGTAAAAGTAGAAAGAAAGAGAAGCTCTGTGGTCATTGCAGGGTGGAGTAGGCAGTGTTCATGTTCCGAGAATGGTGGGCCTGTGTCATTTAAATGTGCAGAAAGATTCAGAATGGGTGCTATCATTAACAACTAAGCATGCCATAAGTATTCACATATGTGCTATGAAAAGTATGTAACAGCTATTAAAAATACCTGCCAAATGATGTGTGATACCCTCAGGAGGAATTTCATCTTGATGACCATTTTCCAGAGCCAGAGCAATGGATTTCTGGGGGAAATCCAGGTCCAGGTTTTAAGGAAAATTGATTTTCCCTTTCAGATTTCTACCAGTTCTATTTGACCTGCCATATAATATGTAGCCATACCATTGATCAAGGTTGAGTAGTTTTCAGTAGATTGGAGAAGGTGTCCAACACACAATTATTCAACAATGACTGCCCTGAATTATATTACTGAAATGAGAAAAAAGAAAAAAAAAAGATTTGGATAACTAGGAGTGATTTTTTAGTCTGCCAACATTGCCATAAATATTACATTGTTTGATTCAGTTAGGAGCCATGGATATGGAGAGCTAGTGTGGCATAGTGGTTAGACCACTGGACTGGACTGGACTTGGGAGATCCAGGTTCTAATCCCCACTCAGCCATGAAGCTCACTGGGTGACTTTCGGCCAGTCACTGACTCTCAGCCTAACCTACCTCACAGGGTTGTTGTGAGGATAAAATGAAGAAGAGGATCATGTATGCCACTTTGGGCTCCTTGGAGGAAAGGTGGGATAGAAATGTATCAAAGAAATAAATAATAAATATTTCCATACACATTTTTTTTAAGTGTTGGCCTGCATTATGATTTTTTGGAAATCTTCCATTCATGATATTGCAAAAATTTAGACTGTTTGTGCCCCTGGAAATGGTGCTAAAAGGTTTCTAGAAGAGCATTAAAGCAATGCAAATTTAAGTTAGGCTGTCTACAATTTTAGAACACCTTTGCAAACTCTGTGTGAAAAACCCCAACACCAGTTTAGGCTGTAATATCTTTCTGCAGGCTTTCTCAAGAACAGACAGTGTATATGAATGAACTAGTGCCTGGGTACAGAAGTTAACTTGACTGTAGAATTGCCACTCTATTCCATCGGAAGTGAAATTTAAAGGAAATTTTGAGATTCCTCCTTTCTGGGAAGTTAATGAGTTTAGTGAAATTTGTGAGTAGATGTGGAAAAGCATCACACATCTTTACATTAATATCACATAGGTGTTTTAAAATAAAATGACTTTTTTCTCCTTCCTGTATTATAAATGCTGGGCCTGGGCTCTTTGGCAGGATGGGGGTGGGGGATGTAGTAGAATTCAAGATGGTAAAAGTAAATATTCCCGATACTCATGCCCTCTTGTAACCTTTTGACAAATAATAACTACGAAGTTTAGGTACCATTTCTCCCACCTCTAGACACTTTTCTTCCATGCTGCCTTGTGACCTTACAAGATCATCACCATCCCTTTCATTGCAAATTCTGTGAATTTTATGGCTTCCATTTTAATATGATTCCACTAAAAATGTGAGGATTAAGAAGCAAAATCATTAGTTATGTATTCAGGGGATAAGCACCTTCACCTTAAGAAAAGAAAATGCCCTGTAAACTTGTCATAAAATGATCCATTAGATATGTTAAATGGCTTATTAAAAAGGAACGCTATGCCGCAGAGCAACCCCCTCAGCATCTTACATGAATCGCATTGCGCCATAATAATCAACTTTGCATTGTAAATGATAAGAAAAGGCCATCAGGACACTTCCTGCAAGAAGAGAGCCAGTGTGGTGTAGTGGCAAGAGTGTTGGACTAGGAGCTGGGAGATCCGGGTTCTAGTCCCCGCTCGGCCATGGAAGCTCACTGGGTGACTTTGGGCCAGTCACAGACTCTCAGCCCAACCCACCTCACAGGGTTGTTGTTGTGAGGATAAAATGGAGAGGAGGAGGATAATGTAAGCCGCCTTGGGTTCCTTGCAAGAGGAAAAAAGGTGGGGTATAAACGCAATAAATAATAATAATAAAAAAATTCATACCTGGTAACTTCCTCCATTTCATAGCACAGTTTGACCCTAGTTAGTTTTATCTAAGCATAGTTAGAACATATCGCAGTTCCCTGACTTCAGAGGACACAGAGAACTGTGGTTGATTCTAAAGCTAAAGCTGAAGCTTTAGATATCTTCCTCGTGCACATGGAGAAGGATGAGGAGAGGGGAGTGGGGAGTGTAGAGTCTGTGTCTCCAGCACCATGCTACCATGATGCTCATTGCCATCTTGCAAAACCAGTCTTCCCCAACCTGGTACCCTCTGTATGCTTTGGACTATAAATCCCAGCATTCCTCATTATTGACTATGTTGGCTGGACAGATAGGAGTAGATATCCAAAACATCTGGATGACACTATGTTGAGAAAGGCTGTGCTAAACTATCGTTTAGCATTATCTGAAATGGGCCATATACTGTAAATTAGTGTACAAAAACTGATCTGAGGCTAGACACGCAAATAATAGCATTGTCAACAATCTTTTCCTCAAGTGAAAAGCAAATGGAAGAAGATGTGGAGATTCCTGTTTGAATGAGCAAAACATCTGAGGAATTCTGAGGGAAGGAAGTAATGTTTTGTAGTGACATTCCTCAGAAGGGTTTTGAACATCCATATCTGATGCTCCCAGAAAACATCAATGCAGATCGTTATTCAAGTTGGACTGAGAGTGTCATGTGCCTTGGACTGAGAGTGTCACCCACACTGCATGCCCTATTTTATTTATTTGTTTACATTTGGTTACATTTATATGCATTTACATTTTCTTTGTCCTCACAACAACCCTATAATATAGTTGAGGATGAGGATAGCAACAGACTTTATTTATGTGTTTGTTAAATTTGCATCCCATCTTTTCACCAGGGAACCCAATTCTCTGAATCCCAGGTTTAACACTCCACCCACTCGACATATCAGGACTTTATGAGCTGGTGTAGAGGCTCTCCATCGAGTGAGTAACAACCTTGGCCCAAGGCTGCCACTCAGTTTTGCCTGGAGTGACATTTCAGTGTGAACTCAGATTCCCACACAAGAGAAATGTTGGAGAAATGGCAAGGAAAGCAAAATACAGTTTTGATAGTAATTTTTCAGGGGAGTTCTGCACATTCCTAAATCATTCTATAGACATGTGTTCAACACTGCACAGTGAAGATGACATGTTGATAATGTCAGAGAGACAATGATGGTGACCAGGAAAGCCCAGTATACGTTAGCACTGCGCTGAAAGAGAACCTATTTGTTGGCTTAATGTTTGCGGAATTCAATTAACATCTTGTTGTTGGGTGGTCTGGGTTCCCCATCAGGATCCGTATAATGGCCTAGTTTGAAATGGAACCACCTAGAGCCACAAATGGTGGGTGAGATGGGTTTCTGTGAATCAACATCATCACACAGAGAGCCTGCAAGGGTCCTGAAATAGAGAAACGTTTAGGATTCTTACTAGGCACATTGCATTCCCTTCTCGCTGTAAATTCTAAACTAATTAATTTTTTTTTAAAAGTCTGCAGAGTTCACAGTTACGGCCCACCATGTGTGAAATTCCAATTGTCTCAACATTGAATGGAGCTTCTCCCACTGAGTTCAGAGGAGGCAGTTTTTCACACAACATGGCATGATAAGTTGCAGATCTCTAAAATGTAAAGGACACCCTCAAATTAGAGCCAACCCAATGAAGGAGAGACCAACAGTGTGAGTATCTCTTTAGTAAATAGAACTAAAGCATATCAGGAATCTATGTGGTCCAGCATTCCTTTCCACACAGGGCAGCCAGACAGGGTTATCCTTATCTTCATCACTGAAAATCAACATCAGCAACAAGGGCTCAAGGCATCTCACAGCTGAACTTTCTAAGACCAGAAATAGTCCACATTTTGCCTCAAATTCAAAAATCAACACTGAAATGTAAGCCTTAACTATTCATCCCAGTGACAATTCATTCCACAAAGTGGAAAAAAAATGTGGAATGCACTCCCTCAAAAACTATGATTGAGCCCAGGCTTTTAGAAAGGCTGTGAAGACACATGTTTTAAATTCAGCCTTTTTACATTATGCAATTGTTTTAATGTTATTTTTTTTACTGTTTTAATGAAATGTGCAGCCATAGTTGCCCCTCCTGAAGGAATGAAGCTTTCCAAATTTCAGACAGATAGGTGTAGATTTCTTTTTGTTTGTTTTTGTGCAAGAGTAATCTTTAAAATGTTTTGGTGGATGTTGTTGTTGCTGTTTGGGGGGGGGGATTTTGTGTAAAAATAGCATTTATAGTGGGCACTCCTAAGTAAATAAGCTTACTTTAGGATGCATGAAAAACCATTTATGTTCTGCTCAATTGAAACCAACTAATAACTACAAACCAACCAACCAATTACACCTCTTCCAAAAGCACTGTGATTGGAATTAAAAACAAGAGGGGCTATTAATCCAGCACCCAAACAGTTAAATAATATTCCTAAGAGAAGATTGAAGAGGCTGCTTGAAACTGCAAATTGTTAAATTGGTCTGTTGTTGTTGTTGTTGTTGTTGTTGTTGTTGTTATTTTACTGTTCAGCATGGTTGTACACCACCCTGATGGCTTTTTTTCAGCAAATAAGATGCTATGTTGTTGTTGTTGTTGTTAATACATCATCATCATCATCATCATCAAGAGGAGAGCTTAAATATATGCAAAGGGCCATGTGGATGGTTATTATGGAGAAGTAGGGATCATTAAGGTGTCATTTAGAAGTAAATGTTTCATGCATTAGCCATATTCTTCCACTGCTAGAAATAGCAGTGGAAGCAGCAGCAGTTTCCTTGCATGGGCAGGATGGCAAAACATTTCACCTCCAGAATATATCCAAACCACGAATGTCTGAAGGTCTCATGCAAGTCATAGAAAGGTAAATTGGTTCAGATGGTTTAAAAATAGTATATTACTCACATGGTCTCTCAGTGATGCCCCCAAATGGGGGGGGGGGATGCATGTGAGTGTAGCAGACTCAGCACTGCTGATGCAGTGTATTGGCCCTCCTGGCTTGCCATACCAGGAAGTGCCTGAGTCAGCTCTCAGGCATTGCAGTTTCAGTTTCTCTTTTGCCTTCCCAGCAGCCATCTGCTGGATGGCCCTGTTCTCAGTAAATTTTATTATTATTACAGTTCTTGTTAGTTAGGCACCCTCTGTGTGGCCTTGTCTTCATGACAATTTTCAGTTGAGCAGCTTGTGAAGAAGGAAAGGAGAGAATAGGCTGACCAGGCCTGCACCCAGTGTCCTTTTCTCCTCCATGTTTGCAGCCAAAGACACCATACTTGCAAAGCTTTGTGCTTGTGCTGTTTTGGAGGCTATGGTCAGCTCCCTCCGGCTTGCACTGCCTCTTAACAATGGAATTCTGTCAGTGCATTCTACCTACCTACACAGGCTGTGGCTGGATCAGGGTTCTGTCTGATGGGCTTCAAACAACAGGTATTTAGAATGGATCTAGTTGATACAAAAGGATGTAATAAATCATGGACTTCACAGCTGTTTGGGACCATCTAGATCTTCAGAATCTCTCTAGCAACTGGTGTTAGTGGTCAGGCATTAGATGCCTTCAGACAGCCAAGGTTCACCCCCACATTGGATGGGGATAGGGATCTACAGTAAAATCCACTCCGCCTGTGTTTCATGAATTGTCAGGCACTCTTTGTTCCATCATCCGTTCACAGACAGATTCATTTTGTTGTTGTGTGGAAAAATATGCGAATACTTCCTTAAGAGGGTTTGAAACAGTTTACGTAATTTACAGTAGTATGTAACATTTCACGTACTGTCCCCCATTCCATTCAACTTTTCCCCATGTATATACCAGTCCCAGAAGAAATGTGTGCATTTTCCTACAAATACATATGCATTCATTTTGGGAAATTGAAAAAAAAAAAAAAAGATCTGGAAGTCCATGGACTCCATGCAGCCTGAGGAAGTCGGTCCACAACAGATTCCGCAGGTCAGATTCTTGGAAATCCAAGCTCATTATAGTCCACTTTGAATTTATCTAGCATCCCTGGATGGGAATAGGAAATGTTATAGTGAATCCTGTCCTCTTCCCCCTGATCCAGCAGTGAACCATCTATCCCCCTGTGCTAACACATTATCTTCACAGCATTGACCCTCAACATAGAAACCTGCTTGCCAGTACTGGTTTTCTAAATATGGCTTGGCCAAGCTTAGTTTTATTTGTATTCATATCTGATGCTTGAGGATGAAAGCAGAGCAAAAGAAAGAAAGGAAACAAAACAAAACAAAGGGAAACATATTAAGGAGATGAGATCAATGCAAAAGAGAGAGAGAGGAAAATTATTTTCATGTCTGCCCTAGATATTTTTTGCATTAAAGGATTCTTGTCAGAATCCACAAGCAAAGAATCGGTACTTGCTGTATATGTTACAACAGTATCTGGAACATGGCATCACATGCAGGTTGCCTTCTGCTATGCAAAGGCCTAGTATGGGATGGCGTATTTAAACCTGGTTGCTACCAGCCAGAGCGCCAAAGACATTTTGATATCTGAGATCATCATCATCAACAACAACTAAATAATTGTGAAAGTCCTGCCCTGAAGCAAACTGAAACGGAAGCAATCTGCCTCTCCTTGCTTAAAAGTAAAGCCGGCTGGCCAGTGTGGCATAGTGGTTAGAGTGGTCGGACAGGGATTTGTGAGATCCGGATTCTAGTCCCTAGTCAGCCATGAAGCTCCCTGGGTGACTTTGGGCCAGTCACTGACTCCTAGCCTAACCCTCCTCACAGGGTTGTTGTGAGGATAAGATGGAGAAGAGGGGGACCTTGGGTTCCTTGGAGGAAAAATGGTGGCACATATGTGTAATTAATTAAATAAATACATAAATTTCTAAATCAGATGTTAGACGTTCTGGAGTCTGATGTGGTACCTACTCCAGGTACCACATCTTCCTTCACTGTGGTATGTGCCTAATCATGTTTTTTGCATCCCGGAGCTCTCCTCCCAGAGCCTCTCTCTCTCTGTCTCCATTTCCCCTCTCTTTGCATCACTGCACTTTCTGATTCTGGCCCAAACTAGCCAACGTTAGGGAGAGCGTTCAGAACAAACAAAGTGAGGAAGAAGACCATCCTTATGCAGAGTAGGGATACTTGAGAATTTTCTCCAGTCTGCATTTTGAAGTGAACCAAACCAGTTCGCATCTCCTGGACTTACGTGTGAATCAGAAGGATACATTAATCCTTCTGATTTCACACTTCTCTGAACTTTGCAATATCGTTTCTGGCTTTTCAAAACATACCAAAATGAGTATTTGCTAGGGCTGTGCACCACTTCGGCCTAAAGCCCACGTTCCGAGCCAAAGCAGTGCGGTTTGGGTCACTTCCTGCTGCTTCTAAGGCGAGGTGGAGGGGGCACGAAGCAGCATGAAGCGGGTTGGGTTGCTCTGAAATGTTTTGGTATGCTTCAGAGCAATCCAGAAGCCCAGCCATGGTGGCGGCACCGCTGCCACCCAGCCCTCCTGTCAAGGAGCTCCCTGGCGGCCTCTTTCAGTAGACTCCAGTAGCCAACTCAAGACAAAGACAAAAGGATTCTTTTCAAGGCTTTAATCCTTTTACAACTTAATGACTCTTTCAGATGCTAATCACCAGCGACTAAGCAATGAACAGTAGAGTAGCCTATGCTCCAGGTTAGGCAGTTGGTCCCCATTTGAAGGAGAATCACTTGCAGACCCTGAACTTATGGGCTAGGGAGAGATCCTCTCTCTTTCCCTTGGGTCCATGAGAGGTGGCCATTGCTTGCACGCCTACGGGCACTATGCCTCCTTTCCGCGCCCTCCATCTCTCGTCGCTCTCTGCGTCTGCGCTGAGCATCTAGCAAGCCTCGTTCCCACACTTTCTCACTGCTAGGATCACTATCTACCTCAGGAATGCTGGCAGGAGGAACCTCTGCCAGCTGCTGTGCCTGTGAGGGATGAGCTGGCTCCTCTCCCATGGATAGCTGTTCCTCCTCAGAATCAGAACTGCTCTGGGGTTCTATCTGCTCATTTTCCACCCTGACACCTCAGCGCTTTACTTGGGTTCTCGGGATGCGCGCCCTCAACCATCTTCCTGTTCCAAGGAGTCGCCACTTTTAAAATGGCAACTTCCAGTATTTCTGGAACTAGATCCTGTGACATTTGTACGGGATCTATTTCCGGAAATACCGGGAGTCCTGGCACGTGCCCAAGGGCCCAGGTAAGGAGGGGGCGGCAGGGTAGCAGGGGGACAAAGTGGGATTCAGCCATCCAAATCCTGCTTCAGCTCTGGAGGCTGAAGCAGCCCCACCACCCCCCAGCAGGCCAAAGCAAAGTGAGCCTGCTTCAGAAGCCCCTAAGAGGCCTCCAAGGTGGATTGGAGGGTCTCTGCACAGCCCTAGTATTTGCTGCTAAAATGTGTATAAAAATTCATTTGTTGATGTTTATTCGTTCAGTCGCTTCCGACTCTTCGTGACTTCATGGACCAGCCCATGCCAGAGCTTCCTGTTGGCTGTCGCCATCCCCAGCTCCCCCAAGGTCGAGTCCGTCACCTCCAGAATATCATCCATCCATCTTGCCCTTGGTTGGCCCCTCTTCCTTTTGTCTTCCCCTTTCCCTAGCATCAGCATCTTCTCCAGCAGGGTATCCTGTCTTCTCATTATGTGGCCAGTACTTCAGTTTTACCTTTAATATCATTCCCTCAAGTGAGCAGTCTGGCTTTATTTCCTGGAGTATGGACTGGTTTGATCTTCTTGCAATAAAAATGCATATTTTACACTAAATACATATAAAATGTATACTTTATGATAACATGTATATAAAATGCACATTTTATGTGGCAAGAAAGAAGGTGGACACAAGGGAGACAGCTTTCTCAGTGGTGGCCCTGCAATTATGGAATGAACTCCTCAGTGAGGCCCGCCTAACACCAACATTGTTTTTATTTATTTATTTATTTTATTAATCGCCCATCTGACTGGTCACCCAGCCACTCTGGGCGATGTACAACCCACCATAAACAATTTAAAACAATAAAATTTTACCATAATTTTTTTTTAAAAAAAATACCCTAACCCACCCCAAATGCCTGCCTGAACAACCACGTTTTTAATGCACAACGGAAGCTCATTAAAGAGGGGGCATGACGGAGTTCCCTAGGGAGGGAGTTCCACAGAGTGGGGGCCACCACAGAGAAGGCCTCTCCCTCGTCCCCACCCGTCTAGCTGTCCTGGCTGATGGGACAGAGAGAAGGCCATCCGAGGCTGATCTTGTTAAGCAGCCTGTCTGGTGTTGCTGGAGGCGCTCCTTAAGATAGGCTGGGCCGGAACCATATAGGGTTTTAAAGGTCAAAACCAACACCTTGAATTTGGCCTGGAAAACAACTGGTAACCAGTGCAACTCCTTCAGCACTGGAGTGATGTGATCTCGCCGGCGGCTGCCTTTAATCAGGCGAGCCGCCGTGTTCTGTACCAGATATAACATTGTTATATTTTTGGGGTCAAATTAAGATCTTCCTCTACCCCAGGCATTTGGCAGCATATCATAGGTTTTTAATCAGCTCATAAGATATTGTTTGGATGTGTGTGTGTGTGTGTGTGTGTGTGTGTGGTCTATTTATGTTTGTAGCTAAACTGTTCTTTATATTCTGCATAATATTATATTTTTAAAGATTTTAATCTTCATAAACTGCCCATAGAGATTTGGCTACTGGGTGGTTTAAATCCTATCAATGAAATGAAATGAAAAAATGAAATGTTAAAGTAAAATGCATACTAATTTTCATATAGATCCACCTCCCCCCATAAATGCAGATTGATGTGGAAGTGGGGTGGAACTAACCTATGAATGAAGACGTGTGAAACTTAAATGAATCCAAAATAAACTGATCTCTAATTCTTTAATTCAGAGAGCTTAAATAGTTAACACTAATGGACAGACACAGGCTCAAAGGGAAGACAAGGCAGACCACAATAGCATTATATTTTTTGTTTTCCTTTGTAATTGTTCATTTCTGGTGATATTTTTAATTAGGCACTCTAAAATTTATGTAACACTCTTTTTCTCCAAATTCAATAAAGTTTGACTATATTGTATCTGAAATTATGAACACATACTGTGTGATGTTAATCACAGGGGATTACCACAGTTTCCAACTCCTCAGGACCTTTTGCGTTACTGATGAATGCAATGTGTGCACTGAGAAAACAGTGCAAAAAAGCACATGGATGTTATGAGTGGACAGGGGAGAAATGACGAGACGACACCAATCAATTTGGGATAAACAGGGCCACATTTATTGATAGATTACAATCTGCGAAGAAAGCACCGGCAGGCACACCACAACAAGACCAACATGACAAGTGTAGAGTGAGGCATTCGTTGTCTGTGGCAAGGCGTCCGCCCTCGCCCACCAATCAGACATACCCAGTTCTGGGCTGGGAGACCTTCCCCTGTCACCCCCCTTCGAGCCACAGAACCCGAGTGGGTGAGGAGGGTTGCCCTCAAAGGTAAGCCGTATCTCCCAACTGGGGCCACAAAACCCTGAGCCGGAAGCCTCGGGCCTTACCAGTCACCTGAAATGGTGCCTACGAATGCTCACCTGGCCACTCCCCCGGTGGAGAGCCTGCCCGGAGCCGCCGGTGCAGCTTTGTGACCAGAAGTTCATATCGTTGAGTGCTAGCTTAACGTATGCAACTCAATGTCGGAACTGCAGTGCGAAGTAGGCAAAAAACCCAAAGCCTGACCAATGCGGCTAGGAGCCAAAATTCCTACTCGGCCCCCAAAATAGGACGACCAGTAAACAACCCGCATTGCAGTAAGGGCAGGAGGGAGGGTGCTGGAATAGCCAGAATGAGGAGGCTGCGGGGCAGCGCGGCCTAAATAGTGGCCGGCTAGACCTGCCCCTTGGAGACCCCAAGGGCGAAGGCCAATGGCCTTCGCCCTTGTCCCGTCCTCCCCCCACCACCTGCAACAGCCCCCCCCCGCCACGGCCAGGCAAGCTAGGTGCGGGGTGAGGGCACTTATGCATATGACTGCATCTAGGTTAGCTTTTTGTGAAGTGTCTTACTGATGGTCACATGCACTTCTGTGCGTTGGTAAAAGCACCACATAAAAAGCATCTTTGTACAAATCACATGAATTTTGCTTATGTATTGCTTATTTTGGTGGCTTTTTTTCCTATTGCCTCTCCCATTGTTCCTTCATACTGAGTTTGCCTCATCTTTCTTGCATGTAAAGAAAGGTGTTGTATGCAAGGTATTCCTCATCTTTCAGTTCACTGGTGTATCCTCCCTACCTTGCCCATGCTCAGGACCCACAGTTCTCCACTGAGCCCAGGCTTGACGAAGTTTATCGGCATCTACTTATACCAGGTCAGGATATGTGACTTTCTAGCTCAGTATTGTCTACTCTCAGGGTGGGCAGAAGGTAGATTCCCAGATGTTTTGGGCTTTAGCTCCCCAAAGTCCCTGCCAGCATGGACAATTGTCAGGAATGCTGGGAGCTGAAGTACAAAACATCTGGAGACCTACTTTCTGCTCACTCATGGTCTACTCTGACTGGCTGCAACTCTCCAAGTTCTCTTTATCTGCTACCTGATGCTTTAAACAAATCAAACACACAAACAAACAAACTGGAGATGTTAGGATTGAACCTGGAGATTGAACCATTTGAATGGAAAGCATGTGCTCTAGCGTGAAGCTGTGGTCCGGCACCATTTTCTTTTAAAAGGGGGAAAGTAATTGTAGGGAAAGGACAATGCTTGTCCTCTGACTATGCTGGGAAACTTGTTCAGATGGGTTTGTGCATTTAAAATTATGTGCTTAAGCAACCTGAGAAAGGCTGGATTATGCAAAGTGAGCATAATGATTGACTCTTATTTTGCAAGGTCTATTCTGCATCGTGTTCTAAATTTTTCATTACATTGTGCATAATTTATCTTACTTTGCTTATCATGAACAGTGAAAGGACACAGGAGCATTGGAAACCTGTTCCAGCCACCTCCTCTAGCTTGTTGAGATTTCAGCAGCATTTCCCACATACTTTCAAGCATATTATTTTCACCATCATAAGGGCTAGAAACTTTTCTTTCGAAAAGAAAAGAAAGCTGTGATTGTCAAGAACAGTGTCCACTGCTACATTTTGCACCATTTCTGCAGCCACAGAATACACAGAGCATTGACTTTGGGGCCTGGACTCAGCTGTTTGTTGGACCATGAGTACACAGGTAGTTGGGGGGTGATGTCAAGGGTCATCATGCTTCCTGAGACCCAGCACCTGGCAGAAAGTTCACCACTGGAAGTGCATATACTGGACCTATTTCCCAGTGGGACAGGTATCTGTTGGTAGCAGAAGACTGTGCACGAGTCACACTTCCTTCCTCTAGAGATTTCCTCCTTGTGTACAATGAGAGCTCCCTTCCCTTCGAGGCATTATTGAAGAGGTCCCTGGGGCAATGTGCCATTTCTCCATTGAAAGGAAATGTGGAAGCCAGAGAGTAGAAACTCTCTTGTGTTCTTCTCCCTCCATCAGAACCTTGGTGGAGAAAGAGAGAGGTGGGGGGAAGGGAACCACACTGCAGACGGCCTACAAATGCTCTGCACCTGATGGCATAAAAAGACTAGAAGCCAGCACCGCAGGTGTTTATTAAGAGTAATTAAGATTTTTTACAGTACTTTGGCAGGACTCGATTCAGATCTGCACTGGTCTTTCTCCCATGCCAAGGGAAAAGAAAAAGAGGGGAATTGGAGGCTGGGTTTTACATAACGGGAGAGTGGACAACCACACACACAGGGATAGCTGAGAATGTGTTGGGTTCACACATTTTAATGCAAGATCACTCAATTCACACCTGGCGGACCTGAATGCAATTTGCAGTCACAAATCTATACAGTTCTGAGTTAGCAGTGTGTTTCACAAAACAAAGCAAAACCCTGTGTTCAACAAAGATGCAGATATTTGAAATATGCACAATTAAAACGTGTACATTTCTAAAGCGTACACAAAGATGCTTTAGCTGATGGGATATGAAAATTCGTCCATTTTAAAAATGGGCACAAAAATCTGCACATTTTAAAAAATAAGTACACACAAAAACACATATGGAATGGAATTCGGTGGTGGGGGATAGCTTGCATGGAACTGGAATTGAATGCATCTAGTAGTAGAAAACTGAGAAACAGAATGAGACCAAGCTTGACAGATTTGCCCATTCCTAACACATTCAATTAATTGAATGTGCCTGGACACAATATGAATTTATTTATCTGGCGTAACCCCTGCCCCCTGCACAAACACAAACATCCTGGAAATTGTGGCTCAGTGAAGGTTCTGAGTATCTTTGCTCTCCTCACAAAACAACAAATCCACACCCGCAAAACAACCTAGGCCCCATCTACGTGGGGCATTTACTCTGGTCCTACTGAGCTCTCAAGATGATCATGGCACATGATGCATAGCTCTCTCTGTAGCAAGTGTGGTTTTTTTCATACTGTAAACCCAGTTTTCTCTGTAAACTGGCTTTCTGATGGCTGTTCCCATCACTGCACCTTCAGCGTGGTTTGGAAGTCTGCATGATCTGAACTGCCTTTGGTGCAGTCTGGGGAGAGCAGCGCTGATTGGTGGAAGGGAAAGTGCTGGAAAGGATGCAAATGAAAGGAGAGCAGTGGGCAAAACATATCTTCCTGGCAGTAACTCCTTCTCCTCCATTGCACTTTATTGAGCACAAGAGTGAGGGGAGTGTCAGGAATTATTCTGAGCATGTGTGGAGATAGCAGCTCAGACTCAGAATGGGAACAGCCAGAACCGGGGCAGATTTCCTCCCTAGTGAGTTCAGATATGGATAGACATTCTTCTCAGGAACTTGGCACACAGATGGCTCGACCTGAAGCCCCCCCCCCGTTCCTCCTCCATGAGAACTCAGGTCTTGGAGGAGGAGGAGACTGTGAGGTATGATATGAAAGATGCTAGAGTCTGGCGCAGAGCGAAACGGGAAAAGTTAGAGGCGGAGCTCAGACGTTCCACCCAGTTGGCTATGTGTGATAGCCTGTATAGGAGGGCACAACTGTAAGGGACGGGCATCTCCCCCTAAGTTATTCTGGCTGGCAAGCTCTTGTTTCAAGCTCCCAGCCACATCTCTGATTCCCACTTGGTTCCTCTATTGATATTGGTAATTGTGTGGAGTAGCTGTTTTCCTTTGTAGCCTGAGAGTCTCTGAGGATTTGCATTTTGCATTAAAAACGTGGTTGTTCAAACAGGCATTTGGGATGGGTTAGAGTAATTTTAGAAATGTGATGTTTTTAATGTTGAATTTTATTGTTTTGAACTGTTTTTATTGTTGTGCATTGTCCAGATGGGCGATTAATAAATTTAATAAATAAAATAAATAAAGTTTGTAAAGAGTCTGGTCATTAACTAATAAAGTAGTGAGCCTGAAGCCTGGTATCTTAGAGTGTGTTGACTGCAAAGGGAGAGGACCAAGGGACCTGACAGCAAGGGGAGGGGAGGAAGCCTCCTCTCATTGGCTGCCTTGCACCTACGCACTTGATGATGTTCAGTTCTACTTGTGGGACTCAGCCCACCCAACCCTGAACTAATGTGGTTTCTGATGCCATCTGCCCCATGCAAGTGATTTTTTTTTTAATGTATACACTAGGGGTGGACGAAAGTCACTTACCTGTCCTCGAAGCTTGTTCGCGGTGGGGGGGAGGTGCTTCGCTGCTCCCCCCTCGAAGTTCAGGCCGGGGGGGGAAGCTTCCCACCTTGCCTGGCCGAAATTCAGGCCGGGGGGGAGGCTTCCCGCCTCGCCCGGCCGAAATTCAGGCCGAGGAGGAGGCGCCTCGCCTCGCCCGGCCACGAACTCAAAAGTTTTTTTAAAAAAACAAAAACGCCCCCGTGATAGGCTACGTGACGATTAACGTAGCCTATCACGGCTAGATCTGCAAAGTCAGCCGTGATAGGCTACATTAATCGTCACGTAGCCTATCACGGGTGACTTAAAAAAAAAAAAAAAAGCGCGTACGCGAATGGCGGCCCCCATAGGGAGCCGCCATTCGCGTTCCTTATTTGGTCGTTGTAGTCTACGTAAATCTTTACGTAGACTACGGCGAAAATAAGGGCAACGCAAATAGCGTTGCCCTTATTTTCGCCGTAGTCTACGTAAATCTTTGCGTAGACTACAGCGACCAAATAAGGAATGGGAATGGTAGCTCCCTATGGGGGCCGCCATTATCCGTACGCGCTGTTGTTTTTTTTTTTAAGTCACCCGTGATAGGCTACGTGACGATTAATGTAGCCTATCACGGCTGACTTTGCAGATCTAGCCGTGATAGGCTACGTTAATCGTCACGTAGCCTATCACAGGGGTGTTTTTGTTTTTTTTTCTTTTATTGCAATGGCGGCGGCGGCAGCCGGTTGAAAGACCGGCTGCCACTCCCGCCCTGCACGAACACCCACTGAACCGCCGGCCGGGCCCGCCGCCGGGAGGGACATTCGGCAAAGGTAAGTCCCGTCCCGGGGGGGGGGTGCAGGGGGCGGGGGTGTGTGGAGAATTTCTCCCCGAAACTTGTTCGGGGGGCCGAACACGTTGGCGCTCGGCCCCCCAAAGTTTCGGGGAGAAATTCTCCGCCATCCCTAGTATACACTGCTTTACTGGCTACCATTTGCCCTGGGAAGCACAAACCTGATTTCATGAAAATCTGGATTTAAACAGAATCACCTCAGAAAGTGTCTCCATGTAGATGGGGCCCTACAGTTTCCTTAGATGACCAAAAGACCGTTAAACCAGTTTAAGTCTCTCCTGTATAGTTGTCTTAACATCATGGTGTTAAGGGTGGAAGTGTGCCAGAATCAACCAGTGTGGACATAACTTTGCTATCATAAATGTTTCTCCATTAAAGTCAATGACAGCTCTGTTTGCGTTCTCAGATTCCCCAGGCTTTTGGCATGTGTGTTTTTAAAAGCTCTCTAAGTGCTGCATGTTCCCATTTCTCTACCTCCTACCACCCTGAGGAATTCTTAAGTGACAAGAAGATGGAAAAATACAGATGGCATAATTATATATTTTGCAGTTGATTAATCACCACAAAACATTAATCACATTTGGTATAACAATAGATAATCAAATTCTTTATAGCTGAAATTAAGTTCCTTTCTGATAAGGAATGGGTTCCTTTAGGATATTGACACGGCTTTTCCAGCAGCTGTTTTTGCTTCCATTCCACATCTGCATTTGTTTGGAATCTGCTTTAGGGCTTTGGCAGAAATATGGCTTTAAGGTTCGTTGCATGCTTGGAGGCGTGCATGTCGACAATAGCAGAAGGGTGGCGAGGAAAGATGTCTCTCCATACCAGGCTCTGGCTGATGTGTTTCAGCTTGCCCATTCTCCTGTGCAGAAACAACAAGAACAACAAACTTGCTGCTTTACTGCGTAAAACCAACTTTAAGCCTTGTTTACTGTACAGGCCCATCTCTCCCCCCCCCCCCCGACCAAATAACACAAAATTGTGCCAAAAAAATTAAACTTCATAAACAGCATCCATTTTGCAAAATTGACATCCATTTTGCATAATTTAGTGTTTTTGTTCATCACAGGGAAAACGAAGGATCAAGGCAGAGTGCCGGAGCTGCATCTCCTGACTGGTGAGAATTCTGTTTAGCTAGAGGCACTCCTGGACAGCTGGTTGTTGAATTTTACTTCACTACTGCTACTGGCACTGAGGCAGCATCCTCCTCCATGCCCAAGGGCAACAGGATCCCCACATATGGAAAGGACATACACTCTATCCTAGTTTTCTTCCTTGCCATGCTTGCTTTCTAGGTGCGGGGATGTTTTGGCATGACAGAACATTTCATGGTGTGATTCCCGCACCTGCGCTCTGAAGCCTTACAGCCAAAACCAACAGGTTGACTGCCTTAGAGAGAACTTAATGGAAATTAAAGGAGTTTCATTTAAGACCACTACCTCTTGGGGTTGTGATTGTGGTTGTTGTTTTAATTTAGGCAGATTTTGAGATCCCTACTCAGGAAAAGACATCAGATAAACCTCTAGGAGACCAAACAGAGTTTAGAGAAAGAGATTTTTCAAGCAGGGCAGCAGGGGGCAGGGAGATTTCACACATATCTGTGCCACCATCATGTTATGCCCAAAGACAATTTTGAGGAGCTTTTTTTCCTCCCTGGATCTGGATGGAATATTGGAGGGATTCTGAGCAAATCAAGAAGATTTAAAAATTTCATTTTGTACTTTATCATTGTTATGTGAAACAATCTGTATTTCGCATTTCCTCCAAGGCACCTTACAATTAAAAGTGAACCAAATCCAACTAATAAAATATGAATAGTGAATTTCTTGTGGACAGGGGGAGCCAGGGGGAGGGACGGTGTGTCATACATCCCTGAGTGCAGCCCATTATACCCAATTGCAAATATCTTGTGTGAAGTATTTTTAATCAGAATTGGGCTATTTTCCAAATGTGGATATAAAAAGCAATGTTCTGCAATGCTATGTTCCAAGGCCTACATTTGACAGCTGGACAAGCTGAGAGTTTCAAAGCTCCTTCTTTTAAAAAATGATTATTTTAACTGTTCTATCAAATGTGATCTATTCAGGCTTTCAAACAACACTCTGGGGCATGTTAAGTCTGTTTTCTGGACAAATAATTTGGACTCAAAATGGGCATGGGAAAAAGGAGCTTTTGGATACCAGGGAGCATGTGTGTGGTGGAAGGCAAAGCGACTGATGTTCTGCCAATGGAGAGCTCCAAAGTAAGTTGAAAAACACAGCGAGAGGCACATCTGAAATGTGCTTGTGTTGAGGATTGGAGGAGGGCAGAGCAAAAGGAGGGTAGAGAGAGGAGGGGATCTCTTTTGCTGTATTGTTCCATCTACTAAAAACCCCACAGCATTCATTCTTGTCAAAAGGGCCAGGAATCTGAATCCAGTCCAATTCAATCTCCCAGTGCAAAGGCAGTGACAAAACTCCCATTCAGAACATCCATCAACCATGTTCCTGTTGATGATCAGAACAGGGAAGGCTCAAGGGCATACAGGCCAAAGGCAGCCTTACCACTTGTTTATCCTAGGTGGGTACTTAGGACAACCCTGTCTAGAGGGCAGACTTTTTTTTTGCTGTTGTACCACATGGAGGGAACAGTGTCAATGGATGTGCATCTATTGCTTAAGATCTGAAAAGCGGCAGAAGATGACATGAGGGCATGGGTACGGATGGATGGACCCACCCCCCTCTGGTATTGGTGGGCACCCACTGAAGTGCTGCCCCAGCTCGAGCCCCCCTGGACCCACACCCAGACCCTCATGAGCTCACTGAACCGCCTGCACTTACCCTGGATCTCATCCACGAGTGCCCACCATTTTCTCGAGCTTGTTTTTATGAAAAAAAAGCAGGTCCTTAAAAATGTGCGTATTTAAGCATGCACAATTTTGGGCTGGGAGAGCTCGATATACACAACATGAGAGGTTTAAATGGGCCATTGATGCCTCTAATATTACTCAGATCAGCCTTTCCCAGCCTGAATTCGCACATATTTAAATATGCACATTTTAAAGACCTCTTTTTTTCTATAAAAACAAGCGCAGGAAAATGGCGGGAGTTCGTGGAGAGGTCCGAGTGTGTGCAGGGAACATCTGGGAGGACATGAGCAGGGACAAGCGAGGCCAGAGGCTCAGCGGGCAAAGTTCAGGGGCATGGGCAGGGGAGCCTGATGGACTCCCAGACCCAGTCAGGTGCCCACACCATCCCTAGATATGGGTGGTAATGATAATGCAACAGACATGGAGTACCACAAAAAGATGAGGACCTCTAGATTCAGGGCTGAGCAGTGTGTGTGTGTGTATGTGTGTGTGTGTGTACAAATGAGGGTCTCTCATAATTACACATTGTGACAGACAGGGTTGGAGTCTGCCCTTTCCTGGGTCAACCAATCACACCCCTAGGAAGTTGGGAAGAAGAAGTAGAAAAAAAGAAAGAGAAGAAAACTGAGGATAGGTCAGTTCAGGGAAGGCTGGGCCAGAGAGGGAAACAGAAGGGAGGTTTGGAGCAAGAGAGAGAGCTGTAGGAGTTCAGAGAAAGGCTAAGGACTGATACAAATCATAGAATCATAGAATAGTAGGGTTGGAAGGGGCCTACAAGGCCATCGAGTACAACCCCCTGCTAAAATGTAACCATGTTAGCTGGGAATATGAGGCAGTCTGTTCTTGTTGCAGTAAAGAGAAGCCTGTAAATAAAAGGGCATTTTTCCCCTATGTTTGTGTTAACCCCTTACCTGACCCCAGTCTGTCAGGGAACTTACAGGGTCCCCGTCACACACCATCATAGACACAAAGACACACCCGCTTGCCCTTTTGCGTAAGCACCTTACTCCTTTTAAGGAAAGCCCTGGGAGTGGGTTAAGTAGAAGGGTTAAGGTGGGTAACAGGAGTCCTAGGGTATCATAGAATAGTAGGGTTGGAAGGGGCCTATAAGACCATCGAGTCCAGCCCCCTGAGGAGTACTGAGGAGTGATCCAGGAGAAGGTCCATCACACACATCTTGAGCAAAGATCTGTTGCCAAGAAAAGCTGTCTGGGGGATGCCGGGAGTTGTAGGCCTTTTCTCTGTCTAAACATACATTGGATTGCACCCTTGGTGGATTGCTTTTTGCCCCTTGGTTATGACTAGTTGGGAGGCTCAGTTCACCTTTTAATTCAATCTCACCTAATGTTGCTCTTTTTAATCACTATGAGAACCGGAACTCACATCCTTCAAATTTTGCACTTCTCTGAATTTTTCAATGTGGTTCTCCAATTGAAAAAAAAATGCATACAAAACACATATATTAGGGGAAATAGCATTCCAAAATGCATTGTGTTTGGAAAATTGCTTGCAAAATGTGTATATCAGGCAAAAATGCATACGGAAATGCATACAAAATGCATGTACTAGGAGAATAGGTTGAAGATGAATTGAACTTAAGACTGGAGAAATTCTCGAAGTGTGAGATGGACCAATCTTGAGAATGTAAAAATGAGAAACTGAGATAAACTGAAATTGACAGATTTGTCCATCCCTAATCTAAGTGCTGAGGCAAAAGTGGGTGTGGATACATCATTTTCACCCCCTACAAAAGAAACCCCCTTTCTAGGAGTTTTTCACATACATTGATCAAAGGGTATGGAATTGTTTGCAAGGAGGTAGATATTAGGGAAATTAAGGATTGCATCCCTGTTGCCATAGTAACTGGGCTGACCCTCCTTTATATTTCAAATAGACATCCAAATGCACATCCCATTGACAGCAATGTTGTGCAGAGGAATGGCATCTACATCTTGATGTGTTCCTTCCTTCTTCCTCAGGAAGCAACAGCTGCTCAAAAACCCAACAGTATGAGAAAATGGTGGCTGGAGAGCTTTCATGATCGCTTTCTTTTGCTCCCTGAAATGGCAAATCTATCTATCATCTATCTATCTATCTATCTATCTATCTATCTATCTATCTATCTATCTATCTATCATCTATCTATCATCTATAGATGGGGGTTGGACTCGATGGTCTTGTAGGCCCCTTCCAATCCTACTATTCTATGATTCTATGATCTATCTATCTATCTATCTATCTCCTATCTATCTAGACTCATAGAATTAGGGATGTCAGAGAATTCCGCCACGGACTGAAATGGGCTCGAATTCCCTTCAGTCCATGCCACGGAATCCTTTGAGGAATGGCACCACAAGGTCCTGCGGAGCCAGCAGTCATGCGGCTTTATTTTTTTTACCTCATCTGCACAGAGTCGCGAAATTTTCGTAAATAAAAACTCAACGTAGTATATTCTAGGGGTGTACAAAACCCCGCTTACCTGGCTCCGCCAGGTTCCACAGGTGGGGGGACGCGATCCGTTCCTCCCCCCGGAATCCTCGGCAGGGGAGGAGGCAATCCGTTCCTCCCCCCCGGAATCCTGCCCAGCCGGCTCCGCTCTGCGGCCAGACCGCAGAGCAGCTGGCCGGGCCAACCTGCAGCGGGGCCATTTGCGTCCCTATGGTAGCCCGTCATAGGCTATGTAAATAATAAATATTTACGTAGCCTATTACGGCTAAATCAGGGATGCAAATGGCGTCCCCCACGTCATTTGCGTCCCTGCTTTAGCCGTGATAGGCTACATAAATATATACATAGCCTATCAGGGGGGCGGTGTAGGGACACAAATGGCGGCCACTACGATGGCCGCCATTTGAGGCCACAGCAGCCTGAAAGCAGCCAGAGCCGTCTCCGCCGCCGCCTCCGCCACAGCCAGGTAGGCTCCGTTTCGTGGGGCTTTTGTGGGGTGGAGGGGCAGGGGTAGGGTTGGTGGAGAATTTCTCCCCGAAACTTTGGGGGGCCGAGCGCCAATGTGTTTGGCCCCCTGAACAAGTTTCGGGGAGAAATTCTCCGCCCCCGCCCCCCGCACCCCCCCTGGGACGGGACTTACCTTTCTACAGACTACAGGGACCTCCCGGCGGCGGGTCCCGGTGGCAGTTCATCGGGTCTTCGTCAGGGGCGGGGGCAGCAGCCGATCTTTCGACCGGCTGCCGCCGCCGCCATTCCAATAAAACTAAAAAAAAAAAAAAAAAAACGCCCCCGTGATAGGCTACGTGACGATTAACGTAGCCTATCACGGCGAGATTTGCAAAGTCAGCTGTGATAGGCTACGTAAATCGTCACGTAGCCTATCATGGGTGACTTAAAAAAAAAAAAAGCGCGTACGGATAATGGCGGCCCCCATAGGGAGCCGCCATTACCATTCCTTATTTGGTCACTGTAGTCTACATAAAGATTACGTAGACTACGGCGAAAATAAGGGCAACGCTATTTGCGTTGCCCTTATTTTCGCCGTAGTCTACGTAAAGATTTACGTAGACTACGTAAAGAGCAGCGAAGCGCCTCCCCCCCACCGCGAAAAGCTGCGAGACCAGGTAAGTGGGTTTCGTGCACCCCTAGGCAGGGGGCTCTGTTCTGCCAAAGATTTAGGGGGGCTGAATGTGCTGGCATTTGGCCACACCGAGATCCATGGCAGAATTCTCCGCCATGCCTAGTATATTCCGATAATAAATACGTAAGGTTTTTTTAAAAAATGAATTGTGCTCACCGCCTTGTTTGTGGGTATTCTTTTTCAATTGAAATCCTCCATCTCCATTTACTTTCAGCCAAAACACTTCCTCCTCCCCAGGGCTTCCCAAAACAAGGCTGCCCTAGGTGTGCCTGAGCGATGCACCCTTTGTTTAAAGCAACGCTGTTTGAAAGAAAGAAAAAAACTTTTAAAATGACCATGCCGGTCTGGAGCCCTGCACAAGCATTATTCCCCCTGCTAGGCTTTCTATTTCCACATCCAGCCTTGTTGGTGACGTTGTGAGGCTAAAATGGAGAGGAGAACCAACTCTGTGCATGTCTACTCAGACGTAAGTCTTACTGAGTTCAATGTGACTTACTCCTACACATGTCAGCACCCCACTTGCCCCCAGCTCAGCTTTGTATTTCCACATCCAGCTCATGAGCAAACCTCCTGTTAGTTATCTCACTGGGTGACTTTGGGCTGGACTCTAACCACTACACCATACTTCTGTTATGAAACTCATGAAGAAAAAGAGACAGTATAATGGAAAGTTCTTTCTGAAGCAGTCACACTTTACTTGTACAAATGCAGCATGAAGGAAAGATCAGCAACCTACTCATTGTTTGAATAAAAAGCACACTCTGCACATGCTCAGGGAATGGACAAAATGAGGAATAAACATACCAGGGAATATGAAGAACGATATTCTTCCATTATATGTGTGTGTGTGGGGGGGGGAATCTCCCTCCATCCAGCTGTTCCCTGGAAACCCCCCCCCCATTCACCCAAGGGTCTTCTGAGATAGCTAACAGGAGGTTTGATCATGAGCTGGATGTGGAAATACAAAGCTGAGCTGGGGGCAAGTGGGGTGCTGCTGACATGTGTAGGGGTAAGTCGCATTGAACTCAGTAAGACTTACTTCTGAGTAGACATGCACAGAGTTGGTTCTCCTCTCCATTTTAGCCTCACCTAGGACAGCCTTCTTTTGGGAAGCCCCAAGGAGGAGGAAGTGTTTTGGCTGAAAGTAATTACTGCATGTCTCAGGGCAGGGGAAAAAAAACGTAAACATCCATGAAAAATAGCCTTTCTTATGGAAGTTATGCAGACTCATGGAGATGGCTGGGCACTGGAATTACGGTTGTCGGTACAGATTTATCTTCGTAATTTTTGGAGCGGAAAAAAAAGAGGAGAATTCCGGGTGCTTGTGAACGATGGTACGGAGCACTGGCCGCAAACTGCAGAAGTCAAGCGGCACCGAAGGTACACAATTCGTACATCCCTACATAGAATAGTAGGGTTGGAAGGGGCCTATAAGACCATTGAGTCCAACCCCCTGCTCAATGCAGGGATCCAAGTCAGAGCATCCCTGACAAGTGGCTGTCCAGCCTCGTCTTGAATGCCTCCAGTGTGGGAGAGCCCACCACCTCCCTAGGTCATTTGTTCCATTGTTGTATTGCACTAATAGTCAGGAAGTTTTTCCTGATGTTCAGCCTTAATCTGGCTTCCTGTAACTTGACCCCATGATTCCATGTCCTGCATTCTGAGATGATTGAGAAGAGATCCTGGCCTTCCTCTCTGTGACAACCTTTCAAGTACTTGAAGAGCGCTATCCTATCTCCCCCCAGTCTTCTCTTCTCAAGGCTAAATATGCCCAGTTCTTTCCGTCTCTCTTCAGAGGGCTTTGTTTCCAGTCCCCTGATCATCTTTGTTGCCATCCTCTGAACCCTCTCCAGCTTGTCTGGATCCTTCTTAAAGTAGTGTGCCCAGAACTGGACACAGTACTCCAGATGAGGCCTAACCAGTGCTGAGTAGAGGGGAGCTAGTACTTCCTGGGATTTGGAAGCTAAGCTTCTATTAATACAGCCCAAAAGAGCATTTCCTTTTTTTGTAGCCACATCACATTGTTGGCTCATATTCAGCTTGTGATCGACAACAATTCCAAGATCATTCTCACTTGTAGTGTTGTTGAGCCAAATATTTCCCATCTTGTAACTGTGCATTTGGTTTCTTATTCCGAGGTGCAAAACTTGGCATTCATCCCTTTTAAATGTCATTCTGTTGTTTTCAGCCCAGCACTCCAGTCTATCAAGATCACTTTGAATTTTGTTTCTGTCTTCCAAGGTATTAGCTATCCTGCCCAATTTTGTGTCATCTGCAAATTTTATCAGCATTTCCTGCACCTCCTCCTCCAAGTCATTAATAAAAATGTTGAAGAGCACTGGGCCCAGGACTGAGCCCTGTGGTACCCCACTCATTACCTCTCCCCAGTTGGAGAAGATCCCATTGATAAGAACTGTTTGAGTCCGATTCTGTAGCCAACTGTTGATCCACCTGATGGTTGTTTTGTCTAGCCCACTTTGAGCTAGTTTTCTCTAGGGATGTACAAAATGACCTACCTGTTTCGTTTTGTACATCCACGGTGAGGGGGGAGGTGCTCCGTCCCTCTCCCCGAAATCCTCACCGGCCAGCTCCACTTCACGGCGACTCCACGGAGCTGCCGGCCGGGGCAGCCCACAGCGACATCCAGCCACTGCTGGGCTGCACAGGGACACAAATGGTGGCCGCCGTAGCTGCCGCCATTTGCGTTCCCTTTTCTTTTTGCCGTGATAGGCTACGTAAATATTTACGTAGCCTATCACCACCTCCACAGGGACGCAAAAAGTGAAGCCTTTATGGTGAAGTGAATGGCGGCCACAGACGCAGCCGCCATTCACAGAGCAGCGGGAATGGCAGCAGGTGAGTACTCCATTTCGCATGCCTTTCGTGGGGGGGGGCTCTGTTCTGCCATGGGTTTGGGGGACCGAATGCACTGGCATTCGGCCTCACCGAGATCCGTGGTGGAATTCTCTGCCATCCCTAGTTTTCTCATCAGGATATCATGGGACACTTTGTCGAAAGCTTTGCTGAAGTTGAGGTATATGATGTCCACAGCATTCCCACAGTCCACAAGGGAGGTTACCTGATCCAAAGTTGAGATCAGATTTGTCTGGCAGGATTTGTTCTTGACAAATCCATGTTGGCTTCGAGTAATCACTGCATTATTTTCAAGGTGCTTACAGACTGATAGCTTTATCATCTGCTCCAGAACCTCCCCAGGGATCAATGTCAGACTGACTCATCTGTAGTTCCCAGGTTCCCCCTTTTTAGTTTTTTACCCTTTTTGAAGATAGGGACAACATTAGCCTTCCTCCAGTCATTTGGCACTTCACTCATCCTCCATGATTTCTCAAAGAGAATAGGCAGCGGTTCTGAGAGTTCTTCTGCTAGTTCCTTTATTACTCTAGGCTGCAGTTCATCTGTCCCTGGAGGTTTGAACTCATTCAAAGTAATTAGGTGTTCCTTGACCATATGCCTATTGATCTCAAGCTGCCATCCTGCCCCTTCAGCCTGTACTTCGCCTTAGCCAGGGAGTTCATAGACACTCTTTTGGAAGAAGGCTGAGCCAACGTAGGAATTGAGCACTTTTGCCTTTTCCTTGTCATATATTATTATTTTGCCATCCTTATTTAATAGCTGAACCACCATTTCTTTCCTCTGTCTTTTCCTATGAACATAGCTGAAGAAAGCCTTTTTGTTGCTTTTAGCCTCCCTCGCTGACCTCAGCTCGTTCTCAGCTTTACCCTTCCTGACGTCATCCCTGCAATTCTGTGCTACCTGCCTGTACTCTTCCTTTGTAGCTTGGCCTTCCTTCCACTTCCTACATGTGTCCTCTTTTTGTTTGTTTGTTTTCAGGTCATCTCTAAGCTTTTTGTGAAGCCACATTGGCTTCTTCTGTTGTCTTCTGGCTTTTTTTTTTCTTTTTGGAATTGTTTGTAATTGTGCCTTTAGAATTTCCTTTTTAAAAAACTCCCACCCATCTTGGACTAGGGGTGCACGAAACCCCACTTGCCTGGCTCCGCCAGGTTCCGCAAGTGGGGGGAGGCGATCCGTTCCTCCCCCCTGGAAACCTGCCTGGCTTGCTCCACTCCGCAGCCAGACTGCAGAGCCGCCAGCTGGGCCAACCCGCAGCTGGGCCTCCAGCCACTGCTGGGCTGCTGCAGACGCAAATGGCGTCCATTTGTGTCCCTACGCCAGCCCTTGATAGGCTACGTAAATATTTATGTAGCCTATCACGGCTAAAGCAGGGACGCAAATGGCATCCCCTATGCCATTTGCGTTCCTACTTTCGCCATGATAGGCTTGCCATGGGACCTTACTTATCATTGCTCTGCGTTTATTAAAATTGTCTTTCTTAAAATCCAGGGTACGGATTTGGCTGCACCTAGGGATGTCAGAGAAATCTGCTGCAGATTCAAATGAGGCCGGATTCTTTGGAATCTGGCCTCAGGAATCCACAGCGGATTGGCAAAAAAAAAAAAAAAAGGGAACGCAAATGGCAGCAGCTACAGCGGCCACCATTTGCGTTCCCTATTTTTGCTGTGATAGGCTACGTAAATATTTACGTAGCCTATCACAGCCTCTGCAGGGATGCAAGTAGCGGCCCTGTGTTAGCCATGATAGGCTACGTAAGTATTTACGTAGCCTATCACAGCCATTCGAAAGACGCGAATGGCGGCTGCAGACTCAGACACCATTCGAAGAGCACCGGAACGGCCGACAAAGGTAGGCTCTGTTCCGGACCCATTTTGCGGGGTGGAGGGGCGGGGGGGTTTGTTCCACCACGGATTTCAGGGGGCCGAATGCACTGACATTTGGCCTCATTGAGATCCGTGGTGGAATTCTCCGCCATACCTATCTTGGACTCCTTTTCTCATTAGAGTCGCTTGCCATGGGACCTTATTTATCATTGCTCTGCATTTAGTAAAATTGTCTTTCCTAAAATCCAGGGTACGGATTTGGCTACACACCTAGGGATGTCAGAGAAATCTGCTGCAGATTCAAATGAGGCCGGATTCTTTGGAATCTGGCCTCAGGAATCTGCAGCGGATCGGGACCACTTACCTCCGCTCCAGGAGGACTGGAGGCAGAACAGCACTCAGCTGCTTCTTGCCAGCCAGAGCCATTTGCCTCCTCCCTGTCCCTGCCGATTGCCATGTCTTTAAAAAACAAAGAAACAGTGATCGGGAGGATGTGTCCATAGACCTATACTCAAAGAGAGTCATGAATCTTGTGTATAAGTCTATGTGTTCATAGGCTTATAGGTAAGATTCACGGCTCTATTTTGCATATAAGTCTATGGGCACATGCAATCAGCAGGATGTGCCCATAGACTTATATGCAAAATAGAGCCATGAATCTTGCATATAAGCCTATGGACACATAGACTTATATGCAAGATTCATGACTCTATTTGTGTATAAGTCTATGGGCACACCCTCCCAATCGCCCCTTTTTTCTTTTCTTTTTTTTTACGACATGGCAATCGGCAGGGAGAGAGAGGAGGAGAATGGCTCTGGATGGCAGGAGGGAAGGTAAGTGCCCCCAAGCCAGTTCCCCCCCCCCTGCTCTGAAGGATTCCGGGGGGGAGGAATGGATCACCTCCTCCCCCATGGATTCCACACCGGAACAGATGGTGGGGAATAAGTACACACATAGCTACACTCAGCTTTTGCTTCCTTTAGAACCAAGAACTCAAGTATAACATGGTTGTTTTCCCTCAGAGTTCCCATGACTGCTACTTTATCCACTAAATCATCTCTGCTATTTAGGATCAAGTCAAGGATAGGCAATCCTGTAGTTCCTTCCTCTACTTTCTGTAGGAGGAAGTTATCTACCATGCAAGTCAGGCATTTCCTGGAGGGGCCATGTTTTGCAGAATTTGTCTCCCAACAAATATCAGGGAAATTGATGCCCCGCATTACTACTACATCATGCTTCCTTAAAACATTGGCTATTTGCTTCTCAAAAGTTTCATCCTCGTCTTCTCCTTGATTGGGTGGCTGGTAGTAGACTCTGGCCATCATGTTCCTTTTATTCTTTGCTCCATTTATTTTAACCCAGATGCTCTCGTTGGGGCTACCAAGCTCATCCTCCTGTATTTCTGTGCAGAGATATGTATTTTTAACATATAATTCAACCCCACCTACCTTTCTGTTCCTCCTGTTCTCCATTACACCTATCAAGTCATAATTTCCCTCCTGTATTAAGAGTTCAAGTTCATTCTGTTTGTTTCCCATACTATGGGCATTAGTATATAGAGATCGAAGATCATGTGCTTCATGGTCTCACTTTCTTCCTACATGTTTGTGAAGACTATTATTGGGTGCTATTAGAGATGTTCTCTGTGTTACGGTGCATAAGCCTTCATCCATTGTTACTTTCAACTTTACATCTCCCTTCTCCGTTGGATTCAGTTTAAAGTCCTCCTGATAAAGTTCTTCATGCTGTGGCCAAATGCATTCTTCCCAGCCTTTTTGAGGTACAACCCATTCCTTGCCAACATTCCATCTTCCTGGAAGTATAGCCTGTGGTCCCAGAATCCAAATCTCTCTCGTCGGCACTACCTTCATAGCCAGTCATTCACCCAGAATATTTTTCTTTCCCTTTCTATCCCTCTTCTAACTCCTGGAAGGATGGATGAGAAAACTATCGGGGCCCCAAAGTTCTTGAATTTCCTTCCTATCATCCATCCATCCATCCATCCATCTATCTATCTATCTATCATCTATCATCTATCTATCATTGGTCTATCGTCTATCTATCTATCTATCTATCTATCATCTATCTATCTATCTATCTATCTATCTATCTCTATCATCTGTCTATCATCTATCCATCATCTATCTGTCATCATCTGTCTGTCATCTGTCTGTCTGATGTCTGTCTATCATCTATCATCTATCATCTATCATCTATCATCTATCTATCATTGGTCTATCATCTATCTATCTATCTATCATCTATCTATCCATCCATCTATCTCTATTTGTCTATTTATTGGTATTAATGAACTTGCCTTCTGATTCCTGTGGAGCCTCGACAGAAAAATGGTTCATTGAGCCAAAATGACTGCTGAAACATCCTTAATAGTTAGTGGCAAAGCATGGCAGACACTTTTTTTTGTGAAAGTAACTAGAGGCAAATCACCAAGAAATTTAGAAGGTCCTCAGAGAAGATGTCTCATCATTACTCTGCCCCTCTCCAGCTAGAGGGAGGGACCAAGCTAACTCCCTGTGAAAAGAAACAAAAGCATAGACACAGGTTTGGATACAAGAATTGCAGTTTTGTGTGAGTAGATCTAAGAAAGAGGCAGAGTTGTGAGCTCTGGAAAGCTCCTTTTGGGGACACATCTCCAGAGATCTTATGTGGGCTAGGGATTCTGGAGAAATTTGAGATGGACTAAAATGAGCTCTGATTTTTAAGAATCCAATAGGGATGTACGAAAGTCACTTACCTTTTTGAAGGGTGACATTCGTGGTGGGGTGGTGGTGCTACGTCCCTCCCCCCGAAATTCTTCACAGCTGGCTCTGCTCTGCAGCAACTCCGTGGAGCCACCAGCCGGGGCCGCCTGCAGCTGGACATCCAGCCGCTGGGCTGCACAGGGACGCAAATGGTGGCCACCGTAGCCGCCATTTGCGTCCCTGTATTTTGCTGCGATAGGCTACGTATATATTTACGTAGCCTATCACGGCAAAAAAAAAAGGGGGGCCACCATTTGCATTCCCTTTTTTTGCTGTGATAGGCTACGTAAATATTTACGTAGCCTATTATGGCAAAAGACAGGGGCAGAAATGGCGGCCACTACGCCTTTTGCGTCCCTGCGTTAGCCATGATAGGCTACGTAAGTATTTATTATTTATGAATAATTTATGAATAATGAAGAAGTGGCTGCCATTCACAAAGCAGTGCCAACAGCAGCAGGTAAGTGCTCCATTTTGTGTGCCTTTCGTGGGGGGGGGCGGGGGCCTTTGTTCCACCACAGATTTCAGGGGGCCAAATGCACTGGCATTTGGCCTCACTGAGATCCGTGGCAGAATTCTCTGACATCCCTAGAATCCAACCTGTGGAATCCACTGCGTACCCTCCTCGGGCCACGTGGAGTCCATGGACTGTAGGATTTAAAAAAAAAAAACCTTTCCTGAAATTTATGTAAGTTCATTTGTATATAAATATATGAAAAGGAAAAGTTGAATGGAATGGGGGACAATACACTAAATATTACATACTAAGTTAAATTATGTAAATTGTTATGAAATTATTTGTGTAATTTTTTACATGATGGGGGGAAAAATTGCATCCGTCTGTGAGCAAATGACAGAACAAAAGATAACTGACTATTCACAAAACACAGACAGAGTGGATTTTACACATTCCATACATCCCTAATGTGGGGTAGTGGATTTGCTGTTGCCATGTATATGCTGTCTGCTTCCACTTATGCTCAACCTCTGTATTTCTAAATAAATTCAAATATTACCAAATGCTTAACCAGTGATCCCTCCTTCAAAGGAAACCAAACCTATAAAGTGCTTTACCCCTGGAACTCCACACCACTTGGTCAAGGACATGTAACCAGAAATCTACACCTTGGTCAACTATGAGTTTAACAGTAGAAAGTGGCATTGATTATCAATGTCTATTCTTGTTGAAGCATATCCCCACTGTGGTGTTGACTGACCGGATTTGCATATGAAAGTTGCAGGAGCTCCAATGTTGGGGTGTGGGGAGAATGGTTAGACACTCTTTGTGTATTTATGGAAAATAAACTGCTAAAGAGTTACAAGTGGCTGTGAAACTGAAGGGGTAGGATGAAGGGGGAGAAGTTGAAAGAGAGAGCAAGTGAGATGGAAATCTGGCAGCTTCTGACAGGTATGCATAATTATTCCTAGAGGGTAGAGTCATCTGGGAAACAAAGTGAGAGAGGCCATTAAACCTCAAGAGTTTTGCAGGATACCTCAGAACACAGAGATGTTTACCAGAAACAGAAAGGCATGTCTGAATGCAAAATGAAGGTGGCAGCCTACAACTGAGGTTGCACATAATAGTTGTCCGATAGCCCAGGGCTGGAAGAAATTGCTATTCTGTGGACTGTGTAGGTACCCACCCACTTCAAAATGTAAGGATTGTATAGCTGGAATGAACAACACTTGTTTTAAAAATTCTGGGTTTTTATAGGAAGGAGGCTGTTTATGGAAGAGAAACAGTCTTGTTTGTGAGGATGAGACAAGGAGATGATGGCTGAAAAATACATGGACTTTGATTTCTACCTCTGGCATTTGGAATCTAGTAGCTTGTGGTTATTCCCTCTAGTCAAGCTTGGAATCATCTTCACCATCATCATCATCATCATCTTGGTAAACTGCCTTACATTGTATCAGACCATTTGTCCATCTAGCACAGTATTGTTGACACTAAATGGAAACTGCTTGAACCTAGAACCTTCTGCATGCAAAAAGTGCTCTGCAACTGAGCTATGGCATTCCCCCCCCTTCTTCTTCTCCTTCTCCTTCTCCTTCTCCTTCTCCTTCTCTCTCTCTCTCTCTCTCTGTGTGTGTGTGTGTTTATGTAAGAACTTACAAGAATTCACAACATTCTTCATAAACAGAATGGGAAGATACTGTGATTAAAAGAGAAAGAAAGAAAGAAAGAAAGAAAGAAAGAAAGAGAAGGATGTGAGAGAAAGCAAAACTCACAGATATTGTCCTTCCAGGCTGAGAGCTTTGAGTTGTTGTTGTTCAGTTGTTCAATCGTGTCCGACTCTTCATGACCCCATGGACCATAGCCCTGGATTTGTACGAAAGTCACTTACCTGTTTGTGGATTATGCTGATGCTGGGGGGGAGGTGCTCCGTCCCTCCCCCCGAAATTCTGGCTGGGGGGGAGGCGCTCCGTCCCTCCCCCCCCCCAAATCCTGGCCGGCTGGCTCCGCTCCGCAGGGATTCTGCGGAGCTGCCGGCTGGCTCCGCCAGCAGCCGGACATCTGGCCGCTGGCTAACAGGGATGCAAATGGCGGCAGCCATAGCCGCCGCCGTTTCCGTCCCTGCAGTCAGCTGCGATAAGCTATGTAAATCTTTACGTAGCCTATCACGGCTGATTAAAAAGAAAAAAAATGTGCGTACGCAAATGGCGGCGCCCATGGGCACCGCCATTTGCGTTCCTTATTTTGGCACGTCTTAGTCTACGTAAACATTTACATAGACTGCGATGAAAATAAGGGAAACTGAAACGCAAATAGCGTAGACGCTACGCTATTTGCGTTCCCCTTATTTTCGCCGTAGTCTACGTAAATGTTTATGTAGACTAAGACGTGCCAAAATAAGGAACGCAAATGGCGGCGCCCATGGGCACCGCCATTTGCATACACGCATTGTTGTTGTTGTTTTTTAATCCGCCATGATAGGCTACGTAAACATTTATGTAGCCTATCACAGTGTTTTTTAAAATTTAGCCGTGATAGGCTATGTAAATCTTTACGTAGCCTATCCCGTTTTTTTTTTAACTTGGAAATGGCGGTGGCGGCAGCCGGTCAGAAGACCGGCCGCTGCCGCCGCGCCGCCGCTGGAGCCACCGCCACCAGGAAGATCCACCCCAGGTAAGTCCCATCCCGGGGGGGGGGCAGGGGGCGGGCCGTTCCGCCACTGATTTTGGGGGGCCGAATGCGCTGGCATTCGGCCTCCCCAAGATCCATGGCGGAACTTTCGTACATCCCTACATAGCACGCCAGGCCTTCCTGTCCTGCGCTCTCTCCCGGAGCGTGCTCAAGTCCATATTCATTGCATCGGTGATGCTATCTAGCCGTCTCATCCTCTGCCGTCCCCTTCTCCTTTTGCCTGTTAAAAGTCTAGGGTTGAATCCCTGTGTATTCAGCCATATTTGGGGTGTAGAATTAGGGTTGCCACATCTCTTTTTTAATTTTATATGCTCTTCAAATTGAACAGTTACATAACAGGCAGCTACAACATGATCCTCTCCATGCTGGGAATAGCTGTGCTTGTTGAATTTGACTAACGGAGATGGGTGAGAATTTCATGTGGTTGGGTTGTTGTTGTTGTTTTTACAGGAATGTACCCAAAATTCAGAAATTTCATCATAAATGGGATGAAAAGAATTTGAGATTAAAAAAAAAAAAAGAATGTGGGAGGAAGTGAAACTGACAGCAGGAGAATTAGGTCAATCCAACAGTTGCTAACTGCTTCATTTGAAGGGAGAGAATGAAGCTATTCTATAACAGGAAGGAGTGAATGTTTAGATTCTGCTGGAATTCCTTTATGGGGAGGGGGAGATCTCAAGGCCTGGGAGGTGATCAGAAGACCTCAGCATATGTGATGTTCAAAGCAATGAAATGCAACCCCAGAATGACATCAGCAATTGATATTTTTCCTCTCTAAATATCATCCACTCCCATTAAGCCTACTCTCACTGAATTCCCTCCCCGCTCTCCATTTCGTAGGATTGAGTACAAAATATTGTGACACCCTTAATATTTCTTCCTCCAAGCCATCCAGTCTGATTTCATTCTCGCCCTTTTACAGCATTGTTGATTTCTCATTCTCCTGCACTTGACTGCCAAAAAATTCAATTGCACACGCAGCACTAGAAACAAAGTGAAAATGAATTATGCATCACGAAGGAACTTACATTGGAGTTAAACAAAAAAAAAAGTCAGCATTTCCCAATTATAAGATAATTTAGGAAAGAATGTATTTAAAGAGATGGCAATGGAGTGAAATGGGGAAGTGTGTGCTGGGGTGGGGGAGCGAGGCAGGAAGGCTTGAACAAATTACAGCTTACAGCAGGAGTTTGAAGCCTCAATATGCATAAAGACTTTCTCCATATTATCACATCCTCCGAACATAGTTCTTAACTACTCTCGTCTTCTCATTGGTTCTAGATCCACTGTTTTCTTTCAAGCTCTGTGAAGGTAGGGATTCAAAGAATTCCCAATTCCCTGGAATATGACCCAAAAGGGAGGGGACAGGGACCATACCTCAATGGTCAAGTACAAGCCTTGCATGCAGAACATCCCAGATTTAATTCATGGCATATCTAGTTAAAGGAGATAATTATTATTTGTATTATTGTTATTGTTACTATGAATTTTATTTTTATACCACCTACTAGCTGAAGCTCTCTGGGCAGTTCAAAGAAATACACACCACAATACAAGAAAATAAAAACTTATTATAAACTCTCTAACATATCAAATTTAGAACAACTTAAACAGCTAATACAGTTACAATAAGATAATGGATGTGATAGAAACAGCTGACATAAATGGCCCATCATATGCCATCAAATTCCTGGGAGTAGCGGACAGTCTTAACATGGGGCCTAAAACGATGACAGTGTCAGTGCCAGCCAGACCTCAGAAGGCAGAAAATTCCATAATTTGGGGGCCACCACTGGGAAGGCCCTCTCCCTTGTTGCCACCTTCTGGGCCTCCCTCAGAGGAGGCACTCAGAGGAAGGCTTCTGATGTTGATCAGGTAGAATCAGGTAGAATCAGGTAGAATCATAGAATCATAGAACAGTAGGGTTGGAAGGGGCCTATAAAACCATTGAGTCCAACCTCCTGCTCAATGCAGGAATCTCAGTCAAAGCATTCCTGACAGATGGCTGTCCAGCTTTATCTTGAATGCCTCCAGTGTGGGAAAGCCCACCACCTCCCTGGGTAATTGATTTCATTGTCGTGTTGCTCTAACAGTCAAGAGGTTTTTCCTGGTGTTCAGCCAGAATCTGCCATCTGGCTTCCTGTAACTTGAGCCCACTATTCTGTGCCCTGCATTCTGGGATGATTGAGAAGAGATCCTGGCCTTCCTCTCTGTGACAACTTTTCAAATACCTGAACAGTGCTATCAGATCTCCCCTCAGGCTTTTCTTCTCACGGCTAAACATGCCCAGTTATTTCAGTCTCTCCTCATAGGGCTTTGTTTCCAGTCCCCTGATCATCTCCGTTGCCCTCCCCTGAACCCTCTCCAGCTTGTCTGAATCCTTCTTAAAGTGTAGTGCCCAGAACTGGACATTTTACTCCAGATGAGGCCTAACCAGTGCTGAGAAGAGGGGAACTAGTACTTCCCAGGATTTGGAAGCTATACTTCTATTACTGCAGCCCAAAAGAGCATTGGCCTTTTTTGCAGCCACATCACATTGTTGGCTCATCTTCAGCTTGTGATCGACAACAATTTCAAGATCCTTCTCGCTTGTGGTATCGATGAGCCAAGTATTGCCCTTCATGTAACTGTGCATTTGGTTTCTTTTCCCTAGGTGCAGAACTTGTCATTTATCCCTGTTGAATTTCATTCTGTTGTTTTCTGCCCAGTGCTCCTGTCTATCCAGATCACTTTGGATTTTGTTTCTGTAAGGTATTAGCTATACCGCCCAATGTTGTGTCATCTGCAAATCTGATCACCTCCTCCTCCAAGTCATTCATCAAAATGTTGAAGAGCACTGGGCCCAGGACTGAGCCCTGCGATACCCCACTCGTTACCTCTCCCCAGTTTGAGAAGGTCCCACTGATAAGCACTCGTTGAGTCAGATTCTGTAGCCAACTGTGGATTTACCTGACAGTTGTTTCATCTAGCCCACTTTTAGCTAGTTTACTAATCAGGATATCATGGGGCACTTTGTTGAGAATTTTGCTGAATTAGAGGTAAAATATGTCCACAGCATTCCCACAGTCCACAAGGGAGGTTACTTGATCCAAAAATGAGATCAGATTCATCTGGCAGGATGTGTTCTTGACAAATCCATGTTGGCTTTGAGTAATCACTTTCTTTCCTCTGTCTTTTACTATGCATGTATCTGAAGAAAGCCTTTTTGTTGCTTTTAGCATCCCTCACTAACTTCAGCTTGTTCTCAGCTTCAGCCCTCCTGAAGCCATCCCTGCAAGTTTGTGCTATCTGCCTGTACTCTTCCTTTGTAGCATGACCTTCCTTCCACTTCCTACATGTGTCCTTTTTTTTTTTTTTTCAGGTCATCTCTAAGCTTTTTGTGAAGCCACATTGGCTTCTTCTGTTGAGAGAGTGGTGCTTTGGCAGGTATTGAGGTCCAGAGCCATGTGAGGCTTTATTGGTGAAAACTAGAGCTGTGCACACATGGCCTCTCAAAATTCTCCAGCCTACTTGTGGACAGAAAAAGGGGGGGGGATGTCACCAAATTTCTCCTTAGGGGAGGAGAAATTCTCCAGCAGTTTCTCACAGGTAGGACTCACTAGTGGCAGGGGATATAGCATAGGTTCTTTCTCTTTTCCTGAAGGTTTTTGGCTTCTTGCACTATTTATTTTATTTATTTTATTTCCAATATTTATATACTGCTCCTCATCAGAAGATTTCGGAGTGGTGACAACATGATAAAAGAATAAAACAATGCTTAAAAGAGTTAAAACATTTTTTTTTTTAAAGACAAATCCCAACGAAGTGGAGTTCAACAAACCATGGCTGGTCATGCAAGGAAGGCCTCTTGAAAGAATACTACTCCTTCAAGTGGCAGCAGCATCAACAATGTTGAGGCTTTCATTTTTCTGAGGCAGAATTTTGAATTTCATTTGGTGTTTGAACTTATCTAATTAATACGAGGTGGCTGAGGGTGCTGTGTGTGTTTTCTCTATTACCCATCTTTCCATTGCTCTGCAGCCTCCCAGGCCACCTGCCATTCCTAAATTGAAAAAGCTCCATGGGAGGAATGGCCTCATGATGTCTTCCTCACGATGGCTTTAACTGAAGTGTGGGAAGCCGAGGAGGCTATGGGCTGCCACTAGGGATGTACAAAAGTGACTGACCTTTCACGGATTATGTTGATGGGGGGGGAGCTGTTCCATCCCTCCCCCCGGAATCCTGGCCGAGGGGGAGGCGCTCCGTTCCTCCCCCCAGAATCCTCCAACGGCCAGCTGTGCTCCGCAGCAGCTCCACGTAGCAGCCAGCCAGGCCCGGCCCAGCCAGGCCAGAGCCGTCCGCAGCCGGATTTCCAGCCATGGAGGGCTCTGGGTAGTTAAAAAAAAACAAAAACAAAACCACGTACACAAATGGCAGTGGCTACGGCCGCCGCCATTTGCGTTCCTTCTTTCTGGCCGTCTTAATCTACGTAAATATTTACGTAGACTATGACGGCGAAAATAAAGGTGAACGCAAATAACATAGTGGGCGCTATTTGTGTCCCTTTTTCATTCACCATTTTAGCCTACGTAAATCTTTATGTAGGCTAAAATGGCGAATCAAAAGGGGAGGCAAATAGCACCCATTATGCTATTTGCATTCCCCCTTATTTTCGCCATCATAGTCTACATAAATATTCACGTAGATTAAGACGATAAAAAGAAGGAACGCAAATGGCGTACATGGTGTTGTTGTTTTTTACCTACCCAACCATGATAGGCTACATAAAGATTTACATAGCCTATCACGTCTTTTTTTTTTTTTTTTACACAAGCCTGGAAATGGCAGTGGCAGCAGCCGGTCGGAAGACCAGCCGCCACTGCCGCCGGAGCCGCCGCCGGAGCCGCCTCTGGAGTTGCCGCTGCCAGAAAGATCTGCCTCAGGTGAGTCTCATCCCGGGGGGGGATCCGCGGGGGGGCAAGGGGGTGGCAGGCTGTTCCGCCACGGAGTTCGGGGGGCCGAATGCACTGGCATTCGGCCTCACTGAGATCCGCGGAGGAATTCTCTGACAACCCTAGCTGCCACAGAGATCACTGTACAATGGAAGACAGGACACTCACACACACTACTCAGCCACCTCATAAGTAAGGTAAGCACAAGGACCCCAAACCCAACCCATGAAAATTTCTCTGGAATTTCTCCTTCTTTGAATTTCTTTTCAAAAACCATTTCCCTTCTATCAAATTGAATGAGAATGGCTGAAAACCATGTGGGATAAATTTTCAGCACAGCACTATCATAGACCACAAGACTATATCTAAAAAGACATCTCAAATCATTTTCCAGCAGAACATTTTAAAATACAAAACAACCACAGTTAAAACATTTAAAATGACAAAATCCAAAATCCCCCAGTTAAAAATAAGAATCAAAAGGTAAAGATCCTCAGTTAAAACATTTAAATTGGATAGCTAGCCATCAAAATTGGCACCAGAATCAATCAGAGAAAGCCTGGGTAAAAAGTTAGGTTTTTAAGTTCAAACATGCCACAATTGGTGCCTCCCACATACCAAGGGGGAGGGAGTTCCACAAAGTGGTTGCCACCATGAATAAAATCCCTTCCAGATTTCCACTGGATGGCAATCTGCAGGTTGCGGTACAACTGGCAAGGCCTCCTCTAATGGCCTTAATGATTGCACCAGTCTGTATTGGGGAAGGTGCTCTGCCACATAACCTGTTCCAAGTTGTTCAAGGCTTTATATGCCAACAGCAAGAACTTGTACTTGGCTTGGTAGCAAATAGGTAGCCAGGGCAGTTGCTTCAACACCGGTCTAATATGTGAACAGCCAGGAGCCCTGGCCTGCATCCTGAGCACGCTGCAACTTCTGGACCATACAAGGGTAGCGCCACATACAACTAGGGATGGCAGAGAATTCCGCCACGGATCTTGGTGAGGCCGAATGCCAGTGCATTAGGCCCCCCAAAATCTGTGGCGGAATGGCCTGCCCCCCCGCAGATCCCCCTGCCCCCCCCGCAGATCCCCCCTGGGACGAGACTTACCTGGGGTGGATCTTCCGGGTGGCGGCAGCTCCGGCGGCGGCTTCGGCAGTGGCGGCAGCGGCTGGTCTTCCAACCGGCTGCTGCCGCCGCCATTTGCAGTCTTGTTTCTTTGTTTTGTTTTGTTTTTACAAGACGTGATAGGCTACATAAAGACTTACGTAGCTTATCACGCCTGGCTTAAAAAAACACAAACGCGTACGCAAATGGCGGCAGCTATGGCCTCCGCCATTTGCGTCCCTTATTTTTGGCCGTCTTAGTCTACGTAAATATTTACGTAGACTAAGACGACGAAAATAAGGGGAACACAAATAGCGTAGCAGACGCTATTTGCATTCCCCCTTATTTTCGCCGTCTTAGTCTACGTAAATATTTACGTAGACTAAGACGGCCAAAAATAAGGAATGCAAATTGCAGCGGCCGTAGCCACTGCCATTTGCGTATGCGCATGTTTTTTTGTGTGTTTTTTAATCCAGACGTGATAGGCTA
Organism: Heloderma suspectum; assembly: GCF_057233095.1. NCBI lineage: Eukaryota > Metazoa > Chordata > Lepidosauria > Squamata > Helodermatidae > Heloderma > Heloderma suspectum. The sequence goes on along the minus strand of NC_139459.1, from coordinate 9,482,535 downwards.
TGTAAGTCTTTAAGTAAGCTGCCACCATTTGCATCCCTGCTAGCCAGCAGCTGGATGTCCAGCTGCCGCGGAATCCCCGCAGAGTGGAGCCGGCCGGCCAGGATTCCGGGGGGAGGGATGGAGCACCTCCCCCCCCCAGCAGAACCCGGTGGAGCCAGGTAAGGGGACTTTAGTACATCCCTACATACAACACGTTACATAATATAAACACGAGGTTACCAATGCATGACTATCAGGCTATCCCTGTCCAGGAAAGGGTATAGTTGGCATACCGACTGATGGTGATAAATAGGTCACTTGCCACTAAAGTTGCTTGGGCATCTAATGAGAATGAGGAATCCATGAGCATCCCCCAGGGACACCAAGTCCTTGTCTTGGTTTTCCAGCCTGCTTTTCCAGCACAGTTGTCAGGCTACATGACTACTTAACAATCCAAGATGTCTGACTTAAAAAGCAGACCTGGCTAGCTAATCCGGAGGCCACCAGCAGAGGGCAGTCAACAACTACAGGGAAAGTCAAACAGAAGGTCCAATGGAAGGTTTGCTGATGCAACTGTTTGCTTAGGGGAGAGATAAGCAGCAGCAGTCAGCTCCTGCTCTAAAACCCCTTCAACAGCCCCCACAGCTGGCTTCTCCTTCCTTCCTCCCCCAGCAGCCATTTGAAGCTCCAGACTCCATCTGCTCATGCACAGTAGCCAATTGAACTCCCACAGCTTCCCTGAGCTTTCGTGTGAGCGTGGCTCCATCCCTTCCATGTCTCCAGAAAGAGCCCTCATTAGCAGATAGCCCTGAGGCCATAGTTAAGTCCGGCCACTTCTCTTTGTTGGCAAACAAAACAAAATGGAGGGCAGCACTGGGGGCCCAGTTTCAGAGTTGGTCTGGTCCTGGCCTAAACTCAGAGGCCTCTGAAATCTAGAATATTTCTGGGTCAGAAAATGGAGGGTTGAGTTTGGGAGATTCATGTCATTTATTCCAGCCATAGTTTTGTTGCTTATGAATTTTTCTCTCTAATTCTTGCATAGTGTCAATTTGGTCCTAATCAATGCAAACCCTGGCTGGTGCAAATGATGCCCTTGGATGACCAATGTAATGTCCGATGACAGAGATGTGGTTCCTAGTTTCCTTACCTGCTGTGATGTCTAGCTGCTAAGCATCTGAGCCATACATCAAGAAGCACATGGTTCCTATCTCACCTCAGCTGCATACTCAGTAGACTTGGCCCCATTCTTCAACCTCCAATCTACAAAACAGGATAATAATACTAGGGATGGGGGAGAATTTCTGCCCGAAACTTCGGGGGGCCGAGTGCCAACGCATTCGGTCCTCCGAAGGTTGTTCGGGGAGAAATTCTCCGCCCCCCTGTTCCCTGCCCCCCCCCTGGGATGGGACTTACCTTTCATGAATGTCGCTCCCAGCGGCGGGTCCCAGCGGCGGTTCGGCAGGTCTTTGTCAGGGGCGGGGGCGGCAGCCGGTCTTTCGACCGGCTGCCGCCGCCGCCATTACAAGAAAAGTAAAAAAAAAACAATGCCCCTGTGATAGGCTATGTAATGATTTACGTAGCCTATCACGGCTGACTTTGCAGATCTAGCCGTGATAGGCTACGTTAATCGTCACATAGCCTATCACGGGGGCATTTGTTTATTTTTTAAAACTTTTTATTTCGCGGCCGGGCGAGGCGAGGCGCCTCCTCCCCGGCCTGAATTTCGGCCGGGCGAGGTGGGAAGCCTCCCCCCAGCCTGAAGTTTGGCCGGGCGAGGCGGGAAGCCTCCCCCCCCTGGCCTGAACTTCGGGGGGAGAAGCGAAGCGCCTCCCCCCCACCGCGAAGCAAGCTGTGAGACCAGGTGACTTTCGTACATCCCTAAATAATACTGACCTACCTAAACAGAGGATTTCCCCCAGTTCTACAGAGAACCTATGCATTTGCTTTTCAGATAAGACCATGGTAGGCAAGCATGGGAGGTGTTGTTGTAAATATTGTGTGTTATAAAGATTGCTTCACCTACTCACGCGTAGCTCTTTGAACATAAGTCCTACATAAATTCTTAGCTATTAATATTCTTCTTTACTTGGAAGTTAGTTCCACTGACATCAACAGATGATCAGGGTGTAAATTTTGTTTTGACAGATAATGAAATGATAGACATTTGAGGAGATAAAGCAGTGACTTGCATGTAGCCCAATCTTTTACAGATTCCCCGTTAAACAATTGATTGTACACTTGCTTTAAACCAAATCTCTTTCTGATGTTGACAGACCTGTCTTCTGCTGATAACAACAGGCCTATGCAAACTGATGTTATCCTAATTGGGGGCAAAGGCATCTGTGTATGTGTTTTGAAGTTATCATTGTGCCACTTCCTTCATGGAGGATTGTGTAAAGCATTAGTATAGAGGCAGAAAGTTCCTTCATGAAATGTCCTCCCAGAATAAGCATTGCTTGCTTACTATGCTCTCATCTGAAAAGCGAATGTTCAGGTTTTCCCTAGAACTGGGGGGGGGGGGAGATTATCCAAAACTAGTAGCAATAGAACTGGAAACTAAACTGGCTTTACTGACAGATTAATGGTTAAATGTCCTCTATTAATTTTATTGCAAACTGCTGAAGGATTTTATTATTTTCAGCAGTATCCAAGTGTCACAAACAAACAAACAAAATTGTGCATATATTCTACTCATCATCTTTCAAGAAACTCAGAGCTAGGGATGGGTGAATAGCTTACTGTTTTGCTTTCTCCCACATTCATTTTTTAAAACAAATGAACAAATAAACCTCAAGTTCTTTCCATTCTGAATATGAAGAAATTTGTGAGTTTTGGTAAATTCTGATAAAAAATGAACTAAACCAACATTTTCGCCTATCTGCACTAGCTAAATTCAACGGCTACAGCTATTTCTAGGATCATAGAAACATAGAATCATAGAATAGTAGGGTTGGAAGGGGCCTACAAGGCCATCGTGTCCAACCCCCTGCTCAGTGCAGGAATGCAAGGCCATCTTTTCCAAGATGGAGAAAGCCGTCATGTAACTGCCTGCCATATAGCTTTTAAAGGTGGGGAGCCTGTCAGAAAAAGAGAGGTGGCACCCCAATTAAGCACTAACATGGTTGAATACCCAGGAATATTCTCCCATATTTTATTTTTAGATTTAAAAAGTCCTAAAATGTTCTTTCCATCTCATTTATGAGGGAATCTGTGACTTCAGGTAAGATTTTATCAAAAACACAAAGTGAACAAAATTCTGGGCCATCCCTGCTGCTCACACACACACATACACACTCCCTCTCCTATCCCCTGAGCAAAGCTAAACAGCAGGCATGCATTGTTTTATTTATTTATTTATTTATTTATTGCATTTATACCCTGCCTTTTTTCCTCTTGCAAGGAACACAAGGTGGCTTACATGATCCTCCTCCTCTCCATTTCATCCTCACAACAACAACCCTGTGAGGTGCGTTGGGCTGAGAGTCTGTGACTGGCCCAAAGTCGCCCAGTGAGCTTCCATGGCCGAGTGGGGACTAGAACCCAGATCTCCCAGCTCCCAGTCCAACACTCTCGCCACTACACCATGCTGGCTCTCATTGCATTGCTATACACAAGGAGGGGCCTGGACTGCCCCTTAGGTGCTTTGGGGAAAACATCTGCCATCATTGTTGGGTTTTTGTGGGAGGGTGGCGGGAGTTTTTTCTTCTTTTTTCCCCAAATCAAAATGGGAAGAAATTTTGGCACAATTGCACCCTAAATCACACTGTATCCTGAAAAATGCAATAGAAGTATGCTAACCCGACAGTCCACTATAGCAAAACCATGTCCTCCCTTGCCTCCTTTCTTTTGTGTAGCCCTGGCACTGTAAATCACGCCCCCCCCCCCAACACACACATACACAATGGGTGTTTCTTCCAAGGTCAAATTAAAGAGCAATGCTGATGAGCCAACACATCAGGCCATCCTCATTTGAGTGATTTCTTCAGAAGCGCAAACTTTCACTTGCTGTTCTTTCAGCTGCGAAGCGAGGGAAGTTCTCTGATTGCTCTTCCAGCAACATGGAGAGACTCAAGGATCCCAGCAGGGTTGACAGGAGGCTTCGCAGGCAAAGAGCATGATCTAATCCTGGTTTTGCATGTGGTCTGTTCTTATTCATAGAGAAAGCCTCATTAGCTAATTGCTTTTCTTTACAAGGAGTTAGCGCTGCTTCTCAGTCAGAACATATCTCAACAGAAATTTCTCCCACACCGATGCCGTTTATAATAGTGGTATGCAACAGTGCTTTAGACCAGGCATGGTCAACCTGCAGCTTGGGTGCCCTGCCACCCATCCTTTCCTCATATTGATTTTATTTTCAGGAAAAAAAAGTCAAGGTTTGCTGCCAAACCTTAGTGCCAATCCACTATGATGCCACAGAATGGACAAACTGAGCTTGCAAACCACCTAAATCTGTCAGTTCTAAGTAGGGATGTACAGACTGTGTAAAATCTGCTCTGTCTGTGTTTTGCGGATTGTCAGGAGTAGGGATGTCAGAGAATTTCTCCACGAATCTCCGGGAGGCCGAATGCCAATGCATTCAGCCCCCCGAAATTGGTGGAGAAACAGTCTGCCACCCCCCCGCCACCCCCCGGAATGGGACTTACCTTTGTCGAATGTCCCTGGCGGCTCCTGGCGGCTCCCGGCAGTGGTTCGGCAGCGGCAGCGGCCAGTCTTCCAACCGGCTGCCGCCGCCACCATTTCCAAGTAAAAAAAACCAACAACAACAAACATGATAGGCTACGTAAAGATTTACGTAGCCTATCACGGCTAGATTTTCAAATAACACCGTGATAGGCTACGTAAATGTTTACGTAGCCTATCATGGCTGACTTCGGGGGGAAAACAAAAAGCGCATACGCAAATGGCGGCGCCCATGGGTGCTGCCATTTGCGTTCCTTATTTGGGCATGTGAAAAGCTATGGTTTTCCCAGTAGTAATGTATGGCTGTGAGAGCTGGACTATAAGGAAGGCTGAGCGCCGAAGAATTGATGCTTTCGAACTGTGGTGCTGGAGAAGACTCTTACGAGTCCCCTGGACTGCAAGGAGGTCAAATCAGTCCATCCTAAAGGAAATCAACCCTGACTGCTCATTGGAAGGATAGATAATGAAGCTGAAGCTCCAATATTTTGGCCACCTAGTGCGAAGAGAAAACTCCCTGGAAAAGACCCTGATGCTGGGAAAGACTGAAGGCAAAAGGAGAAGGGGACGGCAGAGGATGAGATGGCTAGATAGCATCACCGATGCAATGAATATGAACTTGAGCACGCTCCGGGAGAGAACGCGGAACAGGAAGGCCTGGCGTGCTATGGTCCATGGGGTCACGAAGAGTCGGACACGACTGAACGACTGAACAACAACAACAACAAGTCTACGTAAACATTTAGCGTTGCCCTTATTTTCGCTGTAGTCTATGTAAATGTTTACGTAGACTACATGTGCCCAAATAAGGAATGCAAATGGCAGCACCCATGGGCGCCGCCATTTGCGTACACGCTTTTTTTTCTCCCCCAAAGTCAGCCATGATAGGCTATGTAAACATTTATGTAGCCTATCACGGCTGACTGCAGGGACGCAAACGGCGGCAGCTACGGCCACCGCCATTTGCGTCCCGACAGGAGACGAGATTCGCGGCCGGAGGGACAGGGCGCCTCCCCCCCGGACAGAATTTCAGCCAGAGGGATGGGGCGTCTCCCCCCCGGCCAGAATTTCGGTGGGGAGGGATGGGGCGCCTCCCACTCCGCCCAGAATTTTGGGGGGAGGGACGGAGTGCCTCCCCTCCACCGCGAAGCAAGCTGCAGGATCAGGTAAGGGACTTTCGTCCATCCCTAGTCAGGAGCCTTTTGTTCCGTCATCCTCCCACAGATGGGTGTGAATGTGTGTGTTTTTCTGTCATGCGGAAAAATACTAGGGATGGCGGAGAATTTCTCCCCGAAACTTCGGGGGGCCGAGCGCCAACGTGTTCGGCCCCCCGAACAAGTTTCAGGGAGAAATTCTCCGCACCCCCCCTGCCCCCCGCACCCCCCCCAGGATGGGACTTACCTTTGGCGAATGTCCCTCCCGGCGGTGGGTCCGGCCGGCAGTTCGTCGGGTCTTCGTCCGGGGCGGGAGCGGCAGCCGGTCTTTCGACCGGCTGCCACCGCCGCCATTTCAATAAAAGAAAAAACAAAAATGCCCCCGTGATAGGCTACGTGAAGATTAACGTAGCCTATCACAGCTAGATTTGCAAAGTCAGCCGTGATAGGTTACGTAAATCGTCACGTAGCCTATCACGGGTGACTTTTTTTAAAAAAAGCGCGTACGGATAATGGCGGCCCCCATAGGGAGCCGCCATTCCCGTTCCTTATTTGGTCGCTGTAGTCTACGTAAAGATTACGTAGACTACAGCGACCAAATAAGGAACACGAATGGCGGCTCCCTATGGGGGCCACCATTTGCGTACGCTTTTTTTTTTTTAAGTCACCCGTGATAGGCTACGTGACGATTTACGTAGCCTATCATGGCTGACTTTGCAGATCTAGCCGTGATAGGCTACGTTAATCATCACATAGCCTATCACGGGGGTGTTTTTTTTTTTAACTTTTAATTTTGCGGCCGGGCGAGGCGAGGTGCCTCCTCCCCGGCCTGAATTTCGGCCGGGCGAGGCGGGAAGCCTCCCCCCCAGCCTGAATTTCGGCCGGGCGAGGCGGGAAGCCTCCCCCCCAGCCTGAATTTCGGCCGGGCGAGGCGGGAAGCCTCCCCCCCAAGCCTGAACTTCACGGGGGGAGCAGCGAAGCGCCTCCCCCCCACCGCGAAAAGCTGTGAGACCAGGTAAGTGACTTTCGTGCACCCCTAAAAGATACAGAAATAGTTACATAAATATTTACAGATTTACATAATTTACCCCAGTACGCAACATTGAGTGCATTATTCCATTCTATGTTTCCTCAGCAGAAACTTACGTATTTTTCTATGTGTAAATTTCGGGAAAGTAAAAATATCATCCGAAAGTCCATGGACTCCACAGGGCCTGAGGAGGTCGCTCTGCAGCAGATTCCGGAGGCTGGGTTCTTAGAAATCTGAGCTCATCTTAGTCCATCTCAAATTTCTCCAGCATCCCTAATTCTAAGCCTCTGCCGCAGTTATGAAGACTAACTGACTGCCTAGTTTAGTTTAGTTGTTGAAGTGATGGTGGCAGCAGGAATTTGTCCCACAATGGAGAATTTAGACTGCCCAAAGTTGCCCACCACTGGTTTAGACTATTGCAAGGCACTCTATATAGACAATGGCTTAGATCCTGTGACTGGTGCACAGTGCGATTGCTTGCTTCTGAACTGGGGCTGTTCGTAGGGATGGATGCCTACAAAGTGCTGGTTATGGCCTTGAAAACTAGGGCTGGCTGAGGCAGACTTACTTGACATTTTTTGACATAGTTTGGTGGGCAAATTTATTTATTTATTTATTTATTTATTTTTATTTATTTATTTCTATACCGCCCAATAGCCGAAGCTCTCTGGGCAGTTCACAAAACCAGTTCCTAAAACCACCACCCCACCCCAACTCATCCTTTCACAGCCACCACTGTGTATTTTGTGATGGGACGTGGTAATGTCTTGGCAGCAAATAGCTGCCACTTTTCTTCCTAGGATTCTTAGTGAGGACAGGGAAGCATTGTCTCTGCTTTGCATGCAGGCGGTCCCAAGTTCTATCCTTGGCATCTCCAGGCAGGGCTTGGGAAAATCCTGCCTGAAAATCCCAGAGAGCTACTGCTGCCAGTCAGTGTTGGCAGTCCTAGGCTAGATGGACCAAGGTTCCGACTCGGACTCGGTGTAAGGCAATTTCCTATGTTCCTTCTGACTAACTGCATGGTGATGCTATGTAGTGCATCATCATGGACTGTTGTCGTTTTGCTAGTCAGAGGGATGCCAATGCTTTTCTGTCCTCACTATTAGATTCCTGGGAAGAAGAAAAAAAAGTGATGTTCTCTAGCTGCTGGAACTCTGGGAGGTACCCTTGCTGTCAGCAGCAAGTTCAGTGATAGCTTTGCTTCCTTTTGTCCCCTTCCTAAAAACCGTCAAAATGATGCTCTTCAACCTCATGGTCTGAAGCAGATAGGACAGAGCCACTGAATCCAGCCCATCTAGGATCCCAAACTGGCCCTTTGGGGTATCCCCAGGTTAGCATGCCCTTCCCCTGGCCACACACCCTTTCCCCTAGCCTCTGATTGTTTGGTGGTTTCCTAGCTTTTGCATAGCTTTTTCCCCATTCTAAAAGGTTGACACACCTCTCCTAAGGCTAAGCTATTGGCACTAAAAGATTTAAGATAAAATGTGCCAGTATTTCTGGTATTTTTGCCCTGCTCCTTTTGCATCCCCCCTGAACCTCTCCGAACTTGAGTTCACTGAAAAAAGGTTCAACACCCCTGAAATACGATATTAAAATTGGGTAGGAGGTTGGTAATTTTGGCTCAGCCCTAGGCCGTGTGTGTGTGTGTGTGTGTGTGTGTGTATTTAAGAAATTTCACATCCTGTCTTTCCACTGCAATAGCCCTCAGGGCAGCATGGAAATCAATTTTAAGTCATATGAAATAACAACCATGAATAATTAAAGAAAGACTAAAACAACAATAAAAAACAGGAAAAAAAAACAGCAGCAATTTCTTTCTTTAAACAGAATCTCAGTTGATGGATAGTATTTGCTATTAATTTCTATGTTACATTTCTATCCTGCCTTTCCTCCAAGGAGCCCAAAGATCCTCCTCCTGTCCATTTTGTCCTCACAAAACCCTTGTGAGGTAGGTTGGAGAGTCAATAACTGGCCCAAAGTCACCCAGTGAGCTCCGTGAAGGCTTTTATGTAAATGGCTTTTAAACTTTCTTATACTGAATTCAATGTTTTAACTTCTGTAAACCACCCAGAGTGCTTCAGCTAAGGGGCGGTATAGAGATGGTGATGGTGATGGTGATGATAATGCCTGAGTGTGGACCAGATCATGCCAGTGCAGGCTGGTGGCTCTGATTTCAGTGGGGCTGTGAATCCATTCTGAGTTTCAATCAGAACCAGCCAGAACTCTAAAGGAGTTACCCGAGGTGCTGAACCTTGGACTAGCACCTTAGATAGGGTTCAGCACCTTGGATAGTTCCTCTAGAATTCTGGCTGGTTCTGACTGAAACCCAAAGTGGATCCACAGCCCCACCACAATCGGAACTGTCAGCCTCCACTGGAACCTGGGTCTCCTGTCTGCTACACCACATTGGCTCCCAAGCGATTAAAAGCATGAGCACACAGGATGGCTTTCAGCCTGGTCTGTGTGCAGAGCAGAATGGGGTGGTTGAACCCTGAGGTGCTACACTGGATGGTATCACGTCAGGCTACAAGGGGAAGCCTTATTTTAATGCTCCATCATGTGTTATTAATAATAACCGAGAATCCCTGCTTTCCTGGTTTTCTATTCGCATGGAGTTTGGGTATATTGCTGCTGCTGCTATTTTACATGGAGAGATACTAAAAAAGAAAGAAAGAAAAAGTTGTCCATCTTCAACCATCTCAGGGTTTTACCTGCACTGTTGTGCTGCATCTGTAGTCCAACCTGGTGTCAGGAACCTAAAAGAAAGCTCAGGTGACATCAGGCACAGTTCTTTAGATGTGGGGATCCCTGTTCCAGCCTTCCATATGTTCACCACTGGCTTAGAGATCTGTAGCATAGGCATAGACATAGAATCGTAGGGTTGGATGAGGACTGCAAGTAGGGATATATGAATCCCTCACCTTGTTCCGGTCTAGGGCATCTACGGTGGGGGGGAGGCGATCCATCCCTCCCCCTGGAATCCTCCCCAGTCAGCTCCACTCTGCGGCAAGGTTGCGGAGCCGCCAGCCGGGGCCGGCCACAGCCGGACTTCCAGCCACTGCCGAGCTGCTGCGGCCGCAAATGGCGGCCGTTGTAGCAGCCGCCATTTGCATCCTTGCATTAGGCCGTGATAGGCTACATAAGTATTAATTAGGCCACCGCATCTGCCGTCAGGTAGGTCTGTTCCGGGGGGGGGGGATTTCAGTGGGTGGCAGGGGGGGGAGTCCCTCCAACATCCCTACCTACAAGACCATCGAGTCCAACCCCTTGCTCAATGCAGGAAGTCTGATTCCCAGGTGGTCCCCCATCCAAGTAGTAACCAGGGCTGACCCTGCTTAGCTTCTGAGATCAGACGACATCAGGCGCATCCAGTCCTTTGCTTGCAAGTGTCCTGCTCTCTATCCTATCCTTTCCTCAAGTCCTTTGGTGATACCATGGGCCATGCGCATTATTTTTTCAGTAGTGGCAGTTGATCAAATGTTTGCTAGATGCTTCCCTCTGGGCAAAATGCTGCCCAACATGCTGCTGATTCTGGTCCATGTGCAGCCAGCCCCATCAATTTCATTCTGCAAGATGCTCCTGGCTGCAGAAGGGTGATTTAGTGTTTCTGGGGGTAAGCCCTGAAACAAGTGGAAATGCTTGTTTCTGGACAGGGGGAGGTCAATGGAGCTCCCTTATGAGCCAACTTGCCCCTTCAACAAGTGTTTCTGCTCATTTTAGGTTGCCTCTGGGAGTGCTAAATCGCCATTGCACATGCAGTGGGGGCTGTTTGTGCAATGGAATTAGTGGGGTGCAAAATAATTGCAGGAGGTGTAAGCACCCCTTTGGATACTGCCATAAGTCTGAGTGATGTGCTATGTAATATTCACTAGCCCCTAGCTTGGGAGTAAGCAACCTGGTTCCATCCAGATGTTTTAAACTACAACTCCCATCAGCCCCAGTCACTATGGCCAATGGTCAGAAATTACAGGAGTTGTGGTTCCAGAACATCTGGAGGGCACTAAGTTGCCTACCCCATGTTCTAGCTGTTTCTATCTAGCTGATATATCTGGAAGTTTCAGTTCTCAACTTTTCTGTTGTTTTATTTGATTTTTATTAATGCTGCTTTGAGTGAGCTTATTATTAATTAGGGATGTTAGAGAATTGCACCACAGAGTCCAGTGAGGCCGGATTCTTTAGAATCTGCCCCCCCCCCGGAGTCCTTGGCAGAATGGAGCAATCCCCCCTGCCACACCACGGAATCTCCCCGGGACGGAGCCTACCTTTATCGGCCGTCCGCTGCCCCGCGAATTACTGCCCCGGTCTGCAGCCGCCATTATCATTCCACTTTAGCCATGATAGGCTACGTAAGTATTTATGTAGCCTATCATGACTAACGCAGGGACGCAAACGGTCTGCCCGCCTGCCCCCGCCGGGACGGGACTTACCTTGGACGAATCATCCTGGCGGCGGCGGCTCCGGCAGTGGTTCGGCGGCGGTTTGGTGGCGGCAGCTGCGGTGGCCGGTCTTCTGACCGGCTGCCGCCACCGCCATTTCCAGTAAAAAAACAAACCAAAAAAACGTGATAGGCTACATAAAGATTTACGTAGCCTATCATGGCTAGATTTTAAAAAAATACCGTGATAGGCCAGGCCGCAAAAGTCAGCCATCATAGGCTACGTAAATGTTTACGTAGCCTATCACGGCTGAGTAAAAAAAACAAAAAACGCGCATATGCAAATGGCGGTGCCCATGGGCGCCACCATTTGCATTCCTTATTTTGGCACATCTAGTCTATGTAAACATTTACGTAGACTACGGCGAAAATAAGGGGAATGCAAATAGCGTTACGCTACGTAGACGCTACGCTATTTGCGTTCCCCTTATTTTCGCCGTAGTCTACGTAAATGTTTACGTAGACTAGACGTGCCAAAATAAGGAACGCAAATGGCGGCGCCCATGGGCGCCCCCATTTGCGTACGCACGGGGTTTTTTTATTTTTTGTTTTACTCAGCCGTGATAGGCTATGTAAACATTTACGTAGCCTATGATGGCTGACTTTTGCGGCCTGGCCAGCCAGGATTTGGGGGTGGAGGGACAGAGCGCCTCCCCCCCAGCCAGAATTTCGGGGGGGAAGGATGGAGCGCCTCCCCCCTGGCCAGAATTTCAGGGGGAGGGACGGAGCGCCTCCCCCCCACCGCGAATCAAATTTCGATACAGGTAAGAGACTTTCGTACATCCCTAGGGCCCATGACAGGCTACATAAATATATACACAGCCTATCACGGCAAAAGACAGGAACGCAAATGGCAGCCGCTACACCATTTGCATACCTGCGGTAGCCGTGATAGGCTACATAAATATTTACATAGCCTATCACGGCAAAAGGCAGGGACACAAATGGCAGCCGCTATGCCATTTGCGTCCCTGCGGTAGCCATGATAGGCTATGTATGTATTTACGTAGCCTATCATGGCAAGAGGCAGGGATGCAAATGGTGTAGCTGCAGAGAGAGACTGGGTGAGGGGATCAGGGCAGTGGTGAATGCCTCCCTTGAGGAGGGAGTGATGCCATCAGCCCTCAACGAGGCAGTGATAAGACTGCTCTTAAAGAAGCCCTCCTTGGATCCCCAAGTTCTGAACAACTTTTGCCCAGTCTCGAATCTGCCATTTTGGGGCAAGGTGATTGAGCAGGCAGTGGCAATGTAGTTGAAGGCACACTTGGAAGAAGCCGATTATCTAGACCCATTTCAGTCGGGCTTCAGGCCTGGGCATGGGACAGAAACGGCCTTGGTCACCTTGGTGGATGATATGAGGAGGGCTCTGGATAGGGGTTAACACTCCTTCCTTGTTCTCCTCGACCTCTCAGCGGCTTTTGATACCGTTGACCACGGTATCCTACTGGACCACCTGGAAGGGTTGGGCATTGGAGACACTGTATTGCGGTGGTTCCGGTCCTTCCTCTCCAGCAGATACCAGAGGGTAGCACTGGGAGACAAGGTTTTGGACCCATGGCCAGTCACTTGTGGGGTGCCACAGGGTTCCATCCTCTCCCTGATGCTATTTAACATCTATGTGAAGCCACTGGGGGCTATCATCATCAGGAGGTTTGGGGTGCGGTGTCATAAATATGTGGATGACACGCAGCTCTACCTCTTGTTCAAATCTTCACCAAGGTTGGCCATGGAATCCCTGTCCAAATGTCTGGAGATGGTGAGTGGCTGGATGGGGAGGAATAAGCTGAAGCTGAACCCTGACAAGACCGAGGTACTTTTGGTGGGAGACAAGAGGAGGCTGGAGGATGTTGACCTGGTTTTGAATGGGGTACGGCTACCCTTGAAAGACCAGGTCCGCAGCCTGGGTGTCATTTTGGACTCCCAGCTGTCCATGGAGGCTCAGGTGTCAGCTGTGAGCCGGACAGCGCTGTATCAACTCCATCTGATATGGCGGCTGTGCCCCTTCCTTCCCGACCATCTGCTTCCATCTGTAGTACATGCCCTGGTCTCCTCTTGTTTAGACTACTGTAATGCACTCTACATGGGGTTACCCTTGAAGATGGTTCAGAAGCTGCAGCTGGTACAGAACGCAGCGGCTCGCCTGATTAAAGGCAGCCTCCGGCGAGATCACATCACTCCAGTGCTGAAGGAGTTGCACTGGTTACCAGTTGTTTTCTGGGCCAAATTCAAGGTGCTGGTTTTGGCCTTTAAAACCCTACATGGTTCCGGCCCAGCCTGTCTTAAGGAACACCTCCAGCAACACCAGACAGTCCGTTGAACAAGATCAGCCTCGGATGGCCTTCTCTCTGTCCCATCAGCCAGGACAGCTAGACTGGTGGGGACGAGGGAGAGGGCCTTTTCTGTGGTGGCCACCACTCTGTGGAATTTCCTCCCTAGGGAACTCCGCCATGCCCCCTTTTTAATGAGCTTCCACTGTGCATTAAAAATGTGGTTGTTCAGGCAGGCATGTGGGGTGGGTTAGGGTATTTTAGAAAATGTTTTTATTGTAGAATTTTATTGTTTTAAACTGTTTTATTTTATGCTTGTACATAGCCCAGAGTGGCTGGGTGACCAGCTAGATGGGCGATTAATAAATTTAAAAAATAACATAAATAACATAAATTAATAAATTAATAAAAAGTACCACAGGGACACAAATGGCGGCCGCAGCGGTGGCCACCATTTGCAGCCGCAGCCCAGCAGCTGATGGAAGTCATGGAGCGGAGCTGGCCAGGGAGGATTCCGGGGGGGAGGGATGGATCGCCTCCCCCCCCCACAGCGGATGGCCCCAGCATAATGGGGTAAGTCATTTGTACATCTCTATTATTAATACCTGAAATAAGTGGCTTCTTTTGCTATATCCTTAAGAGAGAAGAATAAGCTATTCACTTGTGCCTCAGCGGCCCGTCTCTTTGACCCCCTGCCAAAGTAAGTGAGGCAGGTGGCTACTAGGAGGAGGGCCTTTTCTGCTGTGGCCCCCGGGCTGTGGGATGAGCTCCCTAGTGTTTTTTGCCTAGCACCTACATTGTATTCCTTCTGGTGCCAGGTGAAGGCCTTTTTATTTTTCCAGGCATTTTAGCATTTGAGCTTTCTAGACTAGTGTTGCTGTTTTAAATCTGTATTTTAAATCTCTGCATTGCTGCTAGGTTTTATTCTGTTTTTATTCCGGTTGTATTGTTATATTGTGGTTTTAATGCTTTCATATTTCGTATTGTTTTATTGTGTGCTTTTTGGCTTTAATTTTTGTGAACCGTGCAGAGAGCTTTGGCTATTGGGCGGTATAGAAATGAAATAAATAAATTCACTTCATTTTGTAACTGATGAATTGGGGCCCAAATTGCGGCTGCCTGGGCCATATGGAAATTCCCCCAGCAATACAAGCGTGGCTTCATTCAGAAAATTGATGCATGGGGTACTTTTAAGTCGTTTAGAAGTTATAACTGTTCTCCAGATCAGATCATAACATGTATTCCTTGGCACTCATGTCCCTTCTGCTTCCATACCTTGTAGCTGAGAGCTTTGAAACTTTTAAGGTCAGAGTAGCTTTCAATGAATCAAGGTAAGCTGGAGGTGGTCAAAAAATGAGAGCACGCTCCGGGAGACAGCACAGGACAGGAAGTCCTATGGGGTCCATGGGGTCACGAAGAGTCGGACACGACTGAATGACTGAACAACAACAAAGCTTTTACCACCACCAGAGAACCACCAACTCCATCACCTTCACCACCAGTCCTGGCTCTATATCCCATAGACTTAACCTGCTGATTCTATTTTAAAACACCTTCTCCATCTGGTATCCCCCAAAGATCACAAGGATAACGCTCCAGAAAGAACAGCATCATGTGCTGCAAACAAGGACACAGAGGCTCTTTCGTTCCTTTTTATTCTTTCTTTTAGGATTTTGGCAATGTCTGAATCTTGACAAGCTTTTAGGTCAGTATCCCCTGGTGTCTGGAGGCTTGGGGAGAGCTCCTTGACCTTCTTGAGTGTTAGTCTTCAGGAACAGGAGAGATGCTCATAAATGCATTCGGCTCGCACCTCCCAGCTTTCCCCCCCATTTTTGCTGAGGCCCATGGGTATTTCCAGCAGTTTACTTTTATGTTTTCCCTTTTGGTCCCTTGCTGCATTTAGCTTGGGATCTAAGTGGTACTTGTCCTTGTGAGAATGAGATGCAGCTGCAACTATTAAGAACAAAGGATTAGGAATGTGCTGCATGCATGTATTGTCGAACAGGAAGATGAAGGAAGAGTCTGTAGTTCATAAATGTATTAGCACACCTGAATCCTTCTGAAGTACTCATATCTCCATGAGGCTTCTAGGACACCTTCACTTTACAGAGATTAGCAGCACCACATTTGCACATTTCTGTCGGTGGTGAATAGAGGCAAAGTGACTTACCACATTTTGTGATCTTCTTTATTTTCCTTGTAGGCATCAAAAAGTGTTGTGCCCCCTATTTTTGGTGATGTGGGTAGGCTGACTATACGTACCGTTTTAAATGGGACAGTACCGTTTTTTTTTCATATTTCCCGACCGTCCCGTCGTTTTAATATAAATGTCAGTTTTGTCCTGTTTTTAATTTTTTGTAAAAAAAAAACTGAACGTGTTTATCATAAGGCTCTATGCTAATCAATGCGTGCCGTAAAACTACTGAAAGAGGAAGTTCCATTTCCTTTATCCAACCAGGGCCAGGCTTCTTGAGCTAGCAACGATCAGATGCCACCCCCTTGCTTGTCTGCAGTG
The DNA here is from genome assembly GCF_057233095.1 of Heloderma suspectum. Lineage (NCBI taxonomy): Eukaryota > Metazoa > Chordata > Lepidosauria > Squamata > Helodermatidae > Heloderma > Heloderma suspectum. Next base: position 9,466,478 of record NC_139459.1, on the reverse strand, counting down.
GCGGGGAATTCAAGAGGCGGTCGCTAAGCCCCATTCAACATGTGGGAGCCAGGAGGGCGAGACTTACTGTTATTTCTACCATCATTCCACCCATAGAGATTCTTTGTGCCCTACATTCAGTTTGATCTGTCCCGTTTTTGTCATCCCAATATCCCGTTTTTGTCTCAAGGAAATATGGTCAGCCTAGATGTGGGCCACTTGTGGCAAACACATTTACTAGGTTTTAATAGGGCTAATCTCTATGCCAGGGGCTTGGATCCCACAACCCCATGTAACATATTTGGAGGGGAGCTGCAGGGGAGGAATGGAAATAGAAGTCCTGTTCTGCCAGGGGTATCTGTTCTGCAGGTGCAACAAACTGTATCCACCCCCAGATCTTTAGGACCATTAGCATGGCTAGCAGTGAGAATTATGAGAGTTGCAATCGAAAACATCCCTGCTCTATACTATCATACAGACACACAGATTATGTGTAATATGAGTTGAATGGTTAATGTGCATAACAACCAGCCATTGTGTACATTCAGCTAGGGATGGCATGGGCACCTCGTTTTGGTCTGGACGTCTGGCAGACAGCTTGCGCCCCCACCAAGTTGTTCCAGCTGAGCCCCTGTCCCTGCTTGACCCCCCCTCATGCTCGTGGAGCTGCCCCCACTCACCTAGGCCCATCTTCCTGTGTCATGATTGCCCTTCTAGAAAAGAACATGGAGATCACAAAAAATGTTCACATTGACTTATACACAAAATGGTGCTGTGAATTGCCCATATACAGTATGCAAGATTATGGGCATAAATGGGCTATTTACACCTGCATATATGGGTGATTCATGGTGCCATTTTGCATATAAGTTGATGTGCACATTTTTACGATCGCTATGTGCGTGTTTTTCACAACATGGCAATCATGGTGCAGAATGATAAAGCCCAAGTGAGTCCGAGTGGCTTGGCAAGCAGGCATGGGGCTCAAGCATGGGTTCTGGGGGCATGAGTGCAGGTTGGGGACTGGGTGGGTGCCCAGAGAACCTGGATGGGGTGCCACCCATCCATCTCTACATTCAGCACATCTCTTGGAGAATGCACAAATAATCTGTTCATCAAGAGGGAATTGTGCACATTATCCAGTCATTAGGCATAATCTCCAACAGGCCTTGGGGAATATTGCCTGTCTCAATGGCATTTTATATATATTTCCAGCCATTGTGCACAATCCCCAACAGGAATCTCCCAGGTTCTTTTTTGTGTGGTGTTTCACTGAAGAGCAGGAGTTCGTGCACACATCAGTAGAACACCACCCAAACAAATCTTGATACTATAATATGCTTGATTAGATTAGATCACATCAAGAAGATTGCTTTTTCGCCGTTTTTTATCAGTGCAAGCATGTCCAGCAGTGACGTGTGTGTCTGTGGTCAGGGGGAGACATGACAGAACTGAAGACAGCGAGATCTGCCAAACCGTGCATGCTCCCATTTTAGGACTAATTGTAGACATTCCTGTAGGTATTCTCCAGAGTTCAGGAGGACTGGCATGCAGGAGAGAGTAATTTATGTGAACCACCCAGAGCACTTTCTCTGTTAGGTGGTATAGAATCATAGAATCATAGAATCATAGAATAGTAGGGTTGGAAGGGGCCTACAAGGCCATCGAGTCCAACCCCCTGCTCAATGCAGGAATCCAAGTCAGAGCATCCCTGACAAGTGGCTGTCCAGCCTCGTCTTGAAGGCCTCCAGTGTGGGAGAGCCCACCACCTCCCCAGGTAATCGGTTCCATTGTCGTATTGCTCTTACAGTCAGGAAGTTTTTCCTGATGTTCAGCCGGAATCTGGCTTCCTGTCACTTGAGCCCATGATTCCGTGTCCTGAACTCTGGGATGATCAAGAAGAGATCCTGGCCTTCTTCTCTGTGACAACCTTTCAAGTACTTGAAGAGTGCTATCATATAGAAATGAAATAAATAAATATAGAAATGAAATAAATAAATAACCACCTGAAGAATAAAGGAAGGTGACAAAATCAAATAAATTGTAGTCAAATGCCAGATGTAGGGACAGAGAGGACAGCAGGGCCCACTCGATTGGCTCCGTTGAGATACAGCTGCCATTTGGTCTCTCCCCTCATAGAATCATGGAATAGCAGGGTTGGAAGGGGCCCACAAGGCCACTGAGTCCAACCCCCTGCTCAGTGCAGGGATCCAGGTCAGAGCATCCCTGTCCAGCCTCGTCTTGAACACCTCCAGTGTGGGAGAGCCCACGACCTCCCTAGGGAATTGGTTCCATTGTCGTGTTGCTCTAACAGTCAGCCTCAGGACATTTCTCCTGATGTTTAGCGGGAATCTGGCTTCCTGTCACTTGAGCCCACGATTCCATGTCCTGCACTCTGGGATGATCGAGAAGAGATCCTGGCCTTCCTCTCTGAGACAACCTTTCAAGTACTTGAAGAGCACTATCATATCTCCCCTCGGTCTTCTCTTCTCAAGGCTAAACATGCCCAGTTCTTTCAATCTCTCTTCATAGGGCTTTGTTTACAGGCCCTTGATAATCTTTATTGCCCTCCTCTGAACCCTCTCCAGTTTGTCTGCATCCTTCTTAAAATGTGGTGCCCAGAACTGGACACAGTACTCCAGATGAGGCCTAACCAGTGCTGAGTAGAGGGGAACTAGCATTTCCCAGGATTTGGAAGCTATGCCCCTATTAATGCAGCCCAAAATAGCATTGGCCTTTTTTGCAGCCACATCACATTGTTGGCTCTTATTCAGTATGTGATCTACAACAATTCCAAGATCCTTCTGGCTTGTAGTGTTGTTGATCCTCCTTGAGTCTGAAATCCTATGACCACTTAGCTGGGAGTAAGTGCCATTGAATTTAGTGGGACTCACTTCTGAGTAGGCATGTGTAGGATTGCACTGACAGTTGTCTTGTTTTCCTTTTCCCATCCCCTTAAATTTGCCTTATGAGTCATGTCTTTAGATTGTAAACCTGCTGGCAGAGATTGTCTTGTTCTGAATCTATGTAAGCCATGTAATTAATTCTAGGGGTTTTATAAATGATAATAAATATAATAATGGTCCATCTCCAGACAGGCTAGGGATGAGAGAAGATCGAGGGTGGGGGCAGAAGGAGGAGGAGGAGAAGTTGTTTCTCTCATTTTACTGAAACTCTTTCATCTTCCCAGGCTACGTAAAGATTTACGTAGCCTATCACGGCTAGATTTTCAAAAAACACCGTGATAGGCTACGTAAATCTTTACGTAGCCTATCACAGCTGACTTTAAAAAAAAGTGCGTACGCAAATGGCAGTGCCCATGGGCGCTGCCATTTGCGTTCCTTATTATGGCACATGTAGTCTACATAAACATTTACATAGACTATGGAGAAAATAAGGGGAACGCAAATAGCCTACGTAAATCTTTACGTAGGCTAAAACGGCGAATCAAAAGGGGACGCAAATAGCGCCCGCTACGCTATTTGCGTTCACCTTTATTTTCACCGTCATAGTCTACGTAAATATTTATGTAGATTAAGACGGTAAAAAGAAGGAACGCAAATGGTGGCGGCTGTAGCTGCCGCCATTTGCAAACGCGGGTTGTTGTTTTTTAAAACCCACCCAACCATGATAGGCTATGTAAAGATTTACATAGCCTATCATGTCTTTTTTTCCTTTTTTTTTAAACCTAGCCATGATATGTTACGTAAATCTTTACGTAGCCTATCACGTCTTTTTTTTTTTTTTTTTACACAAGCCTGGAAATGGTGGCAGTGGCAGCCGGTCGGAAGACCGGCCACCACCACTGCCAAAGCCGCCGCCGGAACTGCCGCCAGAGCCGCCACCACCCGGAAGATCCACCCCAGGTGAGTCTCATCCCGGGGGGGGGATCTGCGGGGGGGCAGGGGGGGCAGGCCATTCCGCCATGGAGTTCGGGGGGCTGAATACACTGGCATTCGGCCTCACCGAGATCCGTGGTGGAATTCTCTGACATCCCTACTCCAGAATCTGTGGCAGGATGGCCCGATTTACCTCCACTCCAGGAGGATTCTGCGTGGAATGGCTCTTGGCTGCTTGCTTAACCGGAGCTGTTCACCGCTCCACTGATTGCCATTTGTTTAAAAAGAAAATGGTGATCGGCAGGATGTGCCCATAGACTTATACTCAAAATAGAGCTGTGAATCTTGCGTATAAGCAAGATTCAAAGCTCAATTTTGCGTATAAGTCTGTGGGCACATCCTACCGATCACCATTTTTTTAAGCAACATGGTGATCGGCGCAGAGGCGAACGGGTCCAGGACAGACCAGGTAAGTGGCCCTGAAGCTGGGTAGCTCCACAGAATCCTTGCAGAGTGAAGCCGCACCAGAGGATTCCGGGGGGGGGGGGAGGAACGGATTGTCTCCCCCCCAGGTGGATTCCCCACCGGAATGGACGGTGGGGAATCCGTACATCCCTAGTTCTTTTCTTATCAGGATTGATAGGTGTGTGCGTGCATGTGTGTGTGTGCGTGTGCGCATGCATGAATTCATGCATGCATGCGCTCTAACATATCAGGAATGTTGAAGTAGTTGTAAAGCATGTAACGGTGTGTGTACATGGGGCAGTACACTTCCCACTGGTGTAGAAATCATATATCGAACAGATGGAAAACTTTTTAATCTCAGTAGGCTGAAAGCAAAAAGTAAAGTAATTACAACCTCTGTCATAGAGCTTCAATATGCTAATGATAACGTAATCTGTGCACGTTCAGAGGAAGATCTCCAAAATATCCTAGACATCTTCGCAGAAGCATATGAAAGGCTCGGCCTCTCGCTTAACGTCAAAATAACCAAAGTGCTTTACCAGCAAGCACAAACCAACCCCGCTGTAGCGCCATCAATCCAGCTTAACGGTGTGATGCTGGAAAATGTCGATCACTTTTCTTATCTTGGCAGCCATCTCTCCACAAAAGCCGACATTGACGCTGAAATTCAGCATCGCCTGAGCTCTGCAAGTGCTCATTCATTCTCCCGAATGAAGCGCAGAGTGTTTGAGGATCGGGACATTCACAGGGAGACCAAAATGCTTGTTTACAAAGCCCTTATACTACCGACCTTACTGTATACCTGTGAAATGTGGACCACCTATAAACGCCACCTCCAACTTCTCAAAAGATTTCATCAATGCTGCCTCCGAAAAATTCTGCAAATTACTTGGGAAGACAGATGGACTAATGTCAGCATATTGGAAGAAGCAAAGACCACCAGCGTTGAAACAACGATTCTCCAACATCAGCTTCGCTGGACCGGCCATGTTGTTCGAATGCCTGATCATCGTCTCCCAAAAGAGCTACTTTATTCCCAACTTAAGAATGGAAAACAGAATATTGGTGAACAGCAAAAGAAATTTAAAGATGTTCTCAAAGCTAATCTAAAAAAATGTAACATAAGCATTGGGAACTGGGAAGCTCTAACCCATGAGCATTCGAACTGGAGGTCAGCCTATATTAAAGGTGCTATGGACTTTGAAGAGGCACGAGTACAGGGCGAAAGGGAGAAACGAGCTCAGCGGAAGGCACGTCAAGCAAATCCTCATCGTGATCGCCTTGCACCTGGAAACCGATGTCCTCACTGTGGGAGGCTGTGTGGATCCAGAATCGGCCTTTACAGCCACCTGCAGACCCACTGCTAAGACTCTACCCCTGGAAGACAATCTTACTCGGTCACAAGTGATCGCCATGATGATGATGACATGGGGGAGGTATAAACGTTCCATGTTAGTTGTGTGCTTCACAACTGAAGGACAATCTAAACACACACACACCAAGACAATTAAGACCAGGGCCTAAAACTACCCAGCTGCACCAGTGGTGGTAGTTTTACTTCCTCATAGGACCTGGACTGGATAATGTCCCCACCACCAGTGTGACCTTTGGAACATGGAGGCCAAGGAGACACTGCACTGCCCAGCAAGCAGCCCATTCCTCTGTCTATCGGAGTCCCATGTCATTCTCATGCTGTTCATGAAGGTGAGCCATCTTGGCCAAGTCTCTCCACTTCCCCCTCAGCTGGGGAGACCAGCAGATGGCCCACCACGCATCCACATGGAATCGTTGCATCCTGCCCTCTGAGAACTACTGACAGAAGAAAGCTCATGGCCAAAGGTTACAGCAAAGTCCTGCCAAATGCATAAAATGTCCAGGTTCCCTCCTCCACCCCTTCTCCCTTTAACTATTTCTCAATTCCATTTACAAAAAAGGCATATAATAATTAGCATCCCAGCTATGCCAGCACATGAAATGTGTGTCTCTAAAAATAGTGGGGGGGGGGAGAAAAGAAAAAACATGTTCAGGTCTATTTCCCCCCCCTCCACTTACCAGAGGAGCAATAGAGATTAGACCCTTAAAAAAAAAGAAGAAGAAGAAGAGGAAGAAGAAGAAGAAGAAGAAGAAGAAGAAGAAGAAGAAGAAGAAGAAGAAGAAGAAGAAGAAGAAGAAGTCACTTGGAAATGCAAGTGAGATTTCAGCACTGCAGCTTCGGGAAAAGAAAAGAAAAGAAAAGAAAAGAAAAGAAAAGAAAGAGAACTGCAGTCAGTTGCATTATCTATCTTCCCATTTGGGGTATGGAGCACTTTTCACTTTGAATTTTGTTTTTAAGAGGTTGATACCTACCACAGTAGAGATGGCCTGATCCAATCTGCTCCAGAAATAATCTAGAATGATTAATTTCCTGGTGCCCTTTGGGAAATTAATTCAGGCTCCTCTAGATTGGGCCTTTGGTGGGGGGGAGTGCTCCTAAGGCATTGGCATGCAGTGAGGTTAACCTCAGCACTCTGCACCAGCCCCTGGAAGTTAATGAAATATTTGACTGGAACCTGTATGTTCAGAAACAGTATACCTTTAGGTAGGAGATATGGGATAAAAACAAAAAAAACAAGAGGGGTGATCATCCTTCTCTGTCATCTTCTACCTGGCCCTACTTTGAGATGGAACATTGGTCTAGATGGACCTTTAGGCTCATCATCTATGAAGTTTATTCCTACAAACCTATATAGGGGGTCAGCAGTAGCATCAATGGACAAGGTGATTCAAGTTGCAATAGCCCTCATCCTCCTCCATGCCACACAACCAACTAGTCCTTTGTACCACATATATGCAAGACGTGTGTACCACTGATCAATCCAAGCTCCTTCAGTGAAACATTCTGGTTCCACACATGCAATGGATAATACAGTCTAGAATTCCCACATTGCTCTTCAGCATGCACTGAAGTGCTGGGCAATTCTTACCAGATTCTTTTGCAAATGTTTAGTGCTTGTGTGTGTTGCAGGCAATGGAGATCATAGAATCATTGAATGGTAGGGTTGGAAGGGGCCTACAAGGCCATCAAGTCCAACCCCCTGCTCAATGCAGGAATCCAAGTCAGATAATAGGATCCCTCGTCCTTTCTGGCTGCTCAGTGTGGCCATCTAGCCCATCTGGCTGTTAAAGCTGCAACGTTAGCTTCCTCCCTTCAAACGTGTGGCTTTCCACAGGTTATCCTTGTGCTCCATTTAAATCAGGGGATAAAAATGTGCAGCCCATGGGCCACAGGTGGCCCACCAAGCCATTCCTGGAAGCCCACCAGACCTGTGGTCTGCCGTGGTTTCTGCTTCAATTTCTCATCAGAGATAAGCAAGAGATTCTCCTGAGAGTACTAGCACTAACAAGAGAATCTGTTCCCTTATCTCCAGTCTCATATCTCTGATGAGAGATTGGGGATAAGCAGGGGCCCCTGGAGTGTGGAGAGGCTGCAGCTTTCCCCCTTCTCCAGCAAGCCTGAAACAGCCCAGATTGGTAAAAGAAGTGATCATGTTAGGGGCCTGGGGGTGGGGGTGGCTGCAGCCTTCTCCCTTCCCCAATGACTCTGCACTAGCTTAGATCACAGCTTTACCACCACTCATGGCAGTGGTAGAGAAGCAATTGGGCTGGGGTCACTGGAGAAGCTAGGAAGCTGCAGGTGTGTGTATGTGTGTTTCCCTCATCCCTCTCTCTCTCTCTCGCTGTGTGTGTGTGTGTTTCCCCTTCAGCCATGTACCTATGTGTTTGTGTCCCCTCCCCCATTATATGTGGGCATGTCCCCCTCCAACACAGTCTGTGTGTGCATGCACACACAACTTCCCTCACCCAGTGCACATACGCACACGTATGTATGTGCCCAGACCCCCAGCAAAACGTTGTGCACCCCTGATTTAAATGCAACAGAATCCAGACAACAGCATGAGAAACTGGCTATATACTGGATAGCCTTTCATTCACTTTTACTTCCCTTCCCGCCCACCATCTGTCTCTTTAAAAGAGAGGGAGAGAGAGAGAGAGAGAGAGAGAGTTCATGTGTATGTGTGTGTGCATGAGCACATTAGAAACCCAAGGACGTCTATTCTTAACAGTTTTACGGTTGTGTGGGTTGTCGTGGCTGCTGAATCCATAGGCTAAACACATTTGACTGCTAATTTCCTATTGAAAGACATGGGAAGGCTCCTGGAATTAATGGCGTAGGACAAGTTTACAAACTGTCAGCCTCTGAAGAGAAAATTAGTGTTTCACCCTAACGCAAGCTAAATACCATAGCCTTGGGAAGATCATGGCTGATGTTTCAGAGATTCAGAACAGGTGGAAGAAGGAGAAGGGAATAAACAACACTGGTATAATAAACTGTCTGCTGATGTTTCTTTGCATGTTATAAGCCCTCTTGACAAACAGAGAAGTGAAACATCCACACAAATTAAAATTAGAATTTGCCAAAATTTCACAATTGCAAATTTGACCCTTCTTACCCCCTAAATGACAATCATGTCCCATTTTGAGTTTGACATATGACTGATGGATGTATCCCATGAATGGATACTTTTGTAAACAACTTCCATGTCCACTAATTTCAAGCAATAATGTTAATTATCCATTTAAGAGATTGAATGACTTTACGTTGTATTTATTTCCAATACCTAACAGTATCCATACTTAGGAATGTTATCATAACGATCAAAACATGAAATCAAAATGTCCACATGTTTGCATGGCATGGGGCACACTTCTAATTTCCTGTACTAGTTCCTCTCTACTCAGCACTGGTTAGGCCTCATCTGGAGTATTGTGCCCAGTTCTGGGTACCACATTTGAAGAAGGATGCAGACAAACTGGAGAGGGTTCAGAGGAGGGCAACAAAGATGATCAGGGGACTGAAAACAAGCCCTATGAGGAGAGACAGAAAGAACTGGGCATGTTTATCCTTGAGAAGAGAAGACTGAGGGGAGATAGGACAGCGCTCTTCAAGGACTTGAAAGGCTGTCATAGAGAGGAAGGCCAGGATCTCTTCTTGATCATCCCAGAGTGCAGGACACGGAATCATGGGCTCAAGTGACAGGAAGCCAGATTCCGGCTGAACATCAGGAAAAACTTCCTGACTGTTAGAGCAATACAACAATGGAACCGATTCCTTAAGGAGGTGGTGGGCTCTCCCACACTGGAGGCATTCAAGACGAGGCTGGGCAGCCACCTGTCAGGGATGCTCTGACTTGGATTCCTGCATTGAGCAGGGGGTTGGACTTGATGGCCTTGTAGGCCCCTTCCAACCCTACTATTCTATGATTCTATCATATATATATATGTGTGTGTGTGTGTGTGTGTGTGTGTGTGTATGGAATTTCCCGAAGGGCTGAATACATGTAATGAGGCAATCTTGGACCCCAGATCCATCTGAAAAAGCCTGAACATCACTGGATGGCCTGCATGTGAAATGGAATCATCATAGATCAAACATTGCAGATCACCTCTGACATGGTGCTTTTCAGTGGAGTCTGTTTACCCATTTGGCTGACAGTTTTGAGCTCACAGTTTTGAGGAGACTAAGTCCGCCCACCCACAAATCACCATCTATTTTGCTCTTGGCAAAAATGGGAGATTCCATCCAATTTCTGGAAGACCCATAAAATTCCCCGAAAGTGAAATTCCCATCCTTTTGTTCCTCTTTATTTATTACTTTTTTAAAAAATGTGTTCATGTCAGAGCTCTTCCTGGCATTTGCAAGCTTCTGTCCACCGTTTTCTCTCTTTCCCCCACCCACAATACGCATAGAGTTAAGTTTTTCAGGAAAACAACATGGAGGCCTCCACTAGGAGGCCACCATTTTTATTTTTGCCCCAGAAACCTCATCATAATGATGTGATGCAGGGCTGTATGAGAAATTTATTTCAGTTCATTTTTTTATCAGGATTTACCCAGTTCATGCCTTCCAGACCAGACACAGTCTTAGACACAATCTGAAGCTGATGTCCATAATTTTCTGAGTTTGCAATGTGATTCACAGAGGGAAAAAAATGTGTTTGATGATGCATGCACCCATTTGAAAAAATGAGTACTTTTGAAAAATAAACTTAAGCATACTTTAACCAATGGAAGAAGAATACATGCCTTTCAAAGACATGCACAGTTGATGTGTACCTTTGGAAAAATACCCACGAAAATATGCACAGATTTTCACATGAAAAGAAAAAAAAAAAAAAGCTCACCATCGGGGATGGACTCGAGTTGGAATGAACTTCGAAATGAAATTTGGAGAACTTTAGCAAGCTCAAGATTGCTGATTCACACATGCCGATTCCCGAATATGATGTCCCAACAACACCACTTTATTGCAGGATCAGTCGGTGGTGGGGAGGGGATTGCTGCTGCTTATCTCTGGCTGCTGCCTGAGAAACACTCAACTGCTACTGACACAGTCAGCAGCAAAACTAATTCTGTTTGCTTTTTAAAAAGAAAAAATATAAAAATAATAAAAGGTTCAGCTGCCACTTCCAAAGGCAAGGGAAGGCTCAAAATATTTTGGACATTTTCCCCTCCCACCATTTATTTCTCCATTCTTGCCCCCCTCCCACTTTCAAAGACTAATGGTTGGATGTTCTGCTCAGTGCTATATGCATCATGACGTGGTGAACATGCTTGTGTGAATCAGTGCCGCCTCGTGTTCTAATTCTTATTGCGTTTGAATTGGATTGAAGATTGAATTGAGAGCAGGGACCCCTCACCAGATACCAATTTGCTGTTGGACATGTATGGGAGAAGCTGTTCACAAAAGCTTTTGTTTCCAACATAGATGGAACTTTTTTGGCCAAACCAACATCTTGAATGATGCCTGTAACTACTAGGAAACGCTTGCACATCCTGCTTCTGGGCTTCCCAGGGTCATCTGGTTGGTCACTGTGGGAAACAAGATGCTGGATGAGACAGGACTTCGCTCTGATCCAGTATGCTTCCTTTTATGTTTTTATATTTCATAGAATCGTAGAATCTAGAATCTCTCTATTTGCACAGTGCTCCAGTGGTGCACAGAGTAACATAACTGGTTTCAGTCCACTGCTGCTTTGCATATCCACATTTTTTTGTTCACATGTCTGCCTTATTCACATGAATTGTGAGGCTAAAATAGAGAGGAAGAGGAAGAGGATCATGTAAGCCACCTTGGGGCTCCTTGCAAAAGGGGAGGGGAGGCAGGATAGAAATGTGATCATCATCATCAGGGCTGAAGTCTTTTTGTGACATGAAAAAGGAGCACTCAGGTGTGAGTAGCTGAATCCCCGCTAGTGCTACTGCTAGGCTGAATATCCTGGCCCAGTTTTTCAGAACCATGTGTCCCCCATGAAAGTGGGGAATTTCATATTTGTTTACTTTCAGGAAGGCAGAGAAATTACTCGGGGTATTTTTTTTTTCTGCCTTAATGTAGATGAAGTGGCCAAGGTAAGGGCTGAAGCTCAGTGGCAAAGCACGTGCTTTTCATTGATCCAGGTTCAATCCCCGGGATCTTAAGATGGTGCTCAGAAAGACCCCTGCCTGAAACCGCTGCCAGTCAGTGTCAACAATATTGCGATACTTGGACTAACAACAGTCTGACCTGGTATAAGTAGGGATGTCCAGCATGGGGAAATCCAGCACTTTTACCACTTGATGGATTTCCCCCAAGCCTCTGGCTTGGCTTGCATTAGTGAGCAGATCCACAGGCACCCCGCTGGAACTCATGGGCACTGTGCACAAATGGCTCCTTTTCCCTCCCAGGACAAGGGAGGGAAAAGCAGCCATTTATGCACAGTGGTGGCAGGGTTACACTTTCGGGTCCTGGGAGGGAAAAGGAGCCATTTGCAAAGAGCGGTGGGGGCTCTGTAAGCGAGTGTGTCCTTCTACCTCCCAGGGAAGGAGAAGGAGGCAGTCACGTACAGAGCACCAATGGCAGAGTCTGCAAGCTGGCTCGAATCAACCTGTGTCAAGTCAGGCCAACTCACAGACAAGTGAGCCAGAGTTGGGGGGGGGGGGGGACACCAGTGAAAAATCACCAAGCTCCAACTCCCAAACAGATTCCTCCTACAACCCTAGGTGTAAGACAGCTTCCTCCTCCTCCTCCAGATTTTATTTTTTAAATGTGGACTCCCTAAACTTCTGTAAACTGCCCAGAGAGCTTCAGCTATGGGGCAATACAGAAATGCAATAAATAAATAAAGTCAACTTGCCACGTTTTGTGGGCCAGAATGTCCCGCTGAATGATGCTGTCATCATGCAGTTAGGTATGGGGGAGAACTGTGTTTGGTTCACATTTTCATGTGGAGTTAGATAATTGCACAGTTTTGAATCTATACATGGAGCAAATTCAATTATCCTTTGACACTCGACTTCTCCAAATTTTGTGCTAGAGTTCACCCGTAAAACAAACAAACAAGTGTACAAAACTGCATATATTAGGGGAAAATGTGCACAAAAATGCACCCATTAGTGAAAATAAGACTTAAAAAGCATTACCTTCAGGAAAATTACTTGCATGAAAGGCATATACTAGGCAAAATCGTGTTAAAATGTGCACAAAAATGCATATAGATTTTCATGAAACGTTTCGTTTATAAAAAATCTCAAACTGATGTGGAAGTGAGATAAACTGAATTCAAGACTGGGGGAAAAAATGAGAAATTGAGAGAAACCCAAATGGCCAGATTCATCTATCCCTAAATGTGGTGTCATTTCTCCAGGCATTCATGAGTAAGAAAGATGGCTCACCCCAAAATGTTGGGCCATTTTCCCTCATCCTTTAAAATGCCTGAAAATTTTTGTGTGAGATGTTATTCTGCTCAGCTTCATTGTCCACTCTCCTTGCTCAGTCTACCTTGCCCTCCTCACCCTAACCAGAATACCAGACTGATACCAGAAGTGACCCAAGCTGGGGACCCCTATGCCTACTTTATGGTTCCGTAGGATGGACATACTGTATAAATAAACCTGCCATATCCATTTTGACCCAAGGAGTATTTTTTTTTCCTCATACATAGAAAACTGAAATCCTTCTAACAGTACGATCCTATACGTGTCTACTTTAAAGTAAATACCACTGAGTTCATCAGAGCTAACTCCTAGGTAAATAGATTGCGGCCTAAATTAACAAAGAAAGTTTGTTGCAAAAGAAGTAGCATGTAGCCCATATGCTGAGACGAGCTAATTTAATAAGCAGATCCTCCTTGCTGGTGGGCGATTAAGTCAAATTGCCTCTCTAAACTTTTCTCTGCCCGCATTTGAAATGTCAACACATTACCTTGCTCTCCCTCTTAATTTCTCACAAAAGAAAATGCAAAATGAATTCATTATGCTAGAGTAAGTGGGAAAAAAGTGATGAGTTTTTCCAGAAGAGTATGCAATGGGGAGAGATTGGGATCGACAATTATATGGAGATATTTGAATAGCTGGCCATTAACGGGAGGTTCCCCATTACTTTGCTGATAATTATATCCTCTCCTCGGTTTTCCCAGTGGAATAATACAATCTTCCCAGGGCAGGAGATAATGAAAAATACCATTCAGGTGGTACATATATGCCGAGAATAGGATGGCATATCTCCCCTGTTCCCCCACTGCGGAGACTGCAATATGCACACCTACGCGATATGTTAATTCCTGTTTAGTTGTTGGGAGCTGGATACAGGGCAAATAAATGTATCTTGAAAATGGAGTTGGCAGAGGGATATCATTCTCCTGGCATAATTATCTCCCATGTTTAGTGGGCCCGGAGTTTCGCTGAGTACATTTTTGTTAGCTATTATGTAAATTACTTTCAAAACCCACCATGGGGTAATAATGAAGACTTTGGAAAAGATCTCATAGTGATGATGCTCTTTCTGTGCCCCCCCCCGCCACCACCTTTAAAGAGGAGGAGGAGAAAGAGGAAATAATTGCTTTAGATTTCTACTAATTAATCCATCATTTTGCAGACATGTTTCAGTTCAGCAGTCAAGCGAGAAAACACAAACACAACAAGGAACAAAAGTCTGGAAAGGAAATGTTGTGCTAGTAAAACAACCCTTTCATTTACAGTAAGTATCAGGTATTGGGTTGCTGTGCCACCCCCACCCCCAACCTTTCCAAGCGAAACGTAACATCTCACACATGTAATCACTACCTTATCATTCCTTGGCATTTTTATTACAGTTCCACTTTCTAGTTTGGGGGCAGCTTGCTGTGCAACATATCGCCACCTCGGATTCATTAGTTTTCACAGAAAACTCAATTTGCATTAAAAAAAAAAATCAGCACATGCACTTTACGTATCTGGAGACCTTGGAGCCTGAGGGAAAATATTTAGATCAAACAACTGGCAAGAAGCAAGTTAATGAAAAGTTATCACTAAGACTGAATTGCTTAAAGAGGACGGAGAAACAATGGGGCTGGAACACACGGGCTGCATGAGTTAAATGCTCAATTCATTGTTGCTTAATTCATTAGTTAACCTCTTAAAAACGTGTTCTAGATCTAGATCTCACCATGAGACTCAACAAGCAAGCTGAGAACACAATACCCAACAATGGTCTGCTGAGGGATGAGGAGGGAAGAAGAAAACAAGCAAACTCAGGCACAAGTTCTGAAGATTATATAATAGTTCTTCTAATGACCAGCTGGTATGGAAACAGTTCATGGAGAGGAGGAGCTCAATGGAAGTAGTCTCTCCACAGAGCTAATAAAGTGGCCCTTCTCATTTTTCTTTCTCTCTCCTGCAGCAAAGTCAGGGGCCAGGCCCCCCTAAAGCCCAGCAGTGTCATTGCCTCTTGTAATGATAATGCCCCCTCCCCCAGCTTATTCACCATGGGCTAGAGGTGTCAATAGGAAGGTAATGGTTATATTTCTTTTTTGTCTTATGCTTACAAGGTGCCCAATTCAGGCAGTTGGACTTGATGGTCTTATAGGCCCCTTCCAACCTTACTATTCTATGATACGAGTCTATGATAAGGAAGACATCTTAATTCTGTAGAGATGAGCTCATGATTCATTCGTACTTCTGAGGGAACATGGAAAACCTAAGAGACTATAGGTTGTGGCCAATAAAAACCCACTGGGGGAATTCCATTTTCTGTTCTGTTTCCATGTTTACAAAATGGTGGTACAAAACCAATAATAATTTTTAAAAGGAACACCAACTGTTTAAACCAAGAGCAAACACTTTTCGACATGAACACTGATTTGCAAAAAGGAAATTGTTTCCTCCACAATTACCCCCCCCCCGGAAATAAGGTTTTGAACATGGAACAGCACAAACATTCAGCGCAACTTTATTACAAATGTACATTGGTCTAATTGGGACATCCGGCCGCTGGCTAGCAGGGACGCAAATGGCGGCGGCTGTAGCCGCCGCCGTTTGCGTCCCTGCAGTCAGCCGTGATTGGCTACGTAAATGTTTATGTAGCCTATCACGGCTGATTTTAAAAAAAACAAAATGCACGTATGCAAATGGCGGTGGCCATGACCGCTGCCATTTGCATTCTTTATTTTGGCACGTCTTAGTCTATGTAAACATTTACGTAGACTAAGACAGCGAAAATAAGGGGAACGCAAATAGCATAGCATCTACGCTATTTGCGTTCCCCTTATTTTCGCCGTCTTAGTCTACGTAAATGTTTACATAGACTAAGACATGCCAAAATAAGGAATGCAAATGGCGGTGCCCATGGGCGCCACCATTTGCGTACGTGCTTTTTTTTTTTTAAATCAGCCGTGATAGGCTACGTAAACATTTACGTAGCCTATCACCGCTGACTGCAGGGACGCAAACGGCGGTGGCTACGGCCGCTGCCATTTGCGTCCCTGCTAGCCAGTGACTGGATGTCCGGCTGCTGGTGGAGCCATCCGGCGGCTCCGCAGAATCCCTGCGGAGCGGAGCCGGCCGGCCAGGATTGCGGGGGGAAGGAATGGAGTGCCTCCCCCCCGCCAGGATTCTGGGGGGAGGGACGGAATGCCTCCCCCCCAGCATCAGCGTAATCTGCGGAAAGGTAAGTACCTTTCATACATCCCTATAAAAATCTCTTTGTGGCATTGTTCTTACCCACATCTGGATCACCATCTTCAAGGAGTATTGACAAAGGTGATCTGGCCTGTTCCCTGCTTGAGTTTCCACCAAATGTCACCTAATATAAAATTCATGGTGAACATGGGGGTTTTCTTCCTGGATGAAATAGCCAAAGAATGTTGGGGGAAGATAAAAGGTTTGCATAGTCAACAGAAAATCACATCAGAGACTCTGCAATGCCCTAACACGCTACCAATCTCCACCTAAAGCAACTTTTGATCTGAATGTGGAGGACCATGCTTAGGGAAAACACCTGAAAACAATGGAAGGAAGCCAACAGTAGGCCTGTATGAAAATTTTGTTTCTGTTTGCACATCATGTGACCATGTCCCATTTGCAATCCTGAACATGTATGTGAGCAGGAGCACGTTTTTGAGAAATGTTAGCAAATTCCCAAAAGTGTGATTGCATTCAACAAATGCTTCCAAAAAGGTGAACTCCGAAATGTGCATCGTTCGAAAAATGCATTGTCACACTTTAGTCAATGGGGGCAAGTGTGCATTTTGGGGGGAAAAATGCATAGAAATGTACACTTTTCCTGTTCTAATGAGCCAAAAAAAGGGCCAAAACTGAAAATGGGAGCAAACTGAAACAAGCTTCCAAGTGATTTTTGGAGAACTTAGGCAAGCTTGAAAAGCACTGGTTACCCCATCCCTGGCCATAGTTTCAGTAAAATATACCAAATGTCTCAGGAGGTTTTCCACATCTCTATGCCTTAGGATATCCGCCTCCCCACAGCTGAAGGTGATAACTAGGGATGTACAGATGCCCCAACTTCCATTCCTGTGGGGAATCCGCCTGGGGGGGATCTGTTCCTCCCCCCCCCTGGAATCTTCCAGAGGGGCTCTGCTCTGTGAGGACTTTGCAGAGCCCCCCAGCTTGAGGGAGGCTTACCTGGCCCGTTCGCCTCTGTGCTGATCACCATTTTTCTTTAAAAAATGGTGATCAGCAGGATGTGCCCATAGACTTATACGCAAACTAGAGCCGTGAATCTTGAGTATGTGTCTATGGGCACATCCTGCCGATCACCATTTTTTAAAGAAAAATGGCGATCGGCACAGAGGTGAACAGGTCCAGTTAAGGCCTCAAGCTGAGTGCCTTTCTGGACAGAATCCTCCTGGGGTGGAGGTAAGTGGAGCCATCCCACCGCAGATTCCGGAGGCCAGATTCCAAAGAATCTGGCCTCATTTGAATCTGCGGCAAATTTCTCTGACATCCCTAGTGATAACTCCAATATCCAATAATTGTTTGAATCCTTCAGTGGGACATCTTGTTTTCAAACACATAAATATGTTAGAGTCAAAGAAATAATCTAAAACAGGGATGGGGAACCCGTGGCCCTCCAGCTGTTATTGGACTTCAACACCCGTGATCCTCAGACAGCACAGTCAGTGGTGAGAGATGATGGGAGTTACAGTTCAACCAACATTGTAGGACCATAGTTTTCCCATCCCAGATCTACAGGGTTTAATAGGCTATGTAATATGAAGTGGATTTTCAGTCTTGCACTCCCTCTCCCTGGGCAGAACTGAACAATGTACTTATGCCTCTGCCAATTCTAGGGGTGTACGAATGACTTACCCTGTTCCACTGGGACCATCCGCTGGGGGGGGGAGGTGATCCGTCCCTCCCCCCTGGAATCCCCCCTGGCCAGCTCCGCTCCATGGGGAGCCTCAGAAGCCGCCGGCCAGGGCCACCTGCAGCCGGAATTCTGTCCACTGCTGGGCTGTGGCTGCAAATGGCAGCCTCCATAGCGGCTGCCATTTTGCATCCCCGCAGTAGCCGTGAAAGGCTATGTATATATTTATGTAGCCTATCACAGCAAAAGGCAGGAATGCAAATGGCGGCCCCTACGCCATTTGTGTCCCTGCCTTTTGCCGTGATAGGCTATGTAAATATATACGTAGCCTATCACAGCTACCGCAGGGATGCAAATGGCATCCCTGCATTAGCTGTGATAGGCTACGTAAATACTTACGTAGCCTATCATGGCTAAAATGGAATGGAAATGGCGGCCACAGACCGGGGCAGCCATTCATGGGGCAGCGGACAGCCGACAAAAGTAGGCTCCATCCCAGGGGGATTCCGCAGGGTGGCGGAGGGGATTGATCCATTCCGCCACAGACTCCTGCGGGCTGGATTCTAAAGAATCCAGCCTCACTGGAGTCTGTGGCAGAATACTCTAACATCCCTAGCCAATTCCCTTATGCCCCACCAATTCCTAACTGCAAGTGTATCCCACTGCTTGCAGAAGGAAGATTTAGCATTTCCAAGGCAGGTCTGGAACTGGGAAGGTCTGTCAAGCTTGCATAAGGGAACTCTGCCATCCTGTCCCAATTGAGAAGTGAGTATTTCTGCTCATTTCAGGGCTTCCTCTGGGTTGCTGTTGTGCAAACGGTGGGTCCCACTTATGTAACAGAATAGGCAGGACACACTGCTTACACAACAGAATAACAAACATGTTATTTGTATGCAACAACATATTCACATTAATAAAATCTCATTGTCAGTAGTCCAAATCTCATAATCCATAACCCAAGTCACCATAGATTGGATGTGCCAACTCATTTGAGTTGGATGGCCCAATTCCCCACTGAGGAATTCCTGGGGACCACAGTAACCATTGTTATTCACCTTGAATGGAATCGAAACCAAAGCATCAAAGAATGGTTGAAACCAAACCATCAATTTCATCACCATTAGACATGAAGACATGAAAACTTATAAATATCATAGAGATCTCTGGCAAATTATCTGCTCTCTTCCAGATTCCAAACCCAGTCATCTAAGTCTATCACTACTTGCCTGCCTTGTCTAATCCACTAGTTATCCCTCTTCCTGCCAACCCAAATATCTCCTTTGCTGGACAAATACTGACATCCTTACCTGGGAGTAAACACTATCGAATACAATGGAACTTACAAAGTCATCATGCATAGGATTTCACTAATTGTTATCCGTCTCCACAATTCAAAAATTTGTATGATGTGTGGAAAAAGCACTGTGGACTATGTGTCGATCTCTGAAAGGCCTCATAAAAGTCTTCCACAGGCCTGGTGTTTTGCTATGCCTCCTATAGTCAGTTGGAACAGTCCTCCTACCATTTTTCTTTCCCCTTAACTAAAAGTTCCCATGACTTCTCATATTCTTCCCAAAATACAGATTCAAAATGTATTCTGGGAATTAACCTGTCCCATTATAGATCTCTTTCTCTGTGACAGAAATACATTTCTATTTTTTAATTTGGTGCAGTTCAGAAACTCCAGGAAATACTTTGAAGAAATCACAGCAATTTTCTGACACCTGTTCCCCCCTCCAGATACTCCGCTGCCGGGAGATGCTTCCCACAGCACCACCTACAGAGGAGACTTTGCTGCAGGCGACTAGAGGGAGAGATTAAACATTCTATCTGTGGCATTGTGGTTCCTGGGAGGTTCCGACACTGCTGTTTCAGATGAGTGATTTATAGAGGCACTCATCATTTTGTTATCACTCTACAGCCAAAGGAATACTCAATGTGCTCATGGCATGTACCACCATCTTGAAGACTGCCTCATTTTACGAGCCACATCAAACTCTCAAGCTTTAGAACTCATAACTACGTCTAGAAAGGGCAACCTTTCCTGTTCAGCAAGTGATAGAGAAAAGAGCTTGCCACCGTAGCCCATAGAAGGGATACCCATTCTCAGAACCACCTTATTTGGGAATAGGCTATGTGGGTGGGTGGGTGAGTGGGGGAAAGGTATGCAAGGATGGCACAGTTAGATAGAGGAATACCACCTGAGCCACCCAACCCAGCTGGGTTTTCATGCATATGTAGTACAGCCAAATCCTGAACTGAATTAGGCTGTTACCTACTGCTGCTACCATTACTAGTGTGGGGCCAAATCCTGCCCCTTATTTTCAGGAACATTTTTCTCTCCCTGTGCAAAAGGCATTGTTTTTTCTGCCTCTTTTACAGGGAAGGGGAGAGTTTTGGATAATTTTCTCCTTGGGGAGTATGACAGGGTTTCTGCATACATTTTTAAGTGTAAGCAGTTATCAGGATGCCCCAGTTGCCTACTGAATACTCCAATAGCCAAAATCAACACTCAGACAAAAAGGGTTGCTTTCCAAGGCTTTAATTCCATTTATCCTAATGAGTAGGGATGTACGAAAGTCACTTACCTAGTCCCACAGCTTGCTTCGCGGTGGGGGGGAGGCACTTTGGTTCTCCCCCTGAAGTTCAGGCCGGGGGGGGGAGGCGCCCCGCCTCGCCCGGCTGAAATTCAGGCCGGGGAGAAGCGCCCCGTCTCCCTGGCTGCGAAATACAAAAGTGAATGTAAAAAAACCCCCAACACACACACGTGATAGGCTACGTAACGATTTACGTAGCCTATCACACCAGACTTTGGAAATCTAGCCGTGATAGGCTACGTAAATCGTCACGTAGCCTATCACGTGCCTGTGTGGTTTTTTTTTTACATTTACTTGGAAATGGTGGCAGCAGCAGCTGGTCGGAAGACCGGCCGCTGCCCCCGCCCCTGCCGAAATGCCGCCGAACTACCGCCGGGACCCGCCGCCGAGAGGGACATTTGAGGGAGGTAAGTCCCATCCTGGGGGGGGGGGTGGCGGAGGGGTGGCAGAGAATTTCACTGCCAATTTCGGGGGGCCGAATGCGTTGGCCTTCGGCCTCCCTGAGATTCGTGGAGAAAGTCTCCGCCATCCCTACTAATGAGGCATACAGATGCTAATTGCCTGAGACTGAGAGGAACTACAAAGGAACAGCTATCTGGGGGTTTCTAAGGGTTAGGACGTCAGTTGATCTCCATTTGGAAAAAATGTAGGGGTGTATGGAACTCACCTTTCCGAGTCCCCTGGGGGGTCAGTGGGGGGGGGAGGCAATCCATTCCTCCCCTGGAATCCTCCCTGGCCAGCTCTGCTCCATGGCAAGTCCGCAGAGCCGCTGGCCAGGTCCGTCCGCTGCTGCACTGCTGGTCTTCAGATGCAAATGGCATCCGGCGTAGCGGACGCTATTTGCGTCCCTTCCTTTTGCCGTGATAGGCTAAGTAAATCTTTACGTAGCCTATCAGGGCAAAGAGCAGGGACACAAATGGCATAGTGGATGCGATTTGCGTCCCTTACGTAGCCTATCACGGCAAAAGGCAGGGACGCAAATGGCATCTGCTACGCCAGACGCCATTTGCGTCCAAAGACAGGCAGCAGCAGATGGGACAGGTGGCAGTGGACGGCAGCAGACAGCCAGCGGCAGGTAGGATCCAGCCGGCACGGATTCCCCTGGGTGGTGGAGGTGAGTATTTCATTACGCCGGGGACTCCAGGGTGCCGGATTCTTAGAATCCAGCCTCATTGGCGTCCGTGGAGGAATTCTCTGCCATCCCTAGAAAAATGCGGCAACTCTCTGAACTTAAGGGGTGGGAGGGGAAGATCTCCCCCTCTCCTGTGATGCTTCTGGGCACAGCTGTTGACGCCGAGCCAATCGGGCTGAGCACCGACACTCGGTCCCTGCGATCTCTCGCTTGTGCCTGCGTCTGCGCCTCGCGTCTAAAAGTTCAGGTTGTCCCTCCCTTTCCACGCCTAGTTCGCTGTCACTCCTGGGGGGGGGGCTCTGAAGCTGTGCCTCTGAAGTCTGAGAAATTTCCTCCTCCATGAATTGTCTCTCCTCCTCAGAATCAGAGCTGCTTTGGGACTCTATGGGCTCAAATACAACCCTGACAGCAGTTATTGAGGGGTCTTCTTTCTATTTTTTTTTTCAATTAAAACACCCCTGCACTTACAGGAGCCCAGGACTCTTCTCCAGCCAAGCAGTTCTCCCTGAACTCCCAGGAGACCATGGAACCTTGCCCTCTCCAATAGGCATTCAGGAAGAACCCCTGGTTGGAGAAGAGTCCTGGGTTTCTGCAAGTGCAAGGTACGTTGAATAAATAAATAAATAAATAAATAAGATAGCGGCCCCCTCGAGAATCACCTACACTTAAACAAAAAAAGTGTATGCATTTTTCATTTTGCCCCCGCCCCCATGAAATGCCAAAAATGGAAGAATTCAAATCTTCAACACAACACTATTACTAATGTACTAATCAAAGTCAGCTCCTTGGAAGTGGGTTGAATCTGAATCCACCCCGAACCTTCTTAGCCATTTGAACTTGGAGACAAAGACAAGACAGACTGCAAAAATGGATCCATTTCTTCCTTTTTTTGCCCAGGACTTACTCAGTTCATAGCACCTGGGAATCAAACATGGATCCAGAGTGGTACATTTGAAAAAAAAAAAAAAAAGCTCATGAAAGTATGCATGCTTTTGAAAAATGTGCACCAATGCATTTTAATGAATGGGATAAAAATGTGCATGATTGGTGTGAATGGAAATATATACAAATGTACATGGGGAAAAAAGAAGCTCACAACTTCATATGGACATGAGTTGGAATGAGCTTTGATGTGGAATTACAAGAACCTCGATGAGCTCAAAGTTGGCTGATTTGCACATCCTTACAACCAACTGTGAGGGGTCAGCTGGAAGAGTATCCCTTCATCTTAAAGGTGCCCCGTGGAGCTCGCTGAATCGTCCTCCTCTTAAACCTTCCCAGCCTGCACTGGATTTGTCTGCCATGGCAAGAAAAGAAAGCCAATTAACCAAATTACCTGCTAGCAACAACTACTCAGGGCACAGCAAGAAAGGGTGAAAAGGGGGCTCTGTAGGAGCCAATTATGCATGGTGAGACCCCAAAATTTCTACTCAGTGCCTTTAATCTTGTGACGGGCTATCCCATGCTGTGACCACTATGTCATGTGGGTTGCTGCTGTGAGCTGGAGAAGGAAGCTAGTATAGACAGACTTTAATGCCCTCAGATGGTCACCTCTAATTTGAGGCTTTTCTCACCTTGGGGAAATAACCACCTCCTCCCAGTCCGAAGGACCATAGCTCAGTGGTAGAACACCTGCTTTGCATGCAGAAAGTTGCAGGTTCAATCCCCGGCATCTCCAGGTAGAGCTAGAAAACCTCCTGTCTGAAACCCTGGAGAGCCCTGCTGGTCAGTGCTGACTATACTGGGCTAGATGGACCAATGGTCTGACGCAGTATAAGGAAGTTTCCTGTGTTCCTAAGTTTTACTTCCCCTTCCAAAGCAGAAGGGCCAAAAGACCTCCCCCCCCCACCCCACTAGCACTCTGAGATGAGTGACATTCTTATATTCTTATGAAATACATGGAACCAAACAATTCAGAGGAAGCAAGCTTAACCAATTGTACTATTTGTGGAAAGTGTCGGGGAGAGCAATCCCCAATTCCAAAGCTGTTGCATAGGCAACCAGTTTAAAGTAGTCTATTAGTTTCTATTTATGACTGCTCCCCCCCCGCCTGTTCCCAACAGTATCCACAGGAGCAGCCAAAATAACTTTGTTTTATCTAGCGCAACTGAGATCGGCTGAGCGGAACCCTTACTTATGTTTGTCTCTGGGCCCAGTTCTCATTTTGTGTTCCTTGTTTCTATTTAGAGTTAATGGCAGACGTCTTTTCTTTATCAACTGTCAAACTGTCAGAACACGCTGTGTGCATTTGGGGCTGGGAGTTGGAGAGATGGGGGAGAAAAAGAGAGGGGAGCAGGAAGGAACCATCTGTTTCCTTGACAAGCATTTTGTCCCAATATTTTATCCTGAGTAATTATTCCAGGTCCCTCACGTTTGGCATCTCCCCAAGAGGAGGCATTAAAAATGTCCACTATTAAATGCTTTTCACATAGAAAGCAGGATTTTATGACCCTGTAACTACAGGATCAGTGGTTTTATGCTCTTTAGCCTCAGCAGTAATGTGCGTTTGGTTCCCCCACGCAGGCTGTGCTGAGGATACTGTTGATTCAGTAAACAACACTCTGTCTCTTCTCTGTGGATACTGGGCCTACCAAGGACAGATTGCCTCTCCCAAATGGACCTTTTGAGGTCTGGAAGAATGAGGGGCTTATAGCAGCTTTCATGTGCTTTCTCTCTCCTTTCTCTCGCTCTCTGCTAGGCCTTCCTGGCAGAGAGCTATTTTCTCTCCCATTCTTTGTTGTCAGGCTGCCGATCAGGTTTCTTATGCAATTTTTTTTTTAAAAAAAAATCTCTGCTGTGTCTAGCGACATTAGACCAGGTCTGCACGATGCACCAAGCTGCTGAAAGCTGCCCTTATCTGAAAAGGACTTATCTGAAGTTTGGGGAGGGGTTAGCTGTTTTTTTTGCTGGATCTCCAGAAGAAGAAACAAACCTGGGGGGGGGGGGGGTGTCAGCACTGACCACCAAGCTATTTTCCGGTGATTGGTGAGAGTTTTTGCTCTTACATCCACCCTTTGTAATTCAGGCTCCACCCCTGAGTTACCATGTATGGTCAGGCATTGACTGAGAGCCACTGTGGTGTAATGGTCAGAGTGTTGGACTGAATCTCGGGAGACCCAGGATCTAGTTCCCATGTGGCCATGAAGGTCATTGTTGGATGACTTTGGCCAGTTACTGACTCTTAATGTAACCTCCATCAAAAATGAACTGAAACAAATTTCTCATGCATCCCTAGTTAATTTGAAACTTCTCTGAAACTTCTCTGAAGGTCTCCCATCTGGTGTGCTATCCTGATTGACATGTTCCTCCATCGTACATCTTCTTTGAACTCACTGTCACCTCACAGTTATCTGTCCCTTCTTCTGACAACTGATCATACATTTTTATCACTTCTCAAACAAAGCGGCATCAAGTAAGGCCATTCTCAGTTCCTCTTATCATCATAGGTGCACAACACGAGCTATTCAGCAAAAGCATTGAGCTTTTCTAGACAAGGCTTTTTAGCTTGCTACTTCTGCTTCTGGATTCTTTTCAGGATTGAGATTGTATCTCTATATACAGGTTTTGTCCTTTCCTGTACCTTCCACTCACATAACCACTAGTTGGTGCTGTTGTATAGTGGAACAAAGCAGCACAACTGCACTGGCAGAGAGTTGTGCTTTGTTTTGCAGTTCCAAGCAAGACTGCATCCCCATAGCCCACTCTGGCAATGGGAAAGTGGTTGCAAGGCCCCTTTTCTCCTAATCAGTGTCTGAGCATTCATTCAAGCTGCCCTTCACCAGCTATGAGGCCTTAACCAAAATGTCAGTGTTGTTGGCTTTCTAAAAAGCAAGTTCATAGCAAAATAAAGTCATGCTGTACTGTTCCCTTGCAAACTCTTAATAAGCTCTGGCAGCCTTCCATTCAAAGGTGTTGTGAAACAACAACAACACCCAAATAGAATATCAAGCATTTGGGATCTGGAATATAAGTCTGGGATCTTCTCAAATACGAGTCTGGGGTCTTCTTGAGGGTCTTCCTGTAGGTCTCCCTAAGACTATTCATGAGGCTGCTTAACAATGTCAGGACCAAGTCAACAATTTGCAGTTTGAAGGAGGCTCTTCAGTCTTCTGTTAGCAATATAATTGAACCTTTTGGGTGCTGTATTAACAGCCCCATCCACCACTGTCTCTGGCCCTGTGCACCACTGGATGTGGCCCCTAAAAATGTGTTGTTGTTGTTGTTGTTTATTTGGTCAGTCTCTTCTGACTCTTTGTGACTTCATGGACCAGCCCACACCAGAGCTTCCTGTCGGCCGTCGCCACCCCCAGCTCCCCCAAGGTCAAGTCTGTCACCTCCAGAATATCATCCATCCATCTTGTCCTTGGTTGGCCCCTCTTCCTTTTGCCTTCTACTTTCCTTAGCATCAGCATCTTCTCCAGGGTATCTTGTCTTCTCATTATGTGGCCAAAGTACTTCAGTTTTGCCTTTAATATCATTCCCTCAGGTGAGCAGCCTGGCTTTATTTCCTGGAGTATGGACTGCTTTGATCTTCTTGCAGTCCAAGGCACTCTCAGAATTTTCCTCCAGCACCACAGTTCAACAGCATCTATCTTCCTTCACTCCGCCTTCCTTATGGTCCAGCTCTCGCAGCCTAAAAATTGTTGTTCAGTCGTTCAGTCATGTCCGACTCTTCGTGACCCCATGGACCATAGCACGCCAGGCCTCCCTGTCCTGCACTCTCACCTGGAGCGTGCTCAAATCCATATTCATTGCATCAGTGATGCTATCTAGCCATCTCATCCTCTGCCGTCCCCTTCTCCTTTTGCCTTCAGTCTTTCCCAGCATCAGTGATCCATGAAAATGGGCCTAAAAATTAGCCCCATTCAAATGAAGGCCTTAACAGAAAAAAAGAAAAGAAAGAAAAGAAACCTCTCTTCCCTGTTCTAGAGGTTAGCTCTATACACCACACTATATTTTTCTCAGGGATGAATTGACTCCTTCAGTTTTCTGAGGAACAGAATTGAAAGTTGGACCTATAGGAGGATAGGCATATGTATGGGCAGAGCAGGGCCCTCACTGTCACCATTCGAACAGTGTGCAGCAAGTATTAAAAAGGATTTCCTTCTATGATGCTCATCTGAGAAACATTGCGAACCAGTCCCCATGGAGTTAGCAGTCACTGATCTAATAAGTAGTCAAAGGGCCATCTGGGATGGTCCTTAGCAATGGGACTTCCACCAAAAGGTCCCCTTTTCCTTTAGGCCATTTAACCATGGAGATTGCAGAGCCATGAAACAATGTGGTTGGAAGTAATGACCTTTTACTGATTCATCATTCTGGCCAACATCATTCTTGATTTATGCCGGTAAGCTTCTGTGTGGCTGGAAGGGGCAGTTGGCTGCCCATCCTTCGAGGAACTGGTATTTTCTGATTCCAGCAAATGGTGGCTCAGTGCCCATTGGCATGAAGATCAAAGATCTTTGATGCAACAGTCACTTTCAGGTGAACTTGGCAGGCACAATGTTCAATGAATAATGGAGGGTCATTAACATAAAACAGAAATCATCTAAATATGCATTCATCTGCATACAATTTATCTTTATGTGTTGTACTTTTTTAAAAAAAGTGTGGATTAACAGATGATGGGATTAGCAGATAACAAGTGTGTATCCAAAAAGCTGAAACACCCAATCTTGTTTTGTACACCCTTCCTCCTAAAAGTTTTCTGCAGGATCAAAGCAATTTTTTTTTTAATTTGATGTCCTAAAGTTTATGGGATATTCCTGCCAGCAAGTCATTCTCATGTCCATTTGCTATATATCTGTCAATTCTCAGCGTCCAGTTGCCTGATTCATCTACTAGGGTTGCTAGAAGCTCATGTGATCCTTCCATCCCAGCATCGAAGTTGCTACCTGACCTTCTTCTATAGCAGGGGTCCAAAAATGCATCCCACAGGAGGCCCCCAAGACTTGTCTGGTGACCCCTTACAACCACGGCATCTGATGCCACCAAAAAATACCTGGTTTTTCTCCAGCTTCCCAGGGCAAAGATCTGGCTGATGTTTGTTGCTCCTCCTCCTTGGCCTCTGGCCCATCACCTCTAAACAGTCCAGGTCATGGGGAAGCACCATAAAATACCAAGGCCTGAACTGAAGTATTGCTCTGACAATGCCAGCAGAACACTCAGCCACTTTGTCCGAGGTGCAACTGGTTCAGCTAACAGAGCTCCACTGCCATCCAGTGATATCCAAAGGTCCGTGGCTTGGGCAGTGGGGACCTTCAATGTAGGGATGTTGGAGAAATCTGCCACGGACCCCAGTGAGGCCAGATTCTTTGGAATCTGGCCCCCTGGAGTCTGTGGTGGAATGGCCTCCCCCCCGCCACCCCCCGGAGTCCCCCCCTCCCCGGGATGGACCTTCCTGGCAGCGGATGCTGCAGCGGAAGCTCCAGCTTGTCTTCCGGCCACTGCTGGGCTGCTGGCTGCGGCCGCAAATGGTGGCCGTCGTTGCGGCCGCCATTTGCGTGGCTGCCTTTTGCCATGATAGGCTACGTAAATACTTACGTAGCCTATCACAGCTTGGCAGGGACGCACATGGTGGCTGGCATAGCAGCCGCCATTTGCGACTGCAGCAGCCTGGCAACGGCCAGAATCTGGCTGCGGTGGCCCTGGCCAGCGGCTCTGCAGAGTCATGGGGAACAGAGCCAGGGGAGGATTCCAGGGTGAGGAACGGAGCACCTCCCCCCCACCGCGGATGCCCCGGATCGGAACAGTAAGTACATTTCGTACATCCCTATTTCAATGCCACTGCACAATATTGTGTCTAGAAAAACAAACAAACATCCATTTTGAGCTCAGTCCAGGAGGTATTCTCTATTCCTGGGATCATATCTCCATTGTTAGTAGCTGCACGACCATGGTCTGGCTTTGTTTTTAAATGGAAACTTTATCTGAGCATCTGCAGAGTGCATTTTCACCCTGCCCCAACCCCAGAATGGCATTCAGAGATTTGACATCTGACACAGGAACTGGGGAGGAAAAGGCTGAAGCTGGAAGAATAGTGAATATGAATGAATATTTACAGAGATTTAAAAAGGCATCTCTCAGAGGCAAAGTAAGACCAAAACAGAGATAGCCATTAATCAGAGATAGGTACCTGAAGATAATGGCTTTTGCTGGTAAACAGAAACCCTTGCGGTTATGTCACTCAGTCTATGGAACCAGTGAGTCAACCGGAAATATACTGCTCCTCCTGAGGAATAATCTCATGTGGTTTGAAAATACTACTCTGTAAATGCCTGCCCCCCTGATAAAAACACCCATAACACCCTTCAGTGAGAAGATGAAAAAGCTAAAGAAGCAGAGGTCCAAGGATGCCCCCACCAATAAAAACACCTGTAACACCCTTCAGTGAGAAGACGAAAAAGCTAAAGAAGCAGAGGCCCAAGAACTAAGCTAGCAGAAGATTGTTAAGAAAAAAAAAACACAGTGTGTGCCCCCCCCCGTGTTGCTATCAATCAAATTCCCTCCGACACTGCTTCATTTATGGATTATTGCAAAAACAGTGAAGCAATGTTCAGTGACGATGTTGCAAAAAAGTCCCCCAAATGAAATTGGTATGAGTAACCCATTTCTCAACCCTGCTCCGAAACAGCTTTGCACTCCCAAATCCCTGGCATTGTTTAAGCTTCAGTTTTATATAAGAAAGCTAATCAAATGGCACTCGGGAAAATTGACTTGGGTTTTCAATCTACCGCCATATCTTGATTGTACTTATTTCAAATGGCATTTGCTATTCCCTGCATATCCTTAGGAACTTGCCCCGTCAAAGAGACTGCTGCACGACTTCAAATCATGTTTTTCTTCCTTCCCCACCTTGACAACTTTTTATATATTCCCTTTTTACATTTTATTATACCATAACATCTGAAAATGAAATAAAGATTATAGGCAATGCTTCAGGACCTGTGCTTATGTGCTTTGCCCTGAATATAAAATCTTGTTGATAGGAACTTGCGGAATTTCCATTGTAAAATTGTCAAAACATCCCTGCTGACCATCACTATAATTATTTCTGGTGTGGAATGAAAGATTTGATCAGCTGTGTGTATGTATGTGTCCTGTTCTTGTGACTTGCTTCTATCTCTCTTATTTTTTCCCCTGTTCATCCAAACGGTACATGTCCCCTTGATGGGAGATGAAAATCTGTATTTATTTGCTACAGTTATCTCGAGAAGTAAAGGAAAACAACAAATGAAAAATAACATGGGTGATGCACGGAGATGAATGCAAAAGGAAACTAGATGGCCATTTTACATAACAATGCTTAGGGTTTTGATCCCCCCACCCACCCTTGAGATCAGAGAGAAAACATGTCAGAAGTAGGGCTGGCTCAAACATTTCGAAGCCACGTCACTCAAATCAAGATGGGTTATATTTATTCAAAGCACATGCACTCTTGACATTCTCCACCTTACTTGTGGGCAGAGAAATCTGAGAGACAATTTCACCAAATTTCTCCAGGGGGAGGATAATTTCTTAACAGTTTCTCCCAGGTAGGGCTCCCCATGGCAGGGCTTGTAGCACAGGCTGGCTGCACAGCTTCTTTATTTTTTGGTAAGGGGTTTAGGGGCTTTCATGCTGCAACAGCATCAACTGTCTTGGCAGGGTGGCCCCAATTTGCATCCACTGCAGTGTTGTATCTAGCTTCAGGAATAAGGTAGAGTTAGCACTCTGCCAAAATCTGCCCTTCAGTTTCGTGAATGATTTCTCCACCCATGAAAGAGGCTTCCATTGTTCTGCCTCATTCAGGATGTTTTATCATTTCTTCTTGTGTTGTTTTTGAGCTTACCTAATCACACCTACCCTCCCAGGTTGCCTGCACGTCTTGATCTGAAAAAGTCCCATGGGCGGAATTACCTCATCATGGTGCCTTAAACTGGGCTTTCATTGAAGTGTGGGAAGCTGAGGAGGCAACAGGCACACATAGAGATGATTGAACAATGAAAAACAGGACACTTCTGGTCGTTCCTTGGCCACCTACTAAGTAAGGTAAGCCCCAGAAACCCAACCCCAACCCAGTAGAAGTTCTCTGAAATTTCTTCACCATTGAACTCCTTTTCGAAAACAATTCCTCCTCTATCAATTTGATTGAAAATGAATTACTGAAGTGTAATATTAGCAATGATATAGGTATCATTTTTAAATAGAATGATATTTGACGTTTGTGTGTAATGCAGTTTAAATTTAATCCCTTGAAGTAACTTGATATGTGTATGTATGTATGTGTGTGTGTGTGTGTGTATATATATATATGTGTGTGTGTGTGTGTGTGTGTGTATGTTTTTCTTTTCCCCTTCTGCTTTCTTCTTCCTTTTCTTTCTTCTGATTTTTTTCCCTTTCTCTCTCTCTTTTTTCCCCTCTCGTTATTACTGTGTCCTCTTAAGAATACTGTATTGTTGGAAACTGTAGATAATGACTGGGTTGTTGCTATTGTTTATTTCATTTATAAAGATAAAAAATAGAATAAAAAGTATTTCAAATTGTTTGAAGATGGTTGAAAAAATGTGGGAGAAATATTTGGCACAACACTAGTTATTTCAATTTATTGATTTTTCAGCAAAATAAATAAGAACGTATTGCAAAAAATAAAACTGAAGATGCTTTATTCGAAAGCAGGCTGAAACATGGTTGAGGAACCTCTTTCAGCCCAAGGCCTGAATTCAATTGGTGGGGGTGGAGCCATTTTCCCAATGAGTAATGGGGAAATCTGTCAGTTTTCCTTTCTCTCACATTCTTTTTGTAATCTTTTTTAAATCTCAAGTTCTTTCTCTCCCAAATATGAAAACCTTTGCAAATTTTGGTAAATTCCTTTAAAAAAAGGAATTGAAACAAATCTCCCACCAATCCATACCAGCCATATTCAACAGGTATTCTCACTATGGAAAAGGCATTGATGTACCTGCCCGCCATGTCGCTGCTAAAGATGAGGGACCTGTCAGAAAAAAATAGACAAGGAAAAAGAGGTGGCAACCCTAATTAAGTACTAAGGTTGTTGAATATATAAGGAAACCGAGACCTTTAAAAGTGAAGGATCTAAATGCCTTGGTATGGATGAATAGCCTGGATGAATGAATCTGTCGTTTTCAGTTTTTATTTATTTATTTATTTATTTATTTCTATACTGCCCAATAGCCGAAGCTCTCTGGGTGGTTCACAAAAATTAAAACCAAATGACATATAATAAAACAATTTAAAATATATAGGATATTAAAACCACAATATAACAATACAGTTCCTCCCACATGCATTTATTTTTTTTAAAGGAAGAATTTCAAGTCCTTTTTGTCCCAAATCTGGACAATTTGAGTAAATTCTTATCTCACCAAACTGAAATGAAAATGTTACCCATCTTTAAAAAACATTCTCATTGTCTAGATACTCTTAAGGTGTAATCTTATGCATGTTCAGGCAGAAGAAAAGTCCTAAAACTAGGGTTGTGTGAATCAGCAAAATCCGAGCTCACTGAAGTTCTCCGAATTCCACCTCAAAGCTCGTTCCAACTCGCGTTTGTATCAGATTGTGAGTTTTATTCCCTCTTTCACATGAAAATACATGTGCATTATTGCAAGGATTTTTTTCAAATGCATGTATCAATTGTGCACATCTTTGAAATGTATGCATTCTTCTCCCATTGATTAAAGCATATTTGTACATGTTTTTGAAAAGTATGTTTTTTGTGTGTGCATTTTTCAAATTTGCACATGCTGCCAAACACACTTTCTTGGGCCCACAAATCACATTGAAAGCTCAGAAATGCATGGTCTTTGACCACAGATTGCATCCAACTCCATGTTCGGGTCCAGAAGGTGCGAACTTGGGAAATCCTGATAAAAAAATGTATTGAAATGAATTTCTCATACTCCCCTACCTATAACTCCCAGCATTCCCCAGCCAGCATCACTGGGTGTTGTAGGACTTTTTTTTCTGTCTAAACAAGCATAGGATTGTGCCCTTAGTCAGTTCATAATTGGAGGTTAGTTTGGAAGTAGCTTTTTTAACATGCGTATCATTTCTTGTTCAAATTAATTTGCTTAAACATTCATGAAGGGAGAGGTTTTTAATAGGAGTGTGCCACATGATTTTCAATTACTGGCAAACTGGGGCAGTCAATGATCCATAAACAATAAGTGTTTTTACTTGTTTGGAGTTATACACACACACACACACACACACACATATATATATATGAGATACAAAATGATGTAGCACTGTTCGTGGCATGTGGTGGTGGGTCTTTCCCTCTCATGAAATGCCACACTCTAGAGTGGGTGTGTGTGTGTGTTTGGATCATTACTGTAAGTATCTGAGGGCTCAATGCTATGGATGTTTTAGATAGAAAAAAAAAATCCTATGACTCCCAGCATTCCCCAGCCAGCCATGCTGGGAGTTGTAGGCCTCTTTTCTGTCTAAACACTCATAGGATTGAACCCTGATTCTCTGTTTTGTTTGACAAGTTACATTCCCCCACCTCATGCTATAAGCTGGTGCTTTTTAATGTGCAAAGAACCCCTAAAAGATAGGCACCCCCACCCCACGGTGTTTCACACCATGATGACCATTCCTCAAGAGCCTAAATATTGGTGGTTATTTTGACGTACAAAAATGTCACCACAATAAACACTTAAATACAATCTTTCTTTCTTTCTTTCTTTCTTTCTTTCTTTCTTTCTTTCTTTCTTTCCTTGCAATTAAATCTTGAATATGCCAAGGGCAATTTGTTGTGCATCCCTGCCCCACACACTGAATCCAGAAGTCAAACTCTCACCCCTATGTTGAACTGTTGGCAGCCATTAGCACTGCTGCATTGATCTGAGATCTCTTGCCAGTTAGGAGCTCTGGGCCACTAACTGTACCCAGGATTACTGCTGATTAAGACCATTTTGAGGTTGGGGTAAGGGATTCCACATCTATCAGCAAGTGGTACAGAACCATCTGGTTCTGCAGAGAAGCATTTACCACTCCCTGGACCCACCTGGTTAAAACTCCTGAGCTAGATCTTATTAGCCAGGAAGGGCAAGGATCAAGACAGCACACGGTTGATCACATTGCTGCAAGCACCTTGTCCACATCATCAGGCTGCAGCAACTGAAATTGATACCACAAAATTGGGCTGATGGTAGCATCAGGTGCAACCCCTCAAGGCCTGCTCTAAAGTGGAGTGGTTTCCTGGTGAAGGAGATGGAGATTCTATGAACCACAGTGATCCCCCCTTCCCCAGCCCTCCAACCTATGTTGGTGCTGCTCTGAGTACCCAGGTGGGTATTGCTGAGTCAGGTCAACCCTACTCACCCACCCAAGTCTCAGTAATACACAGTGAAATGGTGGTGGCCTATGTTCAGCTAGGGATGTGAAGCTCCTTGAACTTTCACCTCGACACTTGATTTTCCTCATTACTGTTCCCAGTTGTGAACTTCTGTCATTGTTGTTGTTGTTGTTGTAATGGGAAAAAAGCAGATTTGTGGGCACTTTTTTTTAAGTGCACACTCAAATGTGCACTTTTCACATTAACTAATGTGTAAAATGGGTATTTCCCCCCACATTCATAGTTTTAAAGCATGCATTTTTCTAATGTATGCATTTTTTTTTTCTTTTTACATGAATGCCATTTTGGAGACATGTGCCCCTCTCCTGAAAAAAAATATACTCACATTCGTGTTGGTG
The DNA here is from genome assembly GCF_057233095.1 of Heloderma suspectum. Lineage (NCBI taxonomy): Eukaryota > Metazoa > Chordata > Lepidosauria > Squamata > Helodermatidae > Heloderma > Heloderma suspectum. The sequence goes on along the minus strand of NC_139459.1, from coordinate 9,432,110 downwards.
TTCAAGTGTGTGAATGGGGAAATTCTGGTCCAAAACAAGTCAAAATGAAATTCTCATACATACCTACATCCAGCTTCACTGGTCACAAATTGAAGGCCTACTTTAAGATTCATGCAACTCCCATATGGCACATGTTTATAGGGAACATAGGAAGCTACTTTTTACCAGGTCAGATGATTTGTCAATGTGAAGTTCAGTTTTGTCTACTCTTGCTGTTAGTGGCTCTGTAAAGTTTCAGGCAGAGGTCTTTCACCTACTACCTCATCCTTTTAACTTGAGATGTCAGAGATAGAACCTTGGACCATGTACATGAAAACCATGTTCTCTGATGTTTGTGAATGTGTGCAACAGACCTATGCATGCATGCATGCATGCACGCACGCAAGCACACACACACACACACACACACACACACTTATATATATGTACTTACATGCATGCATAATAGCAATGCAATGTAATCAATTCAGTGTGCATGCGTGTTTACAGCTATTTGAGAACCTTAGAAAAAGAAGAAAAGTCCCCCTAGAATCTCAGAGTATTATTCCTTTTCAGGAGGCCTGATGCATTTTCATCAGAAGATGCGACTTTATGCAGACTTAATTGGGTTTTTTTAAATTTATAAAGAGGATTAAGAAAACTGAGCCTGTCTGAGTCTCCCTAATGGCAAATAGAAAAGGGCGAGGAAAAGAAAGAAAAAAAGAAAGAAAGACTTGAGGCAGGAAGAGGATTTATATTTTTTATAAAATGTGTGGGAGAATATACAAGTTACTGTTAAAGGAAGAAGAAAGAAGCTGCGAGGGTTTCTAAATGGAAAATGTGGCCAAGAATATGAAAAAGGAAACCGGTAAAGGTGCATGGAATGTTGGCCCATTTTGATTTTCAGTCTTGCTTTTCAGAGTCTTACTTTCCTTACAGGGGCTTCTTTCTCCTTCCTGCAGTGGTCCCAGCCAGTCATGGATCATGTAGTGAACATGATGACATCACAGCCTGCTGGTTTTCCCCAGAAGGTCACCCCATTCCCCTGTCCCCACTCTCTTTCCCCCAACCACTGATTGTTTGGTGGTCCCCTGGCTTTTGCCCATTCTAAAAGGTGGAAATGCCTCTCCCAAGGCTTAGTTGCTGGCTGTAAGAGCTTTAAACTAGCAATGTCAGAGAAATCTGCAATGGAATCAAAAGAGTTTGGATTTATATGAATCTGCCCTATGGATTCTGCAGCAGACAGGATTTTCCTGAGTCACACAGATTCCACAGATTTGAAGACTAGCTTTCGTTTGTTTGTTTGCTTTTCTTTCTTTTTTTGTTTGTTTTTAAATTTCTGGAATTTTACACAAATTTAATCATAGAAAATATGTAAACTAAAAAAAAAGGGCTGGAAATGTGCATTTCCCCCATAGTCTAAAGCATGAAAATGTGTGTTTTGGGAAGGATTTGCACATGAAGGGAGGGAATTTGTACATTTGCACAGGTGCAAATTTGTGCAAGTGTGAATTTGTGCCAGTGCAGTCAGTGAAATGCAGATGGAACAGATTTTACAAAATGCGTACTTCCCTATTTTAAGCTAAGATATGCTGGTATTTTGGGGTTTGAGGGCCTGCCTCTTTTGCTTTCAGCCTGCACACCCTGGGAATGCTTCTCCAAAATGAAATTTGGCCGAAAGTGGTTGTGCACCCCTGATGTAGGCAATCAGATCTAGGGATGGCATGGGTGCCCAACTGGGTCTGGGAACTCACTGAATGCCCCACCCCCATCCTGGAACCTGGCTTGGCACACTGCCACCCAGGGCGTGAGGCCAGTCACCGCAGCTGCCCGGCGTCCATGCGAGTGTCCATTTTTGCACAAGATGGGGCTCTGTATTTGTTTTTTTTGACAAGCTTTCATTTTTGTGCAGGATGGGGCTCTGTATTTGTAGATCTACTGTTTGCACAGTAGATCTACACAAAGGTGGCCGTAAAAGTTAATTTCAGCCATAGAAATGAAACTTTACAGCCACTGTTGTGTTGATCTATTGTGCAAACAGTAGATCTACAAATACAGAGCCCCATCTTGCACAAAAATGAAAGGTCGTCAAAAAAACAGCAGCCCCCCCAGATGGCCCAGTGGTTCAGCCTGCACTGCTCACCAGGTTAGGCAAGTAGCATAAGAACATAAGAAGAGCCATGCTGGATCAGACCAAGGGTCCATCTAGTCCAGCATCCTGTTCACACATTGTCAACCAGGAACCCACAAGCAGGACACAAGCCCAACAGCACCCTCCCACCCATGTTCCCCAGCAACTGGTGTACATAGGCTCACTGCCTCTGGAACTGGAGGGAGCACATAGCCATCAGGACTAGTAGCCATTGATAGCCTTTCTGTCAATGAGTTTGTCCAGTCTCTTTTTGAAGGCATCCAAATTGGTGGCCATCACTACATCCTGTGGTAGTGAATTCCACAGTTTAACTATGCGCTGTGTGAAGAAGTCCTTCCTTTGATCTGTCCTAAATCTCCCATCAATCAGCTTCATAGGATGACCCCAGGTTCTAGTATTTTCAGAGAGGGAGAAAAATGTCTCCCTATCTGAGCAGCGTGCAGGGTGGGTAGGGGAGGTTTTGTCCATCCCTAATCAGATCTGGATATGAGGTAAAGTCACTGATGGAAACGTATCCCTATTGGGAGTGGGAATGAGGAAAATGCTTCCTGGACTAGTTGCATGGATGATTCCAGCCAATGAGAACATATATTGCTCTCACTCTGCAGAGGCAAATACCTTTGCCTTCTTTTGACACAATCTCTGAAACATTGTCAAAAGGGGTGGGGGGCTTTTCTCGGCTGCTGAGAACGGTTCATAAAAAAAAGCAAACCCCCTTTGGCTTATCCCTTCAAGCAGGTATGTCTGGTGGTAGAAGGAATCACATTGGATTTAGCAAATAATGACTAGAGATGTGTAAAAGCCCTTTGACGATACAGAGAGAGAGAGATAAGTTGTGAGCATTATCAAAAGCCTTTATGCTTTGCTTTGCTGAAAATTCCCCAGATGTTTATCCTGAGCAGACACCTCCAAATTCACCTCAGAATGTCATCTTCGGGCTTTTCCAGATGAGGATTTACTGAGGAATCACCATGGGTCATTCACTCACTTTCCACGGGTGATCCAGACAACAGTGTTGTCCTTTTGTAATCAGCCCATGTTTTCCCATCAATTCTCCAAACTTCTTGCTCAGTGAGGAAAATCCATTAAGGAAGGAAAGAGCTGAACGACCGCACAATTTCTTTGATCATGTGGACAGGAAAATGCAGAGCGGAAGCAGGCTGGGAGGAGTTTCCCTGAGGATGCCCCTCGTTGAAGATGCCCCTCCTTTCCTGGTTCCTTGCCACGTATTTCCTATTGCACAGCCATGTCCTACAGCTCCTTCCAGCTCTTCAAAAGAGCATCTTCAAAATTGCACTTAACTAAGGGGGAAATTCTACTGGGATAGGTGTCCACCTCCGAACTAGGGATGTACGAAAGTCACTTACTGTCAGGGTGGACACTGAGCCCATAGAATCCCAGAGTAGTTCTGATTCGGAGGAAGAGCAGTCGCTCCTGGGAGAGGAGCGCGCCCCTTTTTCCCAGGGCCCGCAGCTGACAGAGATTCCTCCCACCAACATTCCTAGATTAGAAAGCAGTCCAGGGAGTGACCCAGCACCGATAGCAGACTGGTTGGATGCACGGCGCAGACGCAGAGAGTGGCGCCAAATAGAGAGGGCGGAAAGGAGGCGTAGCGCCCGGTTGGCGCTCAAAGAACGGTTGCGCCCAGAGGACCCAAGGGAAAAGGGGAGGGATTCTCCCTAGTCCTTATATTCAGGGGTCTGCCAGTAATTGCCTTTCAAATGGGGACCAACTGTTCTAACTTAGGGCATAGGGATGCTGCTGCTCAGATCTAGTTGCTACCTATAAAGCTGTTAAGTAATAAAAGAAAAATAAAGCTTTAAAAAGAATCCCTTTGTCTGTGTCTGGACTTGGCTACTAGATTAGACTGAGAGAGCCCTCCAAAAAGCCCTTGACACTTACCTGATCCCGAAGCTTGATTCGTGGTGGGGGGGAGGTACCCCGTCCCTCCCAGCCGAAATTCTGGCCAGGGGAGAGGCGCCCCATCTGTCCCCGCCGAAATTCTGGCCGGGGGGGAGGCGCCCCGTCCCTCTGGTCGCGAATCCTTCTGTCCTGCCGGGACGCAAATAGCGGCGGCCGTAGCTGCCGCCGTTTGCATCCCTGTAGTCAGCCGTGATAGGCTACGTTAATGTTTACCCATGGGCGCTGCCATTTGCGTATGCGCGGGTTTTTTTTTCACTCAGCCGTGATAGGATACGTAAACATTAATGTAGCCTATCACGGTGTTTTTTTAAAAATCTAGCCGTGATAGGCTACGTAAATCTTTACGTAGCCTATCACGTTTGTTTGTTTGTTTTTTAACTTGGAAATGGTGGCGGTGGCAGCCGGTCAGAAGACCGGCCGCCACCACCGCCTCCGAACCGCCGCCGAACTGCCGCTGGAGTCGCCGCCGCCAGGGACATTCGCACAAGGTAAGTCCCGTCCCGGGGGGGCAGGGGGGCAGACCATTTCTCCACCAATTTCGGGGGGCTGAATGCGCTGGCATTCAGCCTCCCCGAGATTTGTGGAGAAATTCCCTGACATCCCTACTCCGAACTCAGAAGTGACCCCCTATCCAATGCAGGGCAGGAGAAGCGTGGAGGGGATCATCCCCTCTGTGGTTCAGCCGCCCTCCATTTGCTGCTAGACAGTTGATTTTGGCTGTCTAGCTGCAGGAAGTCAGAGCAAGGGAAGCATCCAACAGATGTTGGATGTGTCCTACTGGATTTCCTAGCATGCCCCCAGGAACACCTTGTTTTTGCCGCTCACGCTCGTCTTCCGAGAGTGGAGTGAGGGCAGTTCTGCGCTACCTACGAGGCAATGCAGAAGGGGGTGAAGGATGGCCTATCCTATGGCCATCTAGCCAATGACTAGCAGCCATAGGATTGTGCCCTAATAGTTTCTTTTGCTGCTTTGCCTCTGGAATGCAGTGTGTTTAGCACTAGTGCTGAAATTGCCTGCTTAATGTTGTTGCTTGTTTTGGTGCTTTTGTAAATGTATGTTCGTGGTATTCCAGGACAACAGACCTGCCCAAGGAGTGTAAATAAAAATTCAAATGTTTTAAACCGTGTGAGACACCTTTGAGATGGGGATGATGGAGCGGCGTGGGGGCATCAGGCCTTTCCTTTTCCATAGCAGTCTTGTGCTGCCACAGAGGAGAAGAATCTCCTTAGTCCTATAAAAAGGAAACTGGCGTGATCTCCTTTGAGCTCTTCAACATGGCATTAGCAGCCAGTTAATCACTTGTTTCCTTTGCTGCTTTACTCCTGGAAGGCAATACGGAAATTGCCTGCTTAACTTCGTAGTTGTTTGGGGTTTGTTCGGTGTTTTTTTTTTTAATATATAAACGCATGTCAGTTTATGTTCCAAAAGAACAGACTTGTGCAAGGACAATAAATAAAAATAAAATTGTGTGAGATGGCTTTGTGATGGGAAGGGGAGGGGGGCACTGAGTAGGAGTGCACGAAAGCCACTTACCTGGTCTCGCAGCTTTTCGCGGTGGGGGGGAGGCGCTTTGCTGCTCTCCCCCCGAAGTTCAGGCCGGGGGGGGAGGCTTCCCACCTCGCCCGGCCGAAATTCAGGCCGGGGAGGAGGCGCCTCGTCTTGCCCGGCCGCGAAATAAGAAGTTAAAAAAAAAAACGCCCCCGTGATACGCTACATGACGATTAACGTAGTCTATCACGGCTGGATCTGCAAAGTCAGCCGTGATAGGCTACGTTAATCGTCACGTAGCCTATCACGGGTGACTTAAAAAAAAAAAGCGCGTACGCAAATGGCGGCCCCCATAGGGAGCTGCCATTCACGTTCCTTATTTGGTCGCTGTAGTCTACGTAAATCTTTACGTAGACTACGGCGAAAATAAGGGCAATGCAAATAGTGTTGCATTGACACTACAATGCAGTGTCAATTGACTACAATCAATTGACTACAATTGACTACAGCGATCAAATAAGGAACATGAATGGCGGCTCCCTATGGGGGCCGCCATTATCCGTACGCGCTTTTTTTAAAAAAAAGTCACCCGTGATAGCCTACGTGACGATTTACGTAGCCTATCACGGCTGACTTTGCAAATCTAGCCGTGATAGGCTACGTTAATCGTCACGTAGCCTATCACGGGGGCGTTTTTTTTTTTTTAGTTTTATTGGAATGGCAGCGGCGGCAGCCGGTTGAAAGACCGGCTGCCGCCCCCGCCCCTGACGAAGACCCGACGAACCGCCACCGGGACCCGCCGCCGGGAGGGACATTCGGGAAAGGTAAGTCCTGTCCCGGGGGGGGTGCGGAGAATTTCTCCCCGAAACTTCTTTGGGGGGCCAAACACGTTGGCGCTCGGCCCCCCGAAGTTTCGGGGAGAAATTCTCCACCAACCCTAGCGCTGAGGCTTCCTTTTTTCCAAAGCATGGGGAGGGGACACTGCTCAGTCTTCTCTCAGCTCCCTGCCAGTAGGCCCCCATTCTAGCAGCCTCTTCTGTCAGGAAATTGAGCAGGAAGTTAGCAGACATAGGAGAGCTGTGTGCTCCAAATTTCTAAATTAAGGAATTCCAAAATACTGCATGTTGGATTAATTGGAGAAAAAGACTAGAAAGGAGAAACGGTACTGTGGGAGGGGTACAGAGTAACAGGCAGGGCAAGGGGTGAAGGTAAATGACATCCGGCCACATTCTGTCCTGGGCTGCCCCCCTCGTATAGATGGGAGCTCCCACTATGCCCACCAAGGAAAACGTGAATCGTGGGTTGCAAATCCACAGGCAACAAAACCTGGTACAAATACTGCCGAACCACAAAAACAGAGCTCCATGTGGAAAGACCCTTAGGCATTATTTTGCACCCATCCCCATCCCCCATGAAGAGCTGGGACTGCTTTATTTATTTGTTAATTTGCAATAGTTGTATACTGAAATGAACCTACCCATACGCTATGTTCAGCAGCTAAGGTCCTCCTGCAGGGGAAGCTTGGAAGGAAGCAATGAAGGAGAGGGGCTTCTCAGTGGTGGCCCCCCATCTGTGGAAGAATCTCCCTGATGAGGTCCGCCTGGCACCAACATTATTCTTATTATTTTTTGGTAGGGATATACGAAACTCACCTACCTTTTCGTGGAATTTTTCACAGTGGGGGGTGAGGTGCTCCGTCCCTCCCCCCAGAATCCTCGACAGGGGGGGAGGCGATCCAGTCCTCCTCCCTGGAATCCTGCCCAGCCGGCTCCACTCTGCAGCAGTTCCACGGAGCAGCCAGCCAGGGCCGTCCGCAACCGGACTTCCGGCTGCAGACAGGCTGCTGTGGACGCAAACGGCAGCCGCTGTAGCGGCCGCCATTTGCTTCCAGCCAAGCTGCCGTGATAGGCTACATAAGTATTTACGTAGCCTATCATGGCAACCCCCCCCAAAAAAAAACAACATACGCAAATGGCGGCAGCTACGGTGGCCACCATTTGCGTTCCCTATTTTTTGCCGTTTTAGCCTACATAAATATTTACGTAGGCTATTACGGTGAAAAAAAAGGGAACGCAAATAGCGTAGTGGGAGCTATTTGTGTTCCCCTTTTTTTCACCATAATAGCCTATGTAAATATTTACGTAGGCTAAAACGGCGCAAAATAGGGAACACAAATGGCGGCCGCCATAGCCGCTGCCATTTGCGTGCACCATTGTTTTTTGTTTTTGTTTTGCTTGGCTTGGCTTGCCGTGATAGGCTATGTAAATACTTATGTAGCCTATCATGGCAAAGATCAGGATGCAAATGGCGGCCATGGCAGCTGGTCGAAAGACCAGCCATTGCCGCCGCCGGAGCCGCTGCCGGAGCCGCCGCCGTCGGGAACATCCGCCCCAGGTAAGCTTCGTCCCAGGGGGAATCTGTGGGGGGGGCAGGCCGTTCCGCCATGGATTTCAGGGAGCCGAATGCCAGTGCATTCAGCCTCTCACTGAAATCCATGGCGGAATTCTCCGCCATCCCTATTTTTTGGTGCCAGGTTAAGACCTATCTCTTTTCCCAGGCATTTGGCAGCACATGATGAGTTTTAATTGGTCCTGGATGTGTCTTTAGTTACGACTGACATTTCAAAGTTGTTTTTGGTTATATGTTGTTTGTGATATTGTCTGTGTGCTTTTATGTAAATGAATTTTAAACAGATGATAGATAGGTAGATAGATAGATCTATATTAAACACTATATTAAATACAGTATTTAATGTTTTAACTTCTGTAAAGTGCCCAGAGAGCTTCAGCTGTGGGGTGGTTTGTTTGTTTGTTTGTTTATTACATTTCTATCCCATCTTTTTTTCTCCTTAAGGAACCCAAGGTGGTGTACATAATCCTCCTCCTCTCCATTTTGTCCTCACAACAACAACCTCATGAGGTGGTCTGGGCTGAGAGTCTGTGACTGGCCCAAAGTCACCCAGTGAGCTTCCATGGCCAAGTGGGGACTAGAACCCAGGTCTCCCAGGCCGTAGCCGCCGCCATTTGCGTACGCTTTTTTTTTTTTTTTTTTTACCCAGACGTTTTAGGCTATGTAAAAACTTATGCAGCCTATCACGTGTGTGTAAAAAACAAAACAAAAAACTGCAAATGGTGGCAGCAGCCAGTCGGAAGACCAGCCGCCGCCGCCCGGAAGATCAGCCCCAGGTAAGTCTCATCCCGGGGGGATCCGCGGGCGGGGCGGGGGGGCAGGCTGTTCCGCCACAGATTTCAGGGGTGCTGAATGCACTGGCATTCGGCCTCCCCGAGATGCGTGGCGGAATTCTCTGCCATCCCTAATTGAAAGTATGCTTAAAAACAACAACAACTCAAACAGAATGCCAGTTAAAAACATAGCTGGTCAGTTAAGGAATGCCTCCTGGAATAGTGCTGTTTTCAGGAGGTGCTGGAAGCAACATAGTGTTGGTGCCCACCTGACCTCCAGGAGAAGGGGGTTCCAAAGAAAGGGAGCCACCACACTGAAGGCTCTTCTCCTGGTAGAGTCCAGTTGGGCCATAGGTCCATGTGGAACCACCAGAGCACCAGAAGAACTTTGTGAGTTTTAAATAGGGAACAACTTTCATTTAACTTCATTTAGGATCTTCAGCGGGCAATGAACACAGTGTGGGTGCCTTATTGGTCTGACGTAATGAGTTGAGATTTTCTCCTTCTTCCTCAGAATTATCTGGCAAGTTTTCCTGGCTCAAGACCACTGGCTATCTTTCCTCCTATACACGGCCCCTCACATTGACTGCCAGGGAAGGTCTGCCTTTGCCATACCCCATGGGCCATGCTGTTTAGTGCGTATGCCCCCACATGGAAGTCCTGTCCATATTCCTTCCAGCCATACATCCTCGAAGAGGCAGGTCTGAGCAGTGGAGGCTGGTGGCTCCAATTTTGGTTTGGGCAGTAAATCAATTCCAGGTTACAGTCACAACAAGCCAGAACTCTACGTGAACTATCCAAGGTGCTGACACCTATCCCCAAAATAGGTTCAGGACATTAGATAGCTCCTTTAGAATTCTGGCTGGTTCTGACAGAAACCCAGAGTGGATTTACAGCCCCACCAAATCGGAGCCACTAGTCTCCACTGGGTATGAGGAAGCCTCCCTTTATCGTAAAAGAAATCTCAGGGTACTCAGCAAGTGTGCTTTCCCTTTTCTTCCCTTTGAACCTGCAGTGAACCTGGTTACTGTGAAATCCAAACTAACCAACCTCTCTTTAACTTGGCCTCTGAATTTTTGTGTGCCTTTCAATCAATATACACATTTTTGGTGTGCATTTTTGCCTCATATACTCATTTTTGCAAGACATTTTGTAATGCTTGTGTGTGTGTGAACGCACACGTGTGTGTATGCATTTTGTATGCACGTTTTCTCATAATATACACATTTTGTGTACTTTTATTTTGTTTTGTTTGTTTTTTTCGAATTGCATTGCAAAGTTCTGAGAAGTGCAAATCTGGAAGGATTAGCGCATTGCGGTTTGCATATTGATTTGGGATACTGATTTATCAAATTGCAAACTGAAGAATATTCTCCCAAACTCTAAACTAGAGATGTATGAGAATTTCAGCTGAATTCACAAATCACTTTGGCCCATTTGTGGCCCCAAATGTGAATGCAAACGCATGCTATCCAAATTGCAAATTCTCAAACTTGTGTTCTCATCCACAACATGTGCACTTAAAAAAATGCACAACTCTAAAAATACACGACATTAAAAACGCACTACTTAAAGTTGTGCATTTTTAGAGTTGTGCATTTTTAAAAATGTACACGTCTAAAAAATATTCCTCTTTACATGCTTTGCATGCTTTTTTTTATGGTACAAAAGGGATGTGCAAGCATGTCATTTTGGTTCATTTGAGACCCAAACCTGCCCTGAATGTGAACACATTTTGCAAGCAAAGCTCGCACATTCCTGAGCTTGTGATGCTGGTTCAAAAAATGCCTACTTAAAAAAAAAAAAATGCATCTTTACACTTTTGTCAGTGTGTGTGGTGGGGAAGTGTTATGCATTTGAGTGTGCACTTAAAAAAAAATGCACCCAATCAAATGTGTTGTTTTCTCTGTTTGAACAACAAGAACAACAACAACAGTTTGTATTTAGGAAAGGAAATGGGGCAGACTGAGCTTTGAGGTGGAATGTGGAGAACTTTGATGAATTGAGTTTTGCTGATTCTCCAACCCTAGCTACAAAGCTCTAATCACAAAAGGAAAGGAAGCCATGAAGGAAAGTAACAGTAGCCTCTTTGGTGCCAGTATGCAATAAATCAGCCCTGGACAAGCCGCTGCCGCCCTCTGATTATATTCTGTAACAATATCGGGAGAGTTAGAAAATGTCCTAATGCCAATTACCAATCTGCAAAAGCAATTTGCTTTGATGGTGAGCCAGGGCTTTCTGAGTCCATTCTGGAGCCAAGCATGAGCGGGAGGGCAAATTTAATAACATTTCCAATGCAATTTCTGACACTACATGCCACGTTCCCGAGAACGGCAGGTGCGAGCAAGTCAAGCGGCGAAGGTGGCGGAGCCAAATGGTCAGGGGGATGAAAGCGTTGATTGCTCTTCTATAGATCTGACATTTGAGTGCCAGGTTCAATGGAATTGTTCCCTGTGGTTTAGGGAACTTTGATTTTTCTCTCTGTGTGTTTTCTTTCTTTCTTTCTTTCTTTCTTTCTCTCTTTCCTTCTCTCTCTCTCTTTCTCTCTCTCTCTTCCTCTCCCACTCAAGAACGTATGGTGATTGCAAATCCTAAAGCACTGAAGTTATTTAGAATAGAAACTGTAAATATATACAGTAGGAAGAAGAAGAAAACACACACACACACACAGGCATTTCACCAGCTTTATAGCTTGAAAGGATTAGGGTGGGATTAAAGCGAGAGGAAAATAGATTTCTAAGCTGTTGTGCTTCCTAATGGGCACGAGAAACATGTCTCCAAAGGGAGAAATGAAAAGAGAAAGACAATAGATCATGAAATAAAGCAAACAAAATAATTAAAATAATACATAATGTTAATCAAATAAATACATAAATATCACCTTCTGTTTTTGCCAGAGTGGTCCCCGGGTGCTCTGCTATAAACTTCTGGAGTGATTTTAGCATCTAGTCTGCAAAAGAGCTTGGAGGCTATTTCCAAGCACAATGCCTTGGCAGTGCAGAATACCAGAGCCTCAAAAGAGGAGCCAATGCCTGGTGGGGCTTAACACCGTCTGTAAATTAGTTTGCCTGCCATATTCAAAGACCTGTTTTTGACCTCTCTGAATGTGTCAAGGCTCACCTCTTCATTGCCAAAACTCCATGCCGTCCAGCTGATCCAGTTTCAGCCCTCTCCTCTGGGTCTATAGAAGTGAAGAGCACACTCAGACATAGCCACCACTGAATTCAATGGGATTTGCTTCCTGGCAAGTGTGCATAGGATTGTAGTCTAAATCTTTGAGTTGGGGTGCAGATACATCTGTTTCTTGTCTGTAATTTGTAACATTATTGAATTGGTTGTAAGCCGTCTAGTCCAACCCCCTGCTCGATGCAGGACATTGAGAGAGAGGGCATCTCTAACAGATGGCTGCCCAGCTTCTCCTTTGAGATGTACAGCAAAGGAGAGCTGACCACCCATCCAGGTAATTGGTTTCACTGCTGAAGTGCTCCCACCATCAAGACGTTTTGCATAAATACATTTCCATTAACAGACATGTAAACAAATGTGGTTCTAGTGGGGAAACAGGGCATGCTGGGATGGCTGCCCCCTATACACATCCAGTTAATCTGCAAAATGGAGTGCCTGACAGCCCAAGAAACAGCTGTCTGATGAGCTGTCGGGAGCCTAATTCTACTGGGAAATGAGGTATGTCCTCCTCAGGCAAGGCCAGCCCAAGAGATTTTGCTGCCTGAGGTGAAGAACAAGATGGCACCCTTTCCCATTGTATGTACAAAAGCTGACTAGATTGTTTCTTCAACACTGGTGATGCAATAACATCTTCCATTGAACCTAAAGGCAGCAGTCTAGCTTAGGGAGCATAGGGCAGGCCATGAGGCACACAGCTCTCTTCTCCAACACCTTGCTGCCACCTCCCGCCATCTGCCACCTGAGGGGACTGCTTCACCCTACCTAATGGTAGGGCCGTCCCTGTCCTCAGGTTCCCTGTTTCCCAGCAGAATTGTGGAATACAGGTGGAGTGACAAAGCTTAATCAATGTGTAATATGAGAGGTGGGAACTCAAGCAGGTTTTCTTCATATGAGAATACGTTTACCTTGGCTTATAATTGAGTAAGGACTGCCCTTGGATGCTATTGCATATCTGGCACTATTTGGTTTTAATTGTTAATATTGATTCTATTGTTGTTCTTTATTATCCCTTTTATCATTGTGTTAGTGCATTTTGTGGTTTTAAATGTTGTTGTAAATGACCTTGAGAGGGTTTACACTAAAAGGTGTTTTATAATAATTATTAAACAAAAAAATCTATTTGGGAACGCACATTTATTAGGGGCAGAATAATCTATCAATTTTGTTTTCTCCCACTTCCTCATTTTTTTTTTTTACCTTTCATTCTATCCCATTTCCACATCAGTTTGCAATGTTTTAAATAAAAGGTGCATGGACATTTCATACTAATTTCTCCTAACATCTGCATTTCGGGATACAGTTTTGCTTATGGATGTATTTTGTGGGCTTTTCCATAATATAATGCGTTGTGTGAATTATTTTCAGTGATATATACATTTTTGTGTGGACCTTTCCCTGATGTATGCATTCTTCCATGCATGCTTTGATCAGAGGACTGAACTGAAAAATTTAGGAAGGGCAAATATGTATGTATGTGTCAGGAAGCACTCTAGCGGCCTCTTTCAGTAGACTCCAATAGCCAACTCAAGAAACAGACGAAAGGATTCTTTTCAAGGCTTTAATCCTTTTACAACGTAATGACGCTTTTACAACTTAATGACTGCTGCCGCCACCATTTGCAGTCTTCTCTTTTTTTATTTTATTTTACAGAGATGTGATAGGCTACGTAAAGACTTACGTAGCCTATCATGGCTGAGTTTTTTTAAAAAAAGCGTATGCAAATGGCAGCGGCTACAGCCGCTGCCATTTGCGTTCCTTATTTTTCGCTAGGGATGGGGGAGAATTTCTCCCCGAAACTTCAGGGGGCCAAGCGCCAACACATTCGGCCCCCCGAAATCGGCGGTGAAATTCTCTGCCACCCCCCCGCCACCCCCCCCAAGATGGGACTTACCTTTCATGAATGTCCCTCCCGGCGGCGGGTCCCGGCGGCGGTTCGTTGGGTCTTCGTCAGGGGCGTGGAAGGCAGCCGGTCTTTCGACTGGCTGCTGCTGCCGCCATTAAAAAGAAAGTTAAAAAAAACAAAACCACCCCCGTGATAGGCTACGTAATGTTTAACGTGGCCTATCACGGCTAGATTTGCAAAGTCAGCCGTGATAGGCTACGTTAATTGTCACGTAGCCTATCACGGGTGACTTTGAAAAAAAAAAAAGTGCGTACGCAAATGGTGGCCCCCATAGGGAGCTGCCATTTGCGTTCCTTATTTGGTCCCTGTAGTCTACGTAAAGATTTACGTAGAGTACGGCAAAAATAAGGGCAACGCAAATAGCGGTGGTGGCTAGGTAAGGGGGTTTGCGCAGGGGTATCGGGGGGGACCCTAAGCGGGGCTCGACATCGAACCCCACTTGGGGTTCGCTGCCAAGGTGGGTTGGGTCTTGAGGGACCGTAGGCTGGGTGAAGAGAGGAGGTGTTTTGTCACAGGTTATGATAAAGATATATAAGTACATTTATGCATGGTGTGGAGAAAGTAGATGAGGAAACATTTTATTTTCTCCCTCTCTGATAATACTAGGCCCTGGAATCATCAAATTGAAAAGCCCTACCCCATGTCCTGCTTGCCTGGCCGGGGAGGGGAGTGTTGTGGGCGCAGAGGGGAGAGAAGACATGGACACCCGCTATTGGTGGTCTATGGTAGACCAATGAGGCTGGAAGGGGATGGAGAGGCGCACCCTCCCTACTACCTCTTAGATGCATGGCTCCCTCCCTTTTGGGGGCCAAGTAGGAATTTTTGGCTCACAGTCTGATTGGTCGGGGCTGTGCGTCTTTTCACCTACTTCATACTGTAAATCAGGTGAGTGTGCCCTTTAGGCAAATCTGGCTTACTCGGTGTTTTTCTGGTCACATTTTCTGTGAGCTGTTAGGATGGGCCTTGGGGACCAGAACAGGGATGGTGAGCATTCAGAGGCACTGTTCTGGTGCCTGAGGCCTCCCACTCTGGGTTTCGTGGCCCATCGGGGGGATACAGATTACCTGTGAGGCCTACTCACCTCACCCACCTGGTGTTTGTGGCCCGGGAGGGGGTGATAGGGGTAGGCCTTCCTTCCCCCAAAAAGGGAGCTCTGTAGGGTGGTGAGATGGTATGCCACTCAACAGGCTTTGAATGCTTTTGCCCTTTACAAGTGCCTAGCTAGATGCTGGCACAGTTTAGTTGCCTATCCTGGTTTCCCCGCTTTGCAGATTGACCAATCAATGTGGCCCAGTTTGAATCCAAGCACTTGCGTCTGTCTCTTTATTTCCCCATCTCTTCTCACAACTGAATGGTGATTCAGGACAGATAAAGGGAAATACTTTTTCACAGACAGCACATTGTGAAACTAGAATTTCTTAGCACAAGGTGTAGTGAGGGCCACCAATTTGGACAGCTTTAAAATGGGATTAGAACAGTTTGTGGAGGATAATGCTTTCAGTGCCTACTGGTCATGGTGGCTAAATGTTACCTCTAGAGGTTACCTCAGTTGCTTAGGGACAGGAGTAGGAGGGGGCTATTGTGCTCATGCCCTGCATGTGGATTTCCCATAAGCATCTGGTTGACCACTGTGGGAACAGAATGCTGGACTAAATAAGCCAACGCTAGACCAGATAAATCTGATCCAGTGCAGCTTCCTTTATCTCCAGATGTTATTATATCATCCTCCATTTAGGGATGTACGGACTGTGTAAAATCCACTCCATCTGTGTTTTGCAGATTGTCAGGCACTGTTTGTTCCGTCATCCTCCCACAGATGGATGCATTTTTTTTGTCATGATGAAAAATACAGAAATAATTATGTAAATATGTACGTAAGTATTTATGCAAGTATATACATCATTTACCTCAGTACATAGAATTTAGTGTATTGTCCCCCATCCCATTCAATGTTTCTTCAGCAGAAACTTATGTATTTTTCTACAGATTTATATGCGTAAATTTTGGGAAAGTAAAAAAAATAAAATCTGAAAGTCCACGGACTCTGCATGGCCTGAGGGGGTCGCTCTGCAGCAGATTCTGCAGGTCGGATTCTTAGAAATCTGAGCTCATTCTAATCCATCTCAAATTTCTCCAGCATCCCTACCTCCATTTGCAGAAGAGGAATAGTAGCAGACCCTAGGTGGTAGGAACAAAGAACTTGGGAAGGCCAATAGCTCCATGCCCTGCTTGTGAGTTTTCTCACGCTACAATCCAAAACATCTCTACTCAAATGTAAACCCCACTGAGTTCAATGGGACTTACTCCCAGGTAGGTGTGTTTGGGATTGTAGCCTAAAGACAGAGATGGTTGCTGTACAGGTGTGGGGAACACGTGCTCTTCCAAATATTATGGGAATGCAATTCTCACCATTCCTAGTTAGCATACCCACACATTTCCCATCCATGCTGCACTAGATGGATTGTGTTCTGATCCAGTAGGGGATGGTAGAGTTGCCACAACTGTTTTCCTAATCCAACATTTTTCTCCCTCTTTCATAAGGCTAGAACCCGGGGTCACCCCATGAAGTGCATTGGTGGGAGATTCAGGACAAATAAAAGGAAACACTTTTTCACACAGCACATAGACAAACTATGGAATTCCCTTCCATAAGATGTAGTGATGACAGCCAATTTGGATGGCTTTTGAAGGGGACTGGACAAATTCCTGGAGGAGAAGTCTGTCAAACAGTACTAGTCCTGATGGCACTACACTACCTAACTCCAGTATCAGGGTCAGTATGCCTGTGTACACCAGTTGCTGGGGAACATGGGTGAGAGAATGCTGTTGCATTCATGACCTGCTTGTGGGTTTCCCATGGGCAGCTGTTTGGCCACCGTGTGAACAGGATGCCAGACTAGATGGGCCCTTGGTCTGATCCTTCATGGCTTTTCTTATGTTCTTCTGGCCTTATGTAACATTCAGAGAGGATATGGGGGCTTGAACTCATGACAGACATTTGAAGAATTTTGAGGGATGCCAAAGGGATGGACGAAAGTCCCTTACCTGTTCTCAAAGCTTGCAAATAGCGTTGCCCTTATTTTCGCTGTAGTCTACGTAAATCTTTACGTACATTCGCGTTCCTTATTTGGTCCCTGTAGTCTACGTAAATCTTTACGTAGACTACAGGGATCAAATAAGGAACGCGAATGGCGGCTCCCTATGGGGGCCGCCATTTGCGTACGTGCTTTTTTTTTTTAAAGTCACCCGTGATAGGCTACGTGATGATTAACGTAGCCTATCACGGCTGACTTTGCAGATCTAGCCTATCACGGATAGATCGTTACGTAGCCTATCACGGGGCTTTTTTTTCCTACTTTTCTTTTGAAGTTCGCGGCCGGGGAGACGGGGCGCTTTTCCCCGGCCTGAATTTCGGCCGGGCGAGGCGGGAAGCCTCCCCCCCGGCCTGAATTTCAGCTGGGCGAGGTGGGAAGCCTCCCACCCTGGCCTGAACTTCGGGGGGAGAAGCTAAGCGCCTCCCCCCCACCACGAAGCAAGCTGCGAGACCAGGGAAGTGACTTTCGTACATCCCTACTTCAAGGTAGCTCTTGCTCCTGTTCCTGAATTGTATATGTTTTGTGCAAATTAGGGATGGTTATCAAGCTTTTTAATGTGAATTTAGCAAATTCACACCTGTCAAACCAATACATGAGCCGGGACAGAGTTAATTCCCAAAGGCTGCACTTTTCTGAGCTTGGCAGCACAGCTCAACAGAAGAAGAAAAAGTGCACAAAAATGTGCATTTTAGTGCATATCAGTAAAAAGTGCTCACAGAATACATACAGTTTTAGAACAGTGTACACAAAACTGCAATAGACAAAACAAAGCTACACATGTTAGAAAAAATGAGCACAGGAATGCACACATTTGGGAAAATATGCATGAAAATATGAAAATATGCACAAAAACCTACTGATTCCCACACATATGTAACTTTTTTTTTTACACATTTATGCCCAGGGCAGAATTAACTTAATCCTGAAAATCTAACAATTTCTGGGAGGATAGGATTACCAGATCTGTCCATCCCCTGTGCAAATGGGCAACCTATGTAGAGATGACTACATGAAGGGTGTGTGGCTGTGATTGTCCCAATGGAAGTGTCCCTTCCAATCCAAATATCGGCTTGGAAACAGGTGACGTTCACTGTAACTACGATATGTGAGGTGGGGATAAAGCCATTCCATCTGAGTTACACAGATTGTCAGGCTTCTTTCATTCTATCGCCCGCTCATTGATAGAATCAGATTTTTTTTTTTTTTTACGGATGTACAAGAATTTCACTCTACTTGCACAAGTGTGCATTAGCATTAATGTGCATTAGCGCAAAAGCACATTAGTGCTAATGTGCTTTTGTGCAAGTGTGAATGTGTGCAAATCCCTCCCAAAAGTTGCAACACACACACAATCTGTAAGTCCACATGATTTGGAAAAGTCTGTCCGCTGTGGAAATTCGAAGCCATTTGAATCCATTGTGGATTTCTCTGACATCCCTGATGGAGAAGGAGGTCCTGATGTGTCTCGGGCTCTTCAACAGCTGGTATTTACATAACAAAATCAATGGGCCTTAGTTATATATATTAATATCACATGTAGCTTGCCCTTGACTTCTACCAGAAGGGTGGTGAGCAGGAGTGCTGAAGTGACTTAATTAATGTGGCCCTCAGCCCGATTTCAAAAGCCCTTTGCATCCATCAGGTCAGAAAGGTAGAGGAAGGGTGGGAAAAAGGGGGGACAGAAAGATAGAGAGAAAGGGGTGACCCACTGACTGTTGGCTCTGGCCACGCTCACTGCTGACTTGCACCCCCAGAGAGAATACCGACAAGGGAACGCAGTGCTTGACAGATAAATCCTGCCCATATGATACCATCCCTGTGGTTTGGGTGACCTGTGTCATTTTTCTTTCCCAGTTTCTGTATACAATGTAGGGATGTTAGAGAGACACACTGCAGATTCAAATGAGGCTGGATTCTTTGGAATCCGGCCACCGGAATCCATGGTGGGACGGCCCCACTTACCTCCACTCCAGGACAATTCTGCGTAGAATAGATCTCGGCTGTTTGCTTAATTGAAGCCATTCACCTCCGGGCCAATGGCCATTTTTTTTTTTTTAAAGGCGATCGGCAGGATGTGCCCATAGACATAGACACAAAATAGAGCCGTGAATGTTGTGTACAAGTCTATGTGCCCACTTAGACTTATATGCAAGATTCACAGCTCTGTTTTGTGTATAAGTGTATGGGCACATCCTGCCAATCACCATTTTTTTAAGCAACATGGCGATCGGCTCAGAGGCGAACAGGTCCAGGCTGGGCGGCTCCGCAGAATCCTCATGGAGCAGAGCCACTCTGGGGGACTCTGGGGGGGAGGAATGGATCACCTCCCCCCAAAGGCGGATTCCCCACCAGAATGGATGGTGGGGAATCTGTACATCCCTAATACAATGTCCTTGTCTGATGTAAGAGTGGATGGAACTTTTGCTCCAGAAAGATGAACGTGGGTTTCATGCTGAGGGGAATTTCTTGGAAGAAAACTGCAAAGCCTGCTCTAGCCAGGCCCCTCCATTTCCTCACTGTGTCACTTAAGTGAAGACCAAGCTGCTCTCTGAATGTTCATACTGTTCACCCAACCACTCACAATGTATACTTTGCCTGTGGACCACAGAGACTGAAGGAATATTTTAAAATGGATTTCACCCTACTGCAAAATAATATGTATCAAAAGACATTACGTGATGAAAGACAGAAACAAACCATGGTTTCTGTTTTGTTTTTGGCTTTTTATGTATTTATTTTCCTAAGCAATACTGCCCCTTTTCAGTCCCACTTTGCTCTCTGGAGAATTGAAACCTGTTGGTTCTGGATGGGCTCCATTAACTGTTGCCAACAGATTTTTCTCTGATGAATCTTCAAGTGGTTGAGTCAGGCTGGGCAGGCAAAGCGTCCATCTGTACCATCCCTGATGGATTGAAGGAGAGTTGGAAGCCATTCCCAGCACCAGAGCAGGAAATTCAGGGGATTAGGCAGGGGAGGAAGGAAAAACAAGAACAAGAACAACCACCCTTAGAAAACATGCTGATGTCTAATTTCTTTTTCTCCTCTGAACATAGACTGCAGCGTTCCCACTGGTAGAGCACACATGCATTGCATGCAGAAGGTGCTAGGTTGGATCTCCAGGTAGGGCTGGAAAAAGCCCTGCCTGAAACCCTGGAGAGCTGCTACTGCCAATCAGGGTTGACAATACTGGGCTAGATGAACCAGTGGACTGACTCAGTATAAGGCAGCTTCCTACGTTCCCACGTTCCTAAAGGCCCCATTGGAAGGAACAGCACAGAAGATGCTTAGGGGGTACATTAAAAAAAAACAAAAAACAAAAACGATCGCACATGGGGGATTTCATCGACCAAATATTCATCTATGTTGGAAGGATAGCAGTGCAATGAACAAATGTACATGCTGCTTTGAATAGATAACCCCCAAATGTCATGCATGCTGGATTTGGGAGGCTGTAGCAGTGGGATCTAGTTATCCGTCTGTCTAATTGGAGGCATATCACCAGAATAAGGATTTGACAATGGCTCCTTTCTGGGCATAATAACTATCCCACAGCTCAAGCTTGATTGCAAAAACGATACTAGTATTTGATTCTCATAAATCTGCATCTATATTGTTCTTAATTCTGTTCAAGAGCCAGAATGAAACTCATGGATGCTAGATGTTTTATCACATGCATCGATTCAGGCGGACTGCTCAGATCATTTTTATTCATATGGGGGCCCATATGTCCACTAGGGTACCTGGGTGCAATATGGATTTTCCAATAATTTCTACACACACACTCCCCCCAAAAAAGTGTTTCCTACTTTAGTGTTGTTGTTGTTGTTTTTCTGTGGCACAGCTCAGAAGAGAGGGAAAAAATCACAAGGGGAAGGAATATTTCCCCTTTTTCAAGGCAAGCCAGCCAATGTAAAGCATAGTTGTCTCAGCAACAATAATAGTCTTTCCCCAAGCTGATATAAAAGGAGGTCAGTGAATTAGGAGGGGGCGTGGTCATGGTTCAATCCCTGGCATCTCCAGGTAGGGCTGGGAAAACTCCTGCCTGAAACCCTGGAGGGCCATTGCTGCCAGTCAGTGTCAGCAAAAATAGGCTAGATAGACCATTGGTCTGAATCAGTATGATGCAGCTTCCAGTATTCCTAAGTAGCCTTGTTTGACATTGGCAATGCCATCCTGAAGCTAACTCCGATTGGTTATGCAGAATCGTGATAAAGTTGCACTCATTACGTGATCCCTGATGGGCAGGGATCACTTAGGGGAACGAAATAAAAGAACCTTGCCCAAATTATAATGGCATTGGTGCTTCATTAAAGAAGGAAAATAAGAGCTTCAAACTGCTGCTAATCCCAGCAAATAAAGTCATTAGGGATGTCAGAGAATTCCGCCATGGACTGAAATGGGATCAAATTCCCTTCAGTCCATGCCACAGAATCCTCTGCAGAACGGCACGATGAGGTCCTGCGGAGCCAGCAGTCATGAGGCTTTTTCTTCATCGTCCACAAAGAGTCGCAAAATTTTCATAAATAAAAACACAGTGTAGTATATTTTGATGATAAGTACATAAACATGGTCATTGTAAAAGGTTTTTTCTTTCTTTAAAACAGCATTGCTTTAAACAAAGAGTTTATCACTCAGGCACACCTAAGACAGGTTTCTTTCCCTAGGAAGAGGAATTGTTTTGGCTGAAAGCAAACGGAGACAGAGGATGTCATTTTTTTAAAAAAAAAACCCACGTAAATATTTACGAAAAATAGTGATTCTTATGGAAGTTATGCAGACTCATGGAGACAGCTGGGCACCAGAATTACGGTTGTCAGTATAGATTTACCATCGTAATTTTCAGAGCGGAAAAAAAAGAGGAGAATTCCGGGGGCTTGAGAATGGCTGAACGGAGCACTGGCTGCAAACTGTGGAAGTCAAGCGGCATGGAAGGTACACAATTCGTACATCCCTAAAAGTTACCATTTAGGTTTGGAGGGGGTTGTGCTCCTTCCACAACACCTTTTCAATTCCAAAATGTGAGACTGAAAATTTAGCACAGTTGCATGTAAAATGGTGTGTGTGTGTGTGTGTGTGTGTGTATCTTCACCAATTATGCAATTATCTTCTCAGTAAGGAATAATCAATTTAGGGCACAATCCTATGCAAGTTTAGACAGAAGAGGTCCTACAATCCCTGATATGCCCCAGCCAGCCAACCATGCATACGATTGCGCTCTAAGTATCTTATAAAGATGATAGATGAAAAACCAGATATAATCTTGCTCAGTGGGGACAGCAAGTCAGACAGAGTGGCACCTTTTCCATTGGTCCTCTGCCTGTAAGTGAACACAGTAAAGAACATTTGGCTTCTAAGCATTGCTGGTGGACAGGAGGACATTTGAAGCTCAGTTTCTGAGCAGAAACAGTCTATGGTTGAGGACTTTAGATTTTAGATTTCAGTATATCAGTATCCTTCAAATTCAACAACTGTTCTTAACCTTCCTCTAAGCCATTTTTGAGGAGTTATAATTGGGAGGCTGCCCTAAATGTAGAAAGGTGATTTGCATCACTTCAGATGTTTTGTGAACATTGCTTGCCAGATAGGTTAAGTGTAGCATTAAAATAAAATAAAATAAAATAAAATAAAGAAGATAAAATTGAATGTTCAGATTTCTTCCAAATATTTTTACGAGCTATTCTGCATATGTCATTTTCATGCCACATTGTTCTACATTAAAATAAATCATAAAATCATAGAATAGTAGGGTTGGAAGGGGCCTATAAGACTGTTGAGTTCAACCCCCTGCTCAATGAAGGAATATGACTTGGATTCCTGCACTGAGCAGGGAGTTGGACTCAATGGACGTGTAGGCCCCTTCCAACCCTACTATTCTATGATTCGATTATTCTATGATCTAAGTCAAAGCATCCCTGACAAATGGCTGTCCAGCCTCATCTTAAATGCCTCCAGTGTGGGAGAGCCCACTACCTCCCTAGGTAATTGGTTCCATTGTCATCTTGCTCTAACAGTCAGGACGTTTTTCCTGATGTTCAGACGGAATCTGGCTTCCTGTAACTTGAGCCCATTATTCCGTGTCCTGCACTCTGGGGTGATCAAGAAGAGATCCTGGCCTTCCTCTCTGGGACAATCTTTCAAGTACTTGAACAGCACTATCCTATCTCTCCTCAGTCTTCTCTTCTCAAGGCTAAACATGCCCAGTTCTTTCCTTCTCTCTTCATAGGGCCTTCTTTCCAGTCCCCTGATCATCTTTGTTGCCCTCCTCTGAACCCTCTCCAGCTTGTCTGCATCCTTCTTAAAGTGTGGTGCCCAGAACTGAACACAGTACTCCAGATGAGGCCTAACCAGTGCTGAGTAGAGGGGAACTAGTACTTCCCGGGATTTGGAAGCTATACTTCTATTAATGCAGCCCAAAAAAGCATTTGCCTTTTTCACAGCCACATCACATTGTTGGCTCATATTCAGCTTGTGATTGACAACAATTCCAAGATCCTTCTCGCTTGTACTATTTTTGAGCCAAATATTCCCCATCTTGTAACTGTGCATTTGGTTTCTTTTTCCTAGGTGCAGAACTTGGCATTTATCCATATTAAATGTCATTCTGTTTTTTTCTGCCCAGCGCTCTGGCCTATCAAGATCACTTTGAATTTTGTTTCTGTCTTCCAAGGTATTAGCTATCCTGCTCAATTTTGTGTCATCTCCAAATCTGATCAGCATTCCCTTCACCTCCTCCTCCAAGTCATTCATCAAAATGTTGAAGAGCACTGGGCCCAGGACTGAACCCTGCGGTACCCCGCTCGTTACCTCTCCGCAGTTTGAGAAGATCCCATTGATAAGCACTCTTTGAGTCCAATTGTGTAGCCAACTGTGGATCTACCTGATGGTTGTTTCATCTAGCCCACTTTGAGCTAGTTTGCTCATCAGGATATCATGGAGCACTATGTCAAAAGCTTTGCTCAAGTTGAGGTATATGATGTCCACAGCATTCCCACAGTCCACAAGGGAGCTGACCTGATCCAAAGATGAGAACAGATTCATCTGACAGGAGTTGTTCTTGACAAATCCATGTTGCCTTCAAGTCATCACTGCATTGTTGTCAAGGAGCTTACAGATGGATTGCTTTATCATCTGCTCCAGAATTTTCCCAGGTATCGATGTCAGACTGACTGGTCTGTAGCTACCAGGTTCCTCCTTTTTGCCCTTTTTGAAGATATCCCTATCTTATGTGTTCCTTGACAATATGACTATCGATGTCAAGCTGTAATACTGCCCCTTCAGCCTGTACTTCACCTTTGCCAGGGGCTCATAGACCCAGTTTTTGGTGAAGACTGAGCCAAAGTAGGAATTGAGCACTTCTGCCTTTTCCTTGTCATGTGTTATCATTTTGCCATCCTTATTTAATAGTTGAACCACCATTTCTTTCATCTGTCTTTTACTATGCACGTAGCTGAAGAAAGCCTTTTGTTGCTTTTAGCATCCCTCACTAACCTCAGCTCATTCTCAGCTTTATCCTTCCTGACGCCATCCCTGCAATTCTGTGCTATCTGCCTGTACTCTTCCTTTGTAGCTTGGCCTTCCTTCTACTTCCTGCATGTGTACTTTTTTTTGTTTTGTTTTTCAGGTAATCTCTAAGCTGTTTGTGAAGTCAGATTGGCTTCTTCTGTTCTCTTCTGCCTTTCTTTCTTGTTTGAATTGTTTGTAATTGTGTCTTTAGAATTTCCTTTTTTAAGAACTCCCAGCCATCTTGGACTCCTTTTCTCATTAGAGTCGCTTGCCATGGGACCTTACTAATCATTGTTCTGAGTTTGTTAAAATTGGCTTTTCTAAAATCCAGGGTATCCGTTTGGCTACACTCAGCTTTTGCTTCCTTTAGAACCAAGAACTCAGGTATAACATGGTCACTTTCCCCCAGAGTTCCCCTAACTGCTGCTTTATCCACTAGGTCATCTCTGTTGGTTAGGATCAAGTCAAGGATAGCCAATCCTCTAGTTCCTTCCTCTACTTTCTGTAGGAGGAAGTTATCAGTAACACAGGTCAGGTATCTCTTGGACAGGCCATATTTTGCAGAATTTGTCTCCCAACAAATATCAGGGAAATTGAAGTCCCCCATTACTACTACATCATGCTTCCTTGAAACACTGGCAATTTGCTTTTCAAAAGTTTCATCCTTGTCTTCTCCTTGATTGGGTGGCCGTGGCCAGTAGTAGACTCCAACCACCAGGTTCTTTTTATTCTTTGCTCCATTTATTTTAACCCAGATGCTGTCGATGGGGCTACCAAGCTCATCCTCCTGTATTTCTGTGCTGAGATATGCATTTTTAACATATAGTGCAACTCCACCCCCCTTTCTGTTCCTTCTGTTCTTTTTGAACAAGTTATAACCTTCAACTGCTCTTTTCCAGTCATGGGAGTCATCCCACCAAGTTTCAGTTACACCTATCAAGTCATAATTTCCCTACTGTATTAAGATTATAAATAAATAAATCTACTCATCTCTGTATACCTGAGATAATAACCTTGATCTTAATGTATATTTATCCTGAAATGGAGCAGAAGCAAATCAAGAGCCCTTTATTAAACAGAATCTCTTTTCTCCCCATTCAGCTACTTTTTATAGTCCATTAACCCTTGAAAATAAGATGAAAAGCCAAACCGAAGTTATTTATTTTTTACTTCATTTTATTTATTATATTTCTGTACTGTTCAATAGCAAAAGCTCTTTGAGCAGTTCACAAAGATTTAAAACCTTAAAAAATACAATATTGCACATAATATAAAAACCATTTACATACAACCACATAAACAGACAATACACAAACATCTAAACAATGTTAACATGATGAGAATGTATAAAGTCACCTTAGGAAAAGTTCACACTGATTTCTAAAACATTCATTAGCCTTCAACTTTAAGCTTTAAGGGTTCTGAGAGGAGTCTTCAGCAACCACATCCTTAACCAACAACAATCAAAATTAGTTGGCTTAATAGTCTGTTAAAGTGCCTTCTTTCAAGAATTTTCCCTGAAGCAATCCATCTGCCCAATTTTGAAAATGGACCTCAGTAAATATTTTTCAATAGATGAAATGCAAACATGATCCAGTATTTCCATCCTACATGCTGTTACTTAGCGGAAATGGCATTGAAAGGGTGCAGCAGTGTGATGCTTGGAATCTAGGGTTTCAGATGTTCCATTTGGAAAAGCACTCAAAACATTTGTCCAAATTATCTCTGTTATTTGGATTGGATATATTGCAAGAAATGGCTTTGTTGATCAAACAGAGAGTTCTTTTTTTTATTTCTTATCAAGCCAGGGATATCGGATATGCTAAGACCAGCCTGTATTTTTTTGCTCAGTGTTGGCTGGGCTGAAAACAAAACAAACCCAAGAAGCATGGGGGGAGGGTGGGGGGAGATCACCACAGTCCATTTCTGATATCTTTAGGAAGGACGTTGAGATGGTGGTATCAGTGTTAATCCATAAAAGGAGAGGACATTCAGTGAGCAATGAACTATGATGGCTAGGGTTTGCTGAATCAGTCTCCTTCGGATCCATTACACTTTCTGACACATTTACCTAGGGTTGGCGGAGAATTTCTCCCCGAAACTTTGGGGGGCCGAGCGCCAACGTGTTTGGACCCTCGAACAAGTTTCGGGGAGAAATCCTCCAAACCCCCCCGCACCCCCCCCCGGGACGGGACTTACCTTCGCCGAATGTCCCTCCCAGCGGCGGGTCCGGCCGGCGGTTCGGCGGGTGTTCGAGCGGGGCGGGAGCGGCAGCCGGTCTTTCGACCGGCTGCCGCCTCCGCCATTGCAATGAAAGAATAAAAAAAAAACACCCCCTGATAGGCTACGTGACGATTCACATAGCCTATCACGGCTAGATTTGCAAAGTCAGCCGTGATAGGCTACGTCAATCGTCATGTAGCCTATCACGGGTGACTTTAAAAAAAAAAAAGAGTGTACGGATAATGGCGGCCCCCATAGGGAGCCGCCATTCCCCTTCCTTATTTGGTCACTGTAGTCTACGTAAAGATTTACGTAGACTACAGCGACTAAATAAGGAACGCGAATGGCGGCTCCCTATGGGGGCCACCATTAGCGTACGCGCTTTTTTTTTTTTTAAGTCACCCGTGATAGGCTACGTGACGACTGACGTAGCCTATCACGGCTGACTTTGCAGATCTAGCCGTGATAGGCTACGTGAATCGTCACGTAGCCTATCAGGGGGCATTTTTTTTAAAAAAAAAACTTCCGCGTTCGCGGCCAGGTGAGGCGGGAAGCCTCCTCCCCGGCCTGAATTTCGGCCGGGCCAAGGCGGGAAGCCTCCCCCCCGGCCTGAATTTCGGCCGGGCCGAGGTGGGAAGCCTCCCCCCCCGGGCGGAACTTCGCGGGGGGACCAGCGAAGCGCCTCCCCTCCACCGCGAACGTCCTTCGAGGACAGGTAAGTGACTTTCGTCCACCCCTACATTTACCCATACATCTGTTCTCACATGAGCCTGCATTTTAAAGGATATTTCTAAACATATTTTCTTCCTGAAGACATATTTCTCAATGTTTTTTCTCTCAAAATATGCACCTCCCAATTAATTTTGATGCATTTTTTGATCCAAGAACTGTGTGAAAGCGTATGGTTAACTGCGTTCTGATCCATACATCAGTCCAGAAGTTGCCAGTCCAGTCATTTTGTACCAGAATTTACAAAGTTACATGTTGTTTGTGTATATTGTCTGTGTGCTTTCATGTGAAAGGCTTTTAAATGGTTTATATTGCATTTAATGTTTTAACTTTGGTAAACAACCCAGAGAGATTCAGCTATGGAGCAGTATAGAAACAACAACAACAACAACAACAACAACAAAATAAAGACCAAATTCCTCAAGCATCTCTAAAGATGACAAAGCTTACTAGTCTTTGAATAAGCATCTCTGCGGAGAGAAGACAGTCGCAACCTCAAATGTGGTTGCTTGAAGGGTAGATTCCCTGCTTGGTACTGAATGTAAGCTAGAGGAAAACTCCCTCTGCCTTCTAACTCCTCCTGAAAGTATTGCAATTCTTATAGCCTCTTTCAGCTGGAGGGCCAAATTCAGGTTTAGAGAGTATCTCAGGGGCCACAGTCCCCTGGGGCCAAATGCAAAAGGGGAAAGGCCAAAATGCCAGAATATTTTAGCTTAAAGCTCTTATGGCCAGTACCTAAGACTTGAAAGAGACACGTCAAACTTGGGGTGGGGGGCATGAAAAAACTGGAAAATCACAAAATGATTGGCAATCAGGAGAAAGGGGATGCTCAAAAAAAGGGAGAATGGCCATGTGGGGAACATAAGAAGGCCAGATTGGGACCCCAGGAGGAGCTCCCAAATTTGGCCCACAGGCCTGAAATTTTTCACTCCTGCTTTACAGCCTCTTTATTCCTGTATGACTCACATTTCCCCACCTCATCAGCATGGTTTCCTGCTTGAATGATAGGAGAAGACAATATCATATCCCTGAGGTGGGCACCCCCGAGGGAAGGTTTGCCCAAGCTGTGCAAGTTGGGAGCAATTCCTCCCCAGTGACCTTGGTGCCTTTTCATTTTCCCTGGTTGTCTATCCCAGCTAGGGAAGGATGAAAAAAGCATTTGGTTCTTTTTGATGCAAACTTACCGACTGCACAGTTTTCAAACCTAAACATGGACAAAAATGCAGTTCAGTGTCAAAATCCATACATTTCCAAGGTTTTGCAATGCAGTTTCCAAAAAAAAAAAAAAAAATCCATACATTTGGGGGGGAGGGAAATGTGCCCCGAAATATGCATATTCAAAAAAGCTCAATGAATATAATTTGAGAAATGCGCACACAAAGCACTAAAATGGATACATTTGGGAAAAAATGAGCACAAAAATGCATTCCTTTGGGGGGGAAATGTGCACCAAAAATGCACGTATTTGGAAAAATGTGTACAAACTTATGTACATTTTTTGTATTAACTAAAAAATGAAATAAAATTGAAAACCAATGGAGAAACAGAGGCCATATCTACATTGTGTCTGCTAGTGCATTGAGGTCGGTAGACTGCTGAGTTAAATGCCATTGCATTAAAATGTGATTATTCACTAGGGATGTCAGAGAATTCTGCCACGGATCTCAGTGAGGCCGAATGCCAGTGCATTTGGCCCCCCAAAATCTGTGGTAGAATGGCCTGCCACCCCCCCGACACCCCGCGGATCCCCCTCGGGACGAGACTCACCTGGGGCGGATGTTCCGGGGGGCGGCGGCTCTGGTCTTCCGACCGGCTGCCGCCACCGCCATTTGCAGTCTGGAGGGTTTTTTTTTTTTTTTTTTACAGAGACGTGAAAGGACACGTAAAGATTTACATAGCCTATCACGGCTGGGTTAAAAAAAAATGCGTATGCAAATGGCGGCGGCTACAGCCACCGCCATTTGCGTTCCTTATTTTTTGCCGTCTTAGTCTGCATAAATATTTATGTAGACTATTATGGTGAAAATAAAGGGGAACGCAAAAAGCGATTCCCTGCCCATTGTTCTTCTCTTCCTGTATCCCTGTGTGTGTGTAGGGAAGGTGCAAGCATTTGATTGGGGCTCGAAGCCCCACGAGAAGTTGGCACTCTGCCCCAGTTCCCTCAGCAAGAATTGTGGAAGAAGGCAGAGCCTTTTGTCCTCCAGCCATCATTGGCAGTGGCATGGGAGAGAGGCTGGTCATTTTCCTTATGTTTTCCTGGCCTTACAGAAAATGACCACCTTGTCCCTTGCCACCGCTGCTGTGGCAGGTACAGGTAGAGGGAAGAAGAAGACACTTATCTTCTTCTCCCACACACACCTGCTGGAGGCCAAGGCGAGAGGCTGGGGGGGTCTGCCAAGGCTCTTTTCCCCACGCCAGCCCTTGACAGTCGGTGCAAGGAAGAGGAGCAGCTGTGGCAGCACCCCAGCACTTGGGTTTGGAGGGGGTCTGCTTGTGTCTTTGAAGCTTTGAAGCTTCAAAGACTGCCTCTTTTTTGGTCCGCCGAGGAGGGAAATCCCATTGAAAGCAAATTGCCTTCTGATCGGGAGGTGACAGACACTGCTTTCCCACCCAAGCAGTGATGCTTAAAGCAACTGCTTTAAAAAAAATCTTAAAAGATGCCAAGCTCTGCCAGATGAATTGCATGAATGGCACAATCCTATGGATGTTTAGACAGAAAAAAAAGTCCTACAACTCCCAGCATTCCCCAGCCAGCCATGCTGGCTGGGGAATGCTGGGAGTTGTAGGACTCTTCTTCTGTCTAAACATGCATAGGATTGTGCCCGAAGTAGCCAGTGAAATCCTAACTTTGAAGGCTTTTTCCTGCTTGGCTGAAAAAGAGGACTCCCTCATCCACCCAGGGAGCCAATGTGTTGGAGGATACTGGGTAAAACAAGGGTACATAAAATAAAAAGGGATCCTCATAGTTTCATATGATTTTTAAAGGGGAGACCCACAAAACCAGTATCCAATCACAGAGCAGATCTCCCTCCACTGACTGAAGTAAAAAAAATATGCATCTGCCACCAGCCTACAATCCTGCATTTAAAATGGGGTTTTCTGCTTCCATTTTAAATGCAGGATCACAACTGACTGCCTTTACACATGCTCTCTTAACCCCTCCCCTTCCCCCCTTCTCCCAGTAGCTCAACTTCTGCTGTACTGTTTTCTTGCAGCCCCAATCCTGAGCACTTACTTACTTGGGAGTAAGCCACATTGAACTCAATGGAACTTACTTCTGAGTATAAATAAGATCACTCTGTAAGTCTGCAACCCTCACGTAAGCCCCACTGAACTTAATAGGGTGCTCTGAAACAACAGAGGATGATGATTCTGAGCTTGGTGGGGTGGAGGATCAGATGTGTCTCCTTTCATTGCAGGGAGGCATTTTACCCTCTTCTCCCTCCAATTGAGAAATGCAGAGGCAGGGGACGCTCGGGATTTGGGGGTGTGTGCTTGCGTCTTCGAAGCTTTGGAGCTCTGAAGACTGCCCTGTTTTTGTCCACTGCTCATGAGATGATGTTAAAGTTGTCCACGGACATTTTTACTTGATGTTTGTCCATAAATAGTGATGACTGTCTGCCTGGATGTGTGTGCGTGTCTTTCAATTCGGGACGGCATGCTGTGAGCATGGAGGGGACTGTGAAAAAATTTACAGTTGCCAGGGCTGTGCAGAGAAATCGGGCTGGAAAAGCTACAATTCTTTGAAGATTTGAAGATAATTCCTTAAAGAAAAGCCAAAGCAGGGGATAGAACGAGGTAAAACTTAGTGTCATTTGAAGGGATAGTACAACCCCCTACTCGATACAGGAAGCCTGATTCCCAGGTGGTCTCCCATCCAAGTACTGACCAGGACTGACCCCGATGAGCTTCCAAGATCAGACAAGAGCAGGCACATCCAGCCCTTTTTTCTTGGCGATAAAACTTTGAGTGCTGAGGAAGCTATGCTATCAGTAGCCGGAAGACCTCATGGGGGCATTGAGAGCTGGGATTGTACAGGAGGGAAATACAAACACCATCATATATGAACAGGCATGGGAGGAGAATTCCATGCCCATGTACAGTAACAACAGTGGAAAAGCAGAGCACATGAATGAAATCTACTCAGAAATCATGGAATATCAGGGTAATGAAAGCAGTAACAGGGCAGCAGGAAATTGCGGTTCCAAAATGAAACAGGGAGAGTGTCATGTGAAAAGAGGGGAGTGAAGACTCATCAGAAGCATAAAAAAGTGAGTGTAGATCTGGCCAGGATGGAATGAACTTAACATTGGAAAAAATGAGAACCTGCGTGAAATCAAGCGTGATCGATTCAGCCATCCCTGGTCACAGCAAGGACTAGACTTTCTGGATGACTGAAAGTCCCTTTCCCGGGGGGAGGGGTGTCAGGGGGCAGAGCTAAAGTGTTCCTACAGCATTTTTAATCAGTTCTTTAAAATGTAATTCTATGGATTGTAAAGGGAATGCCATTTTAGGCTATAGCAACAGAAACACTGGCCATAAGTCAGCAGAATTTAATTCTGCTGTGGTCCCTTTCAACTCAGTGACACAAATCAATAAATAGCTTCTTGTCTCCAAAACTCAGGAAGTCACTGCATGGCAATCATCAAGAGTCAAAAGACCATATATTTTCTGAGCATCACTGTGGGGAAGGAGACTGAAACATCCAAACAGATTCAGAAGAGAACTACAAAATTGACACTGTTTAGAACCCAAATTGTCAAAATAATGGGTAAAATAATGTTGTGTACTTAATCTAAGGCAAGGATGGGGAGCCCATGTCTCAGCCCCATAGCTAGAGGGTGCTGGGGGGCACCTCTTAAATTTTCTCTGCCCCCTTACTTTAAAAAAATTTTTTTACAAACAAATAATTAAACTTATAATGGGGATTTTTGGAAAACCAACAGGAAATCCTTTAGTTTTCTTCTTAATGGTACAGATTATATTATTTGGGGATGGTACCATGGTGGAAGCTGCCCACATATTCCTAACAGGTATAGCAATGAAGGCTATACTTGAGATGAAGGAATAATATGACTTATGTGAACAGTTGTACATTTGTTTTTGTTTTGTTTTGTTTGTTTGTTTTTAAGGGATGTGTTGCTCAGATTTATAAAAGCAGTTCTTTAAAATGCCTGTTGGGTCAACAATGGGCTACCCACTTGAATTCAGTTATGGTTATACAATCAGATGAAGAATTCATTCTTTCCACACTCAGATTAATCTTCCCCTCCCCCCCCCCAAGTCATCTAAAACTTGAAGCTATTGGATTGCTCATTCAGATCAGTAGTCTTTTCTCTTTCTTACTGAAATTATGCTGAAAGTACTGGGATACATGTAAACCTGTAACATCACTGCTGCAGCTGAAGAATATTGAGGCAGCATTTAAATGTGTTGGACTGTGCTGGAAGGCAGGTCCAAGAAATGCAAAATGATACTCTTTTCAACAACACGTTTGAAGCAGCCAAGAAACCATGTGCATCTGCAGACAATGAAACTCCATCAAAACATCTCCGTAAACTCCCTTGAACTTCAAGAAAGCTGATTTTAATAAACTCAGAACACTGGTAAGTAGGATCCCATGCCAGGACAATCCAATGGGAAGAGGCATTTAATTTGCAGATGGAAGACAATTGGGTGGTATTAGGGATGCTGGAGAAATTTGAGACCAATTAAAATGAGCTCAGATTTCTAAGAATCCAACCTGCGGAATCTACTGCGGAGCACCCCCCTCAGGCCATGCGGAGTCCGTGGACTTTCGGATGAATTTTTTTTACTTTCTCAAAAATCCATAGAAAAATACGTAAGTTTCTGCTGAGGAAACATTGAATAGAATGTGGGACAATACACTAAATGTTACATACGGAAGTAAATTATGTAAATTCTTACATAAATATTTACATAATTATTTCCGTATTTTTCCGCATGAGGAAAAAATATAATCGCCTCTGTCTGTGGGCAGATGATGGAATGAAAGGTTTGTCACCTGACAATCCATGAAACACAGACGGAGCAGATTTTACACAGTCTGTACATCCCTAGGTGGTATAACTAAGACCTTAGAAGACAGAATCAAAATGCAAAATGACTAGGGATGGCAGAGAATTCCGCCACAGATCACGGTGAGGCTGAATGCCAGTGCATTCAGTCCCCCGAACTCCATGGCGGAACAGCCTGCCGCCCCCTGCGGATCCCCCCCAGGACGAGACTCACCTGGGGTGGATCTTCCGGGTGGCAGCGGCTCCAGCAGCAGCATCGGTGGCGGCAGCATCGGTGGCCGGTCTTCCGACAAGCTGCCACCGCCGCCACTTCCACTCTGGGTAAAAAAAAGAAAGAAAGAAAAAGAAAGATGTGATAGGCTATGTAAAGATTTACATAGCCTATCATGACTAGGTTTAAAAAACACACACACAACATGATAGGTTACGTAAATCTTTATGTAGCCTATCATGGCTGGGTGGGTTAAAAAAAAAACGCGTACGCAAATGGCGGCAGCTACGACCACCACCATTTGCGTTCCTTATTTTTTCCCGTCTTAATCTACATAAATATTTACGTAGACTATGACAGCGAAAATCAAGGGGAATGCAAATAGCGTAGCGGGCAATTTGCGTCCCTTTTTGATTCCCTGTTTTAGCCTACATAAATATTTACATAGGCTAAAACGGGGAATCAAAAAGGGATGCAAATAGCACCCGCTATGCTATTTGCGTTCCCCTTGATTTTCCCCATCATAGTCTATATAAATATTTACGTAGATTAAGAGGGCAAAAATAAGGAATGCAAATGGCGGCGGCCGTAGCCACCACCATTTGCATACGCAGTTTTGTTTTGTTTTTTTAACCCAGAGCCCTCCGCGGCCGGAAATCCAGCTGCGGACGGCTCTGGCCTGGAGCTGCCATGGAGCACAGCCGGCCATGGAGGCTTCTGGGGGGGAGGAATGGAGTGCCTCCCCCCCGCGAGGATTCCAGGGGGAGGGACGGAACGCCTCCCCCCCACCATCAACATAATCCGCAAACAGGTAAGTGACTTTTGTACATCCCTAAAAATGACCTTGAGAGGTTACAAGAGTGGGTGGAAAATAACAAAATGAAATTTAACAGAGCAGTGCAAAGTTCTTCTAGGGATAGCTCAGGTGCCTCATTCCATCCAGGAATCTGGTGGAAATCCTGCCCCCCCCCCACCCACACCTTACCGAGTGTGCCTTATGGAGCTCTGCAGTGGCCATTTTTTGAAAAATAAAATGGCAATCACAAAAATCTGCCTATTTGCGTATGCGCGAAATGTGCATTTTTTCCATTGCTGTTTTATTTGTCAAAAAATGGCAACTGTGGAGCTCAACAAGGCCACCAGGGTGAGGGTGGGCTGCTTGCTGAGTGTGGGAGGGCTCGAGCATGGTCCAGGGACCAGTAAGCGGGGGCAGGGGCTGGGCAGGCACCCAGAGAACCTGGACAGGGGGTGGGCTCACACATCCCCAAGTTCATTTGGGGGAGGGGAATTAATGCCCAGGTTTAAGATGTGGTTTGTACCTGGTTTGACAATAGAATGTCTGAAAAGGATCTTGGAGTTGTATTTGACCACAAGCTGAATATGAGTCAGCAGCGTGATGTGGCTATTAAAAAGGCAAATGCAATTTTCAATAAAGAAAGTGTAGTTTCAAAATCACAGGAAGTGGTAGTTCCACCCTATTGTGCACTGGTCAGGCCTCACCTCAAATTGTTTGCCCAGTTCTGGACACCACACTTTAAGAAGGAATCAGATAAATTGGAATGAGTTTGGAGAAGGGCAATAAAGATGATCAGGAGACTAGAAACAAGGAAAGATGGAAGGAACTGGATATGTTTAGTCTTGAGAAGAGAAGACTGAGGGGGGTATGATAGCATTTCTTGTGTACCTAAAAGGTTGTCACTAGGGGTGTATGAACCTCAACTTACCTGGCTCCACTAGGGTCCGCAGGTGGGGGGAGGTGATCCGTTCTCCCCCCCCCCCCGGAATCCTGCCTGGCTGGCTCCGCTCTGCGGCCATTCTGCAGAGCCACTGGCTGGGACAACCTGCAGCAGGGCCTCTAGCCGCTGCTGGGCTGCTGTGGACTCAAATGGCATCCTGTGTAGGGGACGCCATTTGCCTCCCTGCTTTAGCCATGATAGGCTACATAAATATATATGTAGCCTATCACGGGGTAGCGTAGGGACACAAATGGCGGCCACTACAATGGCCGCCATTTGCAGCTGCAGCAGCCCTGCAGTGGCCGAAGTTGCCGCCA
Source organism: Heloderma suspectum (assembly GCF_057233095.1). Lineage (NCBI taxonomy): Eukaryota > Metazoa > Chordata > Lepidosauria > Squamata > Helodermatidae > Heloderma > Heloderma suspectum. The sequence goes on along the minus strand of NC_139459.1, from coordinate 9,396,445 downwards.
CCACTTCATCCACCACCAGAGCTGCTGCTGGAGCTGCCGCCGCCACATCCGCCGCAGCATCTGCTGCATCCGCTGCATCCACCACATCCGCCACCAGGTAGGTCCATCCTGGGAGGATTCCACGGTGTGGCGGGGGGGAAGGGCATTCCACCATGGACTCTGGGGGTCCTTGGCATATTCTAACTTCTTTAGAATCCGACCTCACTGAGGTCCATGGCGGAATTCTCCAACATCCCTAGTTGTCACACAGAGAAGGGATGCAAACTTTGTTCTCTGTCATCCAAGATTGTATGACATGAAATAATGGGCTCCCAGCTAGGTAGGCAGTTGGACCATTGGATGAGAATGGAGTTAAAGGGGTACTGAAGGAGGACGAGGGGATTGCAGAGAAGCTGAATGAATTCTTTTCATCCGTCTTCACTGCAGGACATATACCTGTGCCTGAACTGATGTCTTCAGAAAGAAAGCCTGAGGAACTGAGGCAAATAGTGGTGACAAAAGATGAAATTCTCAACCTTATTGATAAATTGAAAGCAAATACATCACTGGGCCCAGATGGTATCCTTCCTAGATTTCTCAAAGAACTCAAATATGAAATTGCTGATATTCTAACCAAAATATGCAACATATCCTTTAAGATCAGCCCCTATACCAGAGGGCTGGAAGATGGCCAATGTAACACCAATTCTTTAAAATAAGGATCCAGGGCAGATCCAGGAAATTACAGGCCAGTTAGCTTATTGCCTGTTCTGTGTGAATTGGTTGCAGACATTATTAAAGATAAAATTACTAAGTATATAGAAGGACATGCCCTGCTGAAAAGGAATCAACATGGCTTCCGCAAAGGTATGTCCTGTCTCAATAGGGATGTATGAAAGTCACTTACCTTTTCGCAGCTTGGATTCGCGGTGGGGGGGAGGTGCTCCGTCCCTCCCCCCGGAATCCTCCCTGGGACGGCTCTGCTCCAAGGTGGCTCTGTGGAGGTGCTGGCCAGGGCTGTCCACAGCCAGAGTTACGGTCATGGCTGGCTGCTGCAGACGCAAATGGCGGCCACCATAGCAGCCGCAATTTGCATCCTGCCAAGCTGCCATGATAGGCTATGTAAGTATTTACGTAGCCTATCACGGCAAAGAGCAGGGACGCAAATGGGGGCTGCTATGCCATTTGCGCCGCTGCTCTCTCCGTGATAGGCTACGTAAATATTTACGTACCTAATACGGTAAAGGCAGCTACTCAAATGGCATAGTGGCTGCCATATGCATGGCTGCCTTTACCGTGATAGGCTACGTAAATACTTACGTAGCCTATCACAGAGAGAGCAGTGGCACAAACGGCATAGCGGCCACTGTTTGCGTCCCTGCTCTTTGCCGTGATAGGCTACGTAAATATTTATGTAGCCTATCATGGCAGCTTGGCAGGACGCAAATGGCAGCTGCAGCAGCCGGCCGAAAGACCAGCCACCGCCACTGCTGGAGCCCCAGGTAAGTTTCGTTCCGGGGGGATAAGGATGGATGAAAGTCCCTTACCTGGTCCCGCAGCTTGCTTCGCGGTGGGGGGGAGGTGCTTTGGTTCTCCCCCAGAAGTTCAGGCCGGGGGGGGAGGCGCCCCACCTCACCCAGCCGAAATTCAGGCCAGGGGGGAGGCGCCCCATCCCTCGCCGCCGAAATTCATGCCGGGGAGAAGCGCCCCGTCTCCCCGCCACGAAATACAAAAGTAAATGTAAAACACACACACGTGATAGGCTACGTAACGATTTATGTAGCCTATCACGGGTGACTTTGAAAAAAAAAAGTGTGTACACAAATGGCGGCTCCCATGGGGACCGCCATTTGCGTTCCTTATTTTGGCACGTCTAGTCTACGTAAAGATTTACATAGACTACGGCGAAAATAAGGGCAATGCAAATAGCGTTCCCTTATTTTCGCCGTAGTCTATGTAAATCTTTACGTAGACTAGATGTGCCAAAATAAGGAATGCAAATGGCGGCGCCCCATGGGCGCCGCCATTTGCGTACGTGCTTTTTTTCCCCCAAAGTCACCCGTGATAGGCTACGTGACGATTTACATAGCCTATCATGGCTGACTTTGGAAATCTAGCCGTGATAAACTATGTATATCATTACATAGCCTATCACGGGTGTGTTTTGTTTTGTTTTTACTTTATTTTTTTTTTTGTAATGACAGCGGCGGCAGCAAGTCAGGAGACCGGCCGCCTCCCCCTCCCCCAACAAACTGTCGCCGAACCGCCCCCGGGACCCGCCGCCGAGAGGGACATTCGCCGAAGGTAAGTCCCACCCCGGGGTGGGGTGGGGGGCTGGTGCAGAATTTCCCCAACACTTTTGGGTGGCCCAATGCATCGGCACTCGGCCTCCCGAAGATTTGTGGAGAAATTCTCCACCAACCCTAAGCCTATCATGGCTGGGTAAAAAAAAACAACAACCGTGTACGCAAATGGTGGCGGCTACGGCTGCTGCCTTTTGCGTTCCTTATTTTTGGCCGTCTTAGTCTATGTAAATATTTATGTAGACTATGATGATGAAAATAAAGGGGAACGCAAATAGCGTAGCGGGCGCTATTTACGTCCCTTTTTGATTCGCTGTTTTAGTCTATGTAAATATTTATGTAGCCGCCACCATTTGCGTACACGGTTGTTTTTTTTTTATCCAGAGCCCTCTGTGGCTAGAAATCCGGCTGCGGATGGCTCTGGCCTGGGCCTGGCTGGCTGCTCCGCGGAGCTGCCGCGGAGCACAGCCGGCCATGGAGGATTCCGGGGGGGAGGAACGGATCGCCTCCCCCCCGTTAAGGATTCCGGGGGGAGGGATGGAATGCCCCCCCACCATCAACATAATCCATGGAAAGTTAAGTGACTTTCATACATCCCTAGATCTGGAATTAGGAGTGAGCAGTGAAGTGGCCAAGTTTGCCAATGATACAGAATTATTTGGGGTGGTTAACATGAAAAGGGATTGTGCAGAGCTCCAAAAGGACCTCTCCAAACTGGGAGAATGGGCATCACAATGGCAAATGCAGTTCAGTGTAAGCAAGTGTAAAGTGATGGACAATGATGGCAAAAATCCCAACTTCAAGTATAACCTGATGGGATCTGAGCTAGCATTGATGGACCACGAAAGAGATCTTGGGGTTGTGATGGACAGCTTGATGAAAATGTCAACCCAGCGTGCAGCTGCTGTAAAAGAAAAAGAGGCAAAATCCATATTACGCATAATAATAATAATAATAATAAGGAATTGACAATAAAACTTCCTATAACTTACTGCCTTTATTCAGTATGGTGCAACCATACTTAGAATACTGTGTACAGTTCTGGTCCCATATCTAAAAAGATATTGTAGAGCTGGAAAAAGTGCAGAAAAGGGCAACTAAAATGATCAAGGGGCTGGAGCATCTCCCCTATGACAGAAGGTTACAACAGCTGGGATTCTTTAGCTTGGTAAAAAGAAGATGAAGGCAGGTAAGGGGAGACATGATAGAGGTTTACACTATTATGCATGGTATGGAGAATGTGGATAGGGAGACATTCTCTCCCTCTCTCAAAATGCTAGAACCTGGGGTCATCCCATGAAGCTGATTGGTGGGAGATTCACAACAGATAAAGCCAAGTCCTTCTTCACACAGTACATAGTTAAACTACGGAATTTGCTACCGGAGGATGTAGTGATGGCCAACAATTTGGATGGCTTTAAAAGTGGGTTAGACAAATTCCTGGAGGGAAAAAGCTATCAGTGGCTACTTGTCCTGATGGCTATATGCTACCTCCAGTATCAGAGGCAGTATGCTTGTGTACACCACTTGCTGGGGAACATGGCCACGAGGGTGCTGTTGCACTCATGCCTGCTTGTTGTTTCCTGGTTGACAGCTGGTTGGCCACTGTGTGATCATCATCACTAGATGGACTCTTGATCTGATCCAGCAGGGCTCTTCTTATGTTCTTATGTTCATCAGTAGTGCAGGTGGAGCAGAAGTGGCTTAGTCTTAATCATTTTGGTGCATTTTACCAATACACTTCCCTTTATTCCCAGTGTGCCTCCCCAACCTAGGTTCTATATCATCATCATCATCTGGGGAAATCATGCTTTCTAAAAGCCAGCTTGGCTTCTTGGAGATCTGTACCTTCTTACTAGCTGGATTAATGAGAACATCAGCATTCATTAATACATATTAAGTGTATGAAAGACATTTTAAAGAATCCATCCACACTTGCTGAGACAGGCCAAGAGTATGCGTCATTAAATACAGTGAACTTGCAAGCATCTTTACCATTCTGATTTATTTCTAGAGTTGTGCAACAAAATGAAGGGATTTCAACAATTTTACTGAACTTCACTTCCTTTCAAATTCCAATGATGTTTCATCTGAGCAGAAACCTCAAAATGTACATTCAATTTTGCTTCAGTCAAGAGGCATTGGGAACCATACGTGCGTGTGTGTGTATTTGGAATGACTGATTTCAGCACTGTTATGTTTCTGTTATTCCTGCTCCATCCTCTTCCTCTCAACACAGGCATTCCTTTCTTCCCACCCATATTCTGCCTTCCCCCCTCCCTACCCTAAATCACTCTTGTACCTGAGACCTGTGCAGTATCTTTTTCTGCATAATGAAATCTCGGGTGACATTAATACATGTATAATTTTATGGTGGGGAATGGGCCTAGCTGATTGTTTCTACCTGCTGTGTCTTGATGATAGACATTGCAATGTCTGCTTCTATGTAATGAAATTTCCTGTCCTTAATGGTTCAGATGGTCTCATATTCCTCTGAGCTCTCATGGGGAGGGGAATCATGTTACTTATGCCTTTCCCAGAAAGGATGAGAATCCCACCCCATGGCTAGTGAACTGGAGATATATAGACTTGGAGGGGGAGACTTGGAGGGGGAGAGGAATTAGCAACCTGAAAATACAGCATTCTTGCAAAAACAGCTGGTGTTCCGCAGTCATGTTTCTGCATCCCCTTTCTCAAAAAAGCGGATTCCAAACCAACATACCACACCAGAAGCAATTCTCCTCCTCTTATTAGGGAAGGAGCAATATTTTGATTTGGTTTCTCATTTTCCCAACCATGTTCATGTTGGATCATTTCTGTATAAGTTTATGAATTCAGTTAAAAAAAAATCCACACGGGCATTTGTATACATTCTTGTATGCATTTCATCTAACATTTGCATCCTTATAGGTGCTTTTCCTAGTGTGTGGACTTTTACCAATGATTTCACCCTAATATAATGCTGTTCAGTGAACACATTCCCTTAAGATATGCACTGTAGAGCTCATTTTCCCCTAATATACATTTGTGTGTGTGTGTGTGTGTGTGTGCGCACAAACTTGTGAATTGCATCACAAACTTCTGTAAAGTGTGGATTTTGGTTAACAACTTAATTCAGAGATAGGGTTGAGAGAGGCAACCTGGGTAACCTCATAAGAAAATTCAGGCCAAACACATTTCCCATCTATTTGTACCTTTAAGCAACTCTGCCCATTTTCCTTCATTGCCTTACTTCCAGAACAACCTCTCTAACTCTCTTTCAATGCCTATGTTTTCATGAAAGCTTGGCTTAACCTTGTATCTATCATTAGAAATAGTTGGAAATTTTAAAAGGTGAGGATGCTACAGGTCCAAGCAGAAGGAGGGCTGAACCTAGGCATGGCGGAGAATTCAGCCCCCTGAAATCCGTGGCAGAACAGCCTGCCACCCCCCACCCCCCCGCGGATTCCCCCCGGGACAAAGCTTACCTGGGGTGGATGCTCCGGTGGCGGTGGCTCCGACAGTGGCAGCTGGTCTTTCGACCGGCTGCCACAGCCACCATTTGCATCCTGGACTTTGCCGTGATAGGCTACGTAAGTATTTACATAGCCTATCACAGCAAGCAAAGCAAAAAAAAATCCACAAAAAACCAGTGTACGCAAATGGCGGTGGCTACGGCAGCCACCATTTGTGTTCCCTATTTTTCGCCGTTTTAGCCTACATAAATATTTACGTCCCCTTCATCGATCACTGCCTTGTTGTGGCGAAGGGGCTTGCATAACTCAGTGAAGCCATAAGCTATGCCGTGCAGGGCCACCCAAGATGGACAGGTCATGGTAGAGAGTTCTGACAAAATGTGGTCCACAGGAGAAGGAAATGGCAACTCCCTCCAGTATTCTTGCTAACAAAAACCCCATGGAAAGTATCACAAAGCTAAAAGATATGACGCCAGAAGATGAGCCCCTCAGGTCGGAAGGTGACCAATATACTACTGGGGAAGAGCAGAGGGAATTTCCAAGTAGTGCCAGAAAGAGTGAAGCGGCTGGGCCAAAGCCGAAAGGACACTCAACTGTGGATGTGTCTGGTGGTGAAAAGAAAATCCGATGCTGTAAAGAACACTATTGTTTAGGAACCTGGAATGTAAGATCAATGAATCAATGTAAGCTGGAGGTGGTCAAACATGAGATGGCAAGATTGAACATAAACATCTTGAGAATCAGCAAACTAAAATGGACAAGCATGGGCGAATTTAATTCAGGTGACCATCATATCTACTACTGTGGGCAAGAATCCCTTAGAAGAAATGGAGTAGCACTCATAGTCAACAAAAGGATGGGAAAAGCAATACTGGGGTACAATCTTAAAAATGATAGAATGATCTCAGTATGAATCCAAGGCAAACCCTTCAGCATCACAGTAATTCAAGTCTATGCCCCAACCACTGAGGCTGAAGAAGCTGAGGTCGATCGGTTCTATGAAGACCTACAACACCTTCTAGAACTAACACCAAAAAATGATGTCCTCGTCATCATAGGGGATTGGAATGCTAAAGTAGGAAGTCAAGCAATCTCCAGGAGAACAGGCAAGCATAGCCTTAGTGTACAAAATGAAGCAGGACAAAGGCTAATAGAGTTTTGCCAAGAGAACATGCTGATCATAGCAAACACTTTTTTCCAACAGCACAAGAGGTGACTCTACACATGGACATCACTAGATGGTCAATATCGAAATCAGATTGATTATGTCCTTTGCGGCCAAAGATGGAGAAGCTCCATATAGTCAGTAAAAACAAGACCTGGAGCTGACGGTGGCTCAGATCATGAGCTGCTTGTTGCAAAACATCAGCTTAAATTGAAGAACGTAGGGAAAACCACTAAACCATTTTAAAGTCACCCGTGATAGGCTACGTGACGATTAACGTAGCCTATCACGGCTGACTTTGCAGATCTAGCCGTGATAGGCTACGTTAATCGTCACATAGCCTATCACGGGGGCATTTGTTTATTTTTTTTTACTTTTCATTTCGCGGCCGGGCGAGGCGAGGCGCCTCCTCCCCGGCCTGAATTTTGGCTGGGCGAGGCGGGAAGCCTCCCCCCAGCCTGAATTTTGGCTGGGCGAGGAAGGAAGCCTCCCCTCCCCGGCCTGAACTTCGGGGGGAGCAGCGAAGCGCCTCCCCCCCACCGCGAAGCAAGCTGCGAGACCAGGTAAGTGGCTTTCGTGCACCCTTAATTTGCGAGCCGTGCCATGCATTTTCCCCAGATTCCTGGGACTTCTTACTCTTCATTTGAATTTACTTGTGGAATAGACTTCTGTGCAAACTGCAGCTTCAATTTCCCTATGACTGCTTCCCACACCAGCTAGTACTATATAAGTGAAGAATCACATGGTAAGGACCAGTGATGTGCTTCTTTCTCACATAAACACTGTCTGGGAATAAGGGTATTGTTTGAATGGGAGAGAGCCATGGTATTAGCCTACCCATGTGGTTCTTGCATGCACATAGTATTAGAGCAGCATGGGAAGAAGCCACAGAGAAGTCTTTATTATGCCATTGCTGGAAACTATGGATTAGTCCTTTGTTTTCAGTAAAAGAATTCTCCTGTTTCCCACCTCCCAGCTGAGCAGAGCAGAGGAAGCTGTTCCAGCTGGTCCAGGGACTACAGAATCAACCAAGCTCCCAGAGTGAGTGAACAGGGGGAGCAAACAGGAGTTGGCCAGGGGAGCTGCAGAGGTAGAAGGGACAAAGGAGACAAAGGAGATATTGGCAAAGAGGTAAGTGGGCTGCAGGAAGCCCAGGGGGCTGTCCTTTATCCTTCTGAGCAGCTGTGAGCTCACCAGGTGGTAGAAGAGACAAAGGAGACAAAGGAGACAGAGGCAAAGAGGTAAGTGGGCTGCACGAAGCCCAGGGGGCTGTCCTTTTTCCTTCTGAGTGGTTGTGAGCTCACCAGGTGCTCCTGAAAGCTCCAACTGAATGGGGGGGGGTGGCCTGAGTACTCCCAGAAGCTGTGTGGGCAGGAAGCTTCAGTCTGTTTCCCACCTCCCAGCTAAGCAGAGTAGAGGAATCTGCACCAGCTGGTCCAGGCACTACAGAAGCAAGCAAGCTCCCAGAGAGCGAGCGACCAGAGCGAGCGAACAGGGGGAGCAAAAAGGAGTTGGCCAGGGGAGGTCAAGGGGGAGGCCCCTAACATTTTTTTAAATTATTTGTCTTGTAGTTGTGACACACACTTCCACACTGGTGGGACTCTGCTTTTTACCTCTAGTGAGTAGAGGAACAGGCACAGCCTAGTCCAGAACAATCAGAAAGCTAGACTGCAGCTATCAGAAAGCTGCCTGCAGAGGAAGAATCACAGAGGAACCTGCATGAGAGTGAGCAAGAGGCTGAAGGTCAGTCAAACAGAGGTGATGAAACCCAGGCCTACAAGAAGAAGAAGAGAAGAGTGGTAGTAGTAGGAGACTCCTTGCTGCGTGGGATCGAGACCCAAGTATGACGCGAAGACCCGTGGATTCGCCAGGTAAGTTGTCTCCTGGGAGGACAGATTAGAGACGTGACTGAAAGGTTGCCTGCACTCATAAAGCCCACTGACAGGTATCCCTTTCTTCTCATCCATGTGGGAACAAATGATACCGCCAAGCGGAGCTACGAAGAGATCACGTCAGACTTTGAAGCTTTGGGAAGGAAACTCA